>NC_092874.1:24547005-24865130 GCF_028372415.1 Notamacropus eugenii | reverse complement strand
ATATACTCCTTGAGGACAGAAATTGTCTTTCTTTTTTATCATGTATATCCTAAGCACTTAGCACAATTCTTGGTACTTAATAAATGCCTACTGTATTGTATTGTATTGTATTGTACTGTGTGGTGTTGTACTATTAATAGGAAGTACAATCTGTGATCAGTAAGGATATAATAAGAATGTGTTGAAAACCCATCAACAATTCCCAATTTCTGGGTAAATCATTATGACTAAGGTCTAAAAGACATCCAAAATGAAACATGAAACATTCTTCTTACTTACCATTGCTTCCATGATTTTTGCTCCTTTTTTACTCCTTTTTTACTTTCCCAACTCTTCACACCTACTTGAGCTTTATTTTCTTCCCTTCCCAATCTCAACTACTTGGTGAACCAGTTCAACTCTGTGTTATCCTATACTCTCAAATATTTTGCTCCCTTGTCCTATCAACGCTCATGCTTGTTCAAACAACAGCACAGGATTACCCCACCATCTACCCCCTCTCATGTGGAGCAGGAAGAAGGCCAATATAATTTTATACTATTTAATCTCAACTTAACCCTAAAGATAATCCTTTTACTGCTTCCTAATCGATTTTCTATGCCATTCACCATAGTGGTCATTCGAAAACTTTTCTTTGAAAGCCTCTCACAGCACTCCATGCTCCTTATCTGCTGAAGTCTGTATTTCCTAATTAATTTAAAAAAATAAAATGAAGTCATTTCTCTCAAGCTCCCTTCCCTCCTCTTCTCTTCCCATAACAACTCCTCCTGTATAGAGATGATAATTAAACCTAAGCTGATGGAGTCACATCTATACTTAATAGTTATGCTCTGGATGATGAACCAGCAGAGATTTGAAAGAAATGGTTGGATAAGTTAGAAGAAGAATGAGGAAATAGAATTACAAGAACCAAGAGAACAAAACTCATTCTCCTCCCCCTCCCCCTTCTCATCTTCTCTTATACTCTCATCTCTGAGAAAGATACAGCCCTTATTGGCAATTCCAACCTCTAGACTAATGGCCTTGATCTCATTGCCTGCATACTCTCCAACAGCTTGTTCCCAGCTCTCATCTCCTTTCTCTCCCTAATCATTAGTCTCCCTCTAGCTACTGGTTTCTTTTCAGCTAACTATAAACATACTCATCTTTCCCATCCTTCAAACAAAAAAAGCAAAAATAAAAAACTCACTAACTTCTAAACTTTCTACTAGTTCTCATCCTATATCTCTCCTCTTTTTCTTAGCCCAACTTGAAAAACAACTATTTACACTCAATGCCTTCACTTCTCTTCTCACTTCCTCCTAAGCCTTGTATTTGGTTTCCCAACCTCAGGCCTCTTCCCTCTCCAGTCATCCTTCATACAGCAACCTAATGCAGATCTGATCATGCTATTATATCTAGTCCCAAGACCAAAAATGCTCCTCTGACATTTAGAGTTCTTTGAAATCTGACCCCACTGCCCATATCCAGTCTTCTCTCTTTCTTCCTCTCTATAGCCCAGCTATGATGGAACTCTTGCTGCAATTCCACAAAATACTCCAGCTTGCACCTCCTTACCTTTGCACCATCTCTCACTGGGGCAGTGCTCTCCCTCTGCCCATCTCAGCCTGCATCCTACCTTCTGGAGGAGGCCTTTGCTCGTGGCCCAACTTCTAGAGCCTTCTCTCTCCCAAAACTACCTTGTATTTCTTTAAATTCTTGCCACCTGATGGCAAGAACTCTTTCTGTCTTGTTTTTGTATTTCTAGTGTTTAGCACAGCACCTGACCTATAGTGGGTTATTAATAAGTGATTATTAAATGATTGATGGATAAGAAGAAAGTGTCCCAAGTTGGTGTGGGGACTTCCTTCTCTGACAGAGATCTTGGCCCTTCTCTAGACAGTGTCCGAGAATCATCATGGCCAAAAAAAGGCATCAAGCTATAAGGGGGAGCCTGGTCATGATGGCTCTCCTCGTATTGCATTACATTTCTTTGAGTCATAGAAATAAGATCCATGATCCACATCTAAATTGTCTATATCATTGTTGCCTTACGTAGTTGGCATTTTGTTTTTTAACGTAATAGATGCTATGGATTTCTTTCCACCAGATGGCGCCACAGACTACAATCCAGGAGCTATGTACTCAGTCTGACATACATATAGACAAAGTTGTTTATATACGCATATAAACGTGTATATGAACAATATATGTGCGGGCATGTGCATAATCAGACTTCTTCGTCTACAGGTCAGCATCACCGAGTGTTGTTTGTGTTATTTTTATCCTGGTTTTTCTACTTATTAACTGTGTGACATTGAGCAAGTTTTAATAATATGCCTCAGTCCCTATAAAAAAATGACAGGGTTAGACTAGGCAGCTTTTGAGTTACCTTCCAGAGCTAAGACCCCATGATCTTGTGATCTCACTACCATTTTCCACACATACCTTCCCCAGTACATACATACACACATACATGCACTTCCCATGCTATGTGCTGACAGAGAAAAAATAATGTGAAATCTATTTTCTTTGGGCACAGTTGAACCTTCACTGGAAGAAACCAGATGGATTTCCAGATCACATGGGTAGGATAGCTATCTGCCTATATGTATTATATGTCACTTAAAATCGCTGCTCAGATAATTAAAACCACGTTAGCATAACTGATTCATTTCAAAAACACCTCTAATTTCTGATCTGTAGGTAACTCCTTCCCCATTCATTCCAAGTGTGTATTCATAATCTTAGACAGCTTTAAAATCGTAACTACATTCTCCGAGCCAGAGAAAAGTTAATTCCAAATAAAATCAGATCCTCAAAGATTTGGGATGCTTCCGGCACTTCTTTTCTTCACCCTTGCTTAAGATAATCAACAGCATGGCCTTTCTTGACTACCAATTTGCTGGTTGCAAAGGTAACCAGAGGAGTGACAACTCTAAGCATTACCGCAACAGAGTTAACTAGGGTAAAGCAGCTTGGGTTTGGCCTAAGGGCACGGAAATTTAGAAGGTACCTGTGGTCGAGTTGTTTTCAGTTGTGTCTGACACATTGTGACCCCATTTGGGGTTTTCTTGACAAAGATATTGGAGTAGTTTCTCATTTCCTTCTCTGGCTTATTTTACAGTTGAGGAAACTGAGGCAGGCAGCACTTCCGCGACTTGATCATTATTGTTCATTTCCTTCAGTCATGTCCAACTCTTTGGAGTTTTCTTGGCAGAGATACTGAAACAGTTTGCCATTTCCTTCCCCGGTTCATTTTACAGATGAGGAAATTGAAGCAAACTGAAGCAGTCACCCAGCTAGTAAATGTTTTAGGCCAGAATTGAACTCGGAATGATGAGTCTGCCTGACCACAGGCTGTTGCTCTGTTCACTGCAGTGTCATCTGGCTGCCCTTCAGTTGATAGAAACAATTCAAATCAGGACCCCCCCTTTTTTTTTTTTTAGTAAGGATTATTACCACAGAAGGTATGCTGATGGCTGTCCTCTACCCATCCTAATCCCCACTCTGTCCCTCATCCTTCCTGTGGCAACATTCACCCCAGGATCCAAGGGTGTCTTTCATATCACTTGTCCCAGTGGCAAAAAAAAGAAAGGAAATTGTTTCTTAGAAGTTATGTGACTAATGATTCCTGAGAATTTAGGAAATTCTGCTTGTTTCTTTTTTCTACTGCCTTTTAGGGATGCTACATTTTCTGTCATTTTCCTCACTTTGGGATATATCTACTCTAAAATGTCTTCCATCATTAGTTTTCATCTTTTTAGCATCTATCACTTAGGCAAAATTCTCCAGGCTGTCAGCTGCCATTTCCCTAAAAACAAACAAACAAACAAAGAAAAAGACTTCAGGAAGAGTATTTATTTCCATCATCTTAACCAAGATTGGGAAAGAACATTCCATTGAGAAATTGGGCATAGAATCACCAAAGAGAATGGGAGAAATTGGATGAGAAAGAGTCACGGCTCTGTTTGCTTTCACTGGCAAAATACTCTTTGGAGCCTGCCTCCCACATGAAAATTCCCCAAAGAACAAAAAAAAGTGTGGGGGAGTCAAACAGCTGTTACATTTCTGATACTTACTATCTGGCTACATATTTTGTATACAAAGCATACTACACATTCATGTATTTAAACTTTTCATCTTAAACAATTTAGACCTCAAATATCTTGAGGGTGAAATTTGCAACTTTCCTGGTTTAGAAACATCAGTGAACTTTGATGTTTCCCATAAGTCCAGTACAAATTATGAAAATTGGTCTGGTTGTGATCCACATATCTTAAAATGCTACTATTAAGCACCCAAAGAAGAGACTAAGTATACTAAAGGGTGATAAAGATGTACTTTTATAAGCCCTTTTCTCCGTTTTGCAAGGAAACGAGGAATAAGCCTTTAATTAAATAAGTACTACGTGCCAGGCACTGGGCTAAGAACTTTACAGATGTTTTCTCCTTTGATCCTCACAAGAGCCCTGAGAGGTGGGTGTTATTATCAACCCTATTTTTTCAGTTGAGGAAACTGAGGCAGGCAAAAGTTAAAGCAACTTTCCCAGGGTCACACAGCAAGTAAGTATCTGAAGCTAAATTTGAATTCAGGTCTTCTTGACTCCGGGCTCATCAATCTCTATGCTGTACCACCTAGCTACAACTAGTTAGAACAGCTGCAACCGAGAATTTCGTGGTCTCCTAATAGTCCTATATTTTGTATAAATTAAAAGCAGTATGATATGGTGAATGAAAACCTGAACTCAAAAGTCAACAAGACCTGCGTTCAAATCCTGGCTCAGACACTTCTGTGACCTTGGTCAAGTCAAAGTCTGTGCCTCAGTTTCTTCATCTGTAAAATGAAGCAGGTGATTTGACAGTCTCTATGGACCCATTGGGCTCCAAATGTAAGATCTTCTAATCCCTCTATAATAGCCACCATATTAAACTCCAAAGGACACCCACCCTCCTACCTATTGACCCAAAGATAAGGCAAAAGACAAAAGTCACCTTTACATCAGGGACTTAACCTATGGTCCATGAACATTTTTTTTAATACATGGAGAACTAATTCAATCTAGTTGATTCATTTTGTAATGTTCTCAATTTTATTTTGTGCCTTTAAAACCATTATGCCGAGAAAAGGTCCATGGGCTTCATGAGCTTGCCAAAGGGGTGTACACCAAGAATGTTATAAACACGTATTTTGGTGAAGACAATGAAATCATACTCTGTTTGCCCCAAAGTGGGGGCTGCTGGGAAATGAGACTCCTCCATTCTTCTCCAGCAAAGGGGTGTCAGTTGGCAGACCTATTTATTTCTAACTGAGCAAGGCATTCAGAACCTCTTGCCTCAGTCAACAAAAATGAGATGCCAGGAGCGGAATGGATATGAGAAATGTAGGTTTCAAGTCCACACTAAGCAAAAGCATGCAAGTGACCTCTCATTATGCTAGAAATGCTTGGCCCTCAAAGATAGATTTGCTTGTACTCAGTTTGTACTTAGGGGGGCTAATTTGATGAACTGAGAGTACACATTCCATCTCCTGCATGTGTTCAATAAGCCAGCTTGCCTGTGAAGTGTGACCCCCATGGCTGCTTTCAGAGAGCTGATTATGACCGATAGGATGCATTTGAAAATGGAACTGCATTTGAAATTCATGTGCTCTGCAAGGGATCACGGCGGATCAAAATTTCTCATGTACAACTACTTTTTGCCTCCTCTAGCTCTCTTGGGTAACACTGCCGAGAAGTATTAACAGAGCATCACAGCTTGTAATGAGAGGTCCTTTCACAGGGGCGTTGCTGTGGAGATGTAATTAGAGAAATGAGGTCTCCAGGTCTCTAATCTCTGATTTTTCAGACTGGCCTAGCCATGACTTTCACTATGTGATGAGGAACACTTTGAAAGTTTCCTTCAGAATCAGTGGCAAACGTCTCAGTATTATTTTAATTTCCTTTGTAATGTAGGGTTTGTTTTGTTTTATTTCCATTTTTTTTTTTTTTGGAGAGGCACTACATCCAGGTCCCCAGTCCTAGGACTGAATTTCCAGTATAGACAAGACCAGGGGAACAGGATAGAGCTTAGTAGGTCGTATCAAGGATGCAATATTTGCTGATATAATGGTATAGAATTATTATGTGCTTCATATCTAAGACCTCCAGAACTGGAACACAAGACTTCTCCAAAGAGATCTTCAATCTAGGGTAACTCAGGGCACACAGAGAAAAATTGCCACATAACATAGTGTTCCCCTTTGAAGCGTTCTCACCTAGCTATCTCTGTATCTAGGTCTTAGCACACATAACTCTGTGACCTTAGTACAATGGGGCAACCAAAGTAGTACTCCAGGGTAGTCTGTTCATTCCACCCTTTATCTAATGTCTCTGGGAAATTTCAGGGTAGGAGAAAGGCTTATGCAGTCCTCTGGGGTTGTTGAATATGATGGCTGATTATTAGGCCCACCACTCCATTGCTCTAACTTCCTTAAGTGACTAGCTCTCTCACTTACATGCCTTTGGACAAGACCCTTGGCCTTTCTAGACTTCAGCTTGCTTTCCTCCTTCTCCTCCTACCTGCCTCAGTCTCCTTTGTGGCTTCTTCATATTCAAGTAATGTCCACTAACTGTCACATGAGTTTTCTTCTCTTTTCTCTCTATCTCATCAGCCCCGTTAGGTTCAATGATCATATCTGCAGATGAATCTCGAATCTATATCACAGCCCTAGTCTTTTTTCTGACTAGTGGGCTTTTCAAATTGATGCCCCATAGGCATCTTAAACTCAACATGCCCCAAACTGAACTCATTCTCTTTGCTCCCAAACCCACTTTTCTTCTGAATTTCCTTTTTTTCATTTTAAATTACATTTTTTTCAGTCAGTAAAAATCTGCCTTCTCACCATCTTATTCCACATCCACTGAGGAAAAAACAAAGACAAAACTCATTACAAAACTGTATAATCAAGCAAAACAAATCTTCACACTGGCCATGGCCAAAAATGTCTCCTTCTGTATTCTGAGGCCTTCACCTCTCTATCAGGAGGTGGGTAGCACAGTTCACTATTAGCTGCCTAGAATTATGGTTGGCCAGAAGTCCTAATTCTTTCACAGTTGTTGTCTTTATCACCTTATTGACATTATATACATTGTTCTCCTGGTTTTGTTCACTCTGCATCAGTTCATAGAGTCTTCCCAGGTTTGCCTGGGAAGCAGGCCATTGACTTCATCCTTTCTAACACCATAATAGTATTCTATCACATTTATATTCCATAACTTGATCAGCCATTTCCCAATTTGGGGATATCCCCTCTGGATTCTTATTTTTTGTCACCTCAAAAAGCGTGATAAATATTTTTGTACATCTTTGGTTAGAATTTGTTTTGTTTAGGACTAATCTCTCTTTTAATCTACTCTTCCTTGAATTCCCCCTTTCGCTAATATTTCCCTACTGAGTAAATATGCTTCTGGATCAAAGTGTGTGTGTGTGTGTGTGTGTGTGTGTGTGTGTATGTGTGTGTGTGCATGCATGTGTGTATGTGTGTGTATGCAGTTTAGATGAAAGTGAACTTTCTCTCATCCCCAATCCTTTGTTTTTATAGAAGCCTCTTTATGTACCATGATGATGTGAGACAACCCTCCTTTCCCTTCCCTCCCTAGCGTTTTCCTCTTCTCTTTTCATCCCTCTCTCCAGGTCATCAAAACCCAACAGAACCACTCCCAGGCCTTGCTTTGTTAGACTTCTTTATGATCCTTGATGATGACAGAGTTCACAGGTGACACATCTACCATCTCCCCATATTTGAAAAAGGAACTTCTGAGGATCACTAGTTTAATATTCCTCATTTTCTAGATGAGGAGACTTTGGCCTAGAGACTTGCCCATGGTCACACAGGTGATGAGTGAATGAGGTAGGATTCAAATTCAACTCCTCTCTCTCTAGAGTGGCTGTCTTGTCCACTGTACCTCCCTACCTGTCCAGGTAGATGCTTGCATCATCCTGCAGCATTCTATCAACCTTGAACTCCACCCAATCAACATCTTCTGTCCCCTTAATTGGAGAGTAGATCCATTTAAGCAGGGAGCCCAGGTCAGAAGGCCCCTTATTTCTTACCTGGCTGTATTACTTTGGGATTTGCCTGATATCTCTGCCATTCCCTCCACTTGGGTACCTCCTTTTCCCCTCCTCCCCTCCCCCTCTTTTCAATTCCCCATATGTTTTTTTTCTCCATTAGATTGTAATCTCCTTGAAGGCAGGGACTGCCATATGTTTATATATGTTTGTATATACTTATACATTATATGTGTATGTATATATTTGTATATACACGTATACATATATATGTGTGTGTGTGGATGGACAGATACACATAAATGTATACACACATATTATCTGCATCTCTATATATTTGTATCCCCAAAGCTTAGTACAGTGACTAGCATATAGTAGATGCTTAATATATGTTTCTTGACTACTATTATCCCTATTTCATAAATGTGGAAACAGAGACTCAAAATATATAGTATTCTAGACTTGAGTCAGAAAGTCTTAAGTTTGAATCTTGTCTTAGACGCTTACTAGATCCTGGGCAAACCACTTCCTGATGATCTGTAAAAATGAGGGAGTGGGATTCAGTGACCTCTCAAGACCCATTTCTGCTCTAAATCCATCATTTCTTAATTGTACAGGCTGTGAATTGTCTAGAGTCATCGTTAATATGTGTCTGAGTTGAGTTTCTAGCTCAAGTTTTCCTGTATCCAAGTACATTGACCTATCCACTATGGCAGGTTGCCAACCCATTCCTGAGTCAATGGAGGGATGAAGACTTGATGAAACTTGGATGTGAATGTCTCATTTAGTGGGATGCTTATGGAACTGATAGATCAGAATAAAAAGGTTCAAAACAAAAGGGAACAAGCAGGAGTTTTAACCTGACTCGGTAGCTTCCTGTTAGCTTTCTTTCAGAGACCAAGGTGCTGAGTTCTGTAGACATGTTGGGAAGGAGACCCCCAGGCTGGCCTGTGGTTATTGAGGTATTCTACATTTGACTCCTGAGAGTTTTAGTCTGCCAATGCATGCACCAGTGATTAAATAAATACCAGGCTGGAAAAATGAGTTTCGAATGTGCCAAGTTGTCATTATAACAAAGCTACACTCAGGGAAAAAATACTGCATTCTGTCACCTCAAGTCTTGCAGACTCCTGCACAAATGTTGAGGCTTTCTCAGCTTTGCACCCACTTTAATGATGTTGCAATGAGCAAAGTTGCTGAAGTATAGCTTGCTAATTAAACTGGAGGTGTACTTCAAGTGTCTTTTTCATTTTTTATTTGTTTTTATTTTGTTGAAGAAAAGTTAATCAAGGTACTGCTGCTCCCCCATGTCCCCATTGTGGGCTGAATATATCTAGCATTCACCTTTACTGTTCTGTAGCATGGAAAATGAATGCTGGAGACAGAGATGAAGAATCAAAGGGTATATGAGTGCAATCACATGTCACTTGTCATTGCCAAGGTGCCCTGTACAGCCTAACAGTAGGAAACAAAAACCAAAATCGACATTTCTTGGATTCCATCCCATCTTTGCCTACTAAGCAGCAATCTACTCCAATACCATCAGCTTCACATACTCAACTGGAAAAAAAAAGGTTTTCACAGCTCACAAGGACATAGTACAGCTTTAAAAGCACACAGGACTTCTTATTAATATGCTCCTGTCCTTCCAAAGCGTTCAAGGTACTAAAACTAAAGCAGGAGCTATCTTCTTAGCAAGTGCTAAATGGTGAATATTTTTAAGATCATGGGATCTAGATGTAAAAGCTGTGAAACATGATTATTTTTGGCAGAAAATGGAGACTGATATATAGCATAAAGAGGGAGAAAGAGGATCTGTACAGTGAAATGACCAGATTTCAGTCTTTTCAGAGAGAGGCAATGAAAACACCAGTGTTCAAGTTCAAATGGACAAGTAGTATAGAGAAATGTATCTATCTGTGCATCCAGATAACTGTGGGACCACGGGGACGGTGGGAAAGCCAAGTCCAAACATAGTGACAAGTCATTCAATAGAATTATATGTTTTTATGCCCATTTCCCTCCTGTCAGAACCAACTATGAGCTTTTCCTGGCAAACAAAGGCTTACTTTTAAAGCAAAAATACCCTCTGATAATTCTAGGCAACTGGAAGTCATGGAACTCAACCACTCCAAAGAATTAACATTGCAGGTCCCTTGGGACACACCACAGGTGCAGTGTTAGAAATGAAGAATCACATGGGACAAGTGACATAAGTGATGTCATCAAAGAGATGCATGCCTAGGAAAAAAGTTGGCCTGGTTACATACAAGTTGGAGGAATAACTGACGATGGACCCTGGGATCCACTGATCTCCATGATATGTCAAGAATTCTAGAAAAGAGCCCTAGACCCATTGCACAGACTCACATAGGAGGGTAAATGATATCCCAAAGCTTGGAAATCCATGTCAGAGGCATGCAAGTTTATCGAACAGTAAACATTCCCATAAGAGACTACTATGTGCCAAACCATATGTTAAGGCTAATTTGTTGATATTCAATCATGTTTCAATTGTATCTTTTGGCAAAGATCCTGGATGGATTTGCCATTTCCTTCTCTAGCTCATTTTATAGATGAGGAAAACAAAATAAAGGGGTTAAGTGATTTGTCCAGGGTCACACAGCTAGTAAGTGTCTGAGGTCAGATTTGAGATCAAGAAGATGAATCTTCCTGACTCCAGGTCCAGGGCTCTGTGCACTATGGTGGCACCTAGCTGCCCCCATTAAGGGCTAAAGACATTTTTAAAAGTGTGAAACACTCTTTTTTTCGAGGAGGATAAGGGAAGGGAAAAAGCATCTATTAAGCACCTATTAGGCAATGTGCTGTAAGTACTTTACAACTGTTATTTCATTTGAACAACTGAGACACCTACTAGTAGCATGGGCATATTTAAATGTTGGGTGTGGAAACAAAATAAATTTCAGAAAAACTTGCTCTACATTTTATCAAATGCAGTCTATATTCCCCCTCCCACCCACTCCACCCCCCAAAAGAGTAGGCTAATGAATCATAAAATCATAGATCTAGGGCTGAAAGGGCTTTCAAAGAACTCCAATCCAATCCTCTCATTTTACAAATGAGGAAACTGAGGCCCAGGGTATTTAGGTATATTACTGAAAATGATATAGAGAGGCACATGGGAACCACATGTACTGTCATTTAAACAGTCAATGAGGTGAGAGCTTGTGGACCTCAAGTTCTTGGTCCCAGCATTAAAGAACACTAGACATGGCAACCCTTGAGAGAAGAACCATTGATCTTTATAGTAAATTTGAGATGGGAGGTGGGGGAATAGGTGGAGGGGGGAGAAATAGGATATGGAGAGAGAGAGAGACAGAGACAGAAGAGATAGGTGGATAGACATAGAAAGAAAAGATGGATGGATGAATGGATAAATGGATGGAGAGATAATAGATTAGATAGATAGATAGATAGATAGATAGATAGATAGATAGATAGATAGATAGATAGATAGATGATAGTAAATTAGAGGTAATTGAGGGGGTATGGTACTAGCACTGAGGAGGACTTTGAAAGGCTTCTTGCAGGAGGTGAAATCTTAGCTGGAACCTGAAGGAAACCAGGAAGTAGAGATGCAGAAGGAGAGAGTTCCAGGCATGAAGGATAGCCAGTGCAAATGTATGAAACTGGGGGATATAGGATCTTGTAGGACAGCACTGTCACTGAATCATAGAGTACGTGGACAAGATGCATGCTTAAAACAACTAGAAAGGTGGGAAGGGGCCAGGTTATAACAGCCAAACAGAATTTTACATTTGATCCTGAAAGTACCAGAGAGCCACTGGAGTGGATGGGGCAAGGGTTGATAAGATGAGACTTGCACTTTAGGAAAATCACTTTGGTGTTTGAATGGAGGATGACTGGAATGGGGAGAGATTTGAGGCACAAAGGCCTACCAGCAGATTACCTCAATAGCCCATGTGGAAGGTGATAAGGGTCTGGTCCATGGTGGGGGCCCATGACAGAGGAGAGAGAGAAAGGAGCGTATTAGAGAGATGTGGCAGAGGTGAAATTAACAACAGATGTGGCAGAAGTGAAATTGATTAGATATAGGGGAGGGTGAGAGAGAATGAGGCGCTTGGGTGCCTGGGAGAAGGATGACGCTGTCAGCAGTCATCAGAAGGTTAAATAGGTTTTAGTGATTTTGCTAGGAAGTGTCTGAGGTAGTATTTGAACTCAATGTTCCTAATTTTAAGTCCAGTGCACTTTGACACATGGCAGTCTCCAAAATCCCCAGTTTGTTTCCCTTCTAGAGGTATGAATCTGGAAGACTGAAGAATCCTGGGGATAGGTGGGGCTCAGCAGAGAGAATTATATAAATTGTTTATGGCATACTTACAAGATCCATTGTGTTATTTTTTTGCCTTTTTCCATGAGGCAGAGTAAAGTGTGTCCTAGATTGGATTGTGACTGTATTGTGGCCTCTTGTGCTTCTGTGAGACATGGAGACTTTTTTACCCACATTTGTGGAAACCAGATTTGACCTATATCCTGAAAACTTTTCCAACCAAAGGCAGAAATAGATATCTTACTAAATAGGTAAGGCCCATCTCCCATCTTCCCGAAGTCTAAGTCTACAGAAAGTTGGCTCCAGTAGGAGTCCATGGAAAAAGAAGAAATAAAACTACAGCTGTCAGAACAGGGGGGTGGGAACCAAACATTTAAGCACCCACTATGTATCAGTTATTGTGCAAACATTATCTCATTTGATCTTCACAACAGCCCTAAGAGGAAGGTACTATTATTATCCCCATTTTACAGTTGAGAAAACTGAGGCTGGAATTTGCCCAGGGTCACAAAGCTAGTAAGTGTCTGGGGCCTATTTTGAATTCAGGTCTTGAGTCTAGGACCAGCAATCTCTAGGACCTAGATGCCTAAGGAAGGGGAGAGCGGTAGTCCAGTGTCCTGAAGGAAGAGTCATCCAGCTTTGGGACAACTCTCCTGAGTGACTGAGCGACCTTGTTTTCATTGCCTTAGCATGCAGCGTCCTTAAAGGAAGAGGAGGAAACAATCCAAACATGAATACAGGTATGAAAACCTAATTGACTTAAGGATGTCGCTGTGGTCTATACTAGGTAGCAATGTATTAGCTAGCATTTAAAGATCTAAAGTTTTCAAAACCCTTTACATTTATAATCCTGGGAGGTAAGTGCTATTATTATCCCCATTTTACAGATGAGGAAACTGAGGCAAATCTGACATAATGCTTTTGCTGTGATCTGTACTAGCACTAACATCTAGCACTGACATAGTACTCTGAAGTTTACAAAGTACTTTATATAGATCATAACAACCCCGGAAGTAAGAGTTTCCATGATCCCCATTTTACAGATGAGGAAACTGAGTCAAACCTGACCTCCTGCTTTTGCAATGATCTGTACTAGCACTAATAACCAGCACTGATATAGTACTTTAAGGTTTACAAAGCACTTTACGTACATTATAACACCCCTGGGAGGTAAGAGTTACTATAATCCCCATTTTACAGACGAGGAAACTGAGATGAAGAAAAGTTAATTGGGTTACCTTGCCAGTAAATGTCTGAAGCAGAATTTGAATTCAAGTTTCCCTAACCTCAGGTCCTACTCTATCTACTAGGTCACCTTGCTGCCTGTAGCCTCATTAGGTGCCTGCATCTCGAAATTACTCAGAATGTACTTGACCAGATTTGATGCTTTGCTTCTAAAGGTCTCCAATTTTATACATTTTATATTCCAGTCATATCATGGGACTCCCTTCTCAAAGTCTCCCTAGCTAAATTTTTGCAAGTCAGATATTTGCCTTTCAAAGAGCAGGCCTGACAGGCATCAGCCTGTGATGCCGTGTTTCTGCTAACAATCTTTTTTCTGACTCAAGCCTTTAGAAAGCCTTCTCAGTGGCTTTCATTGTGTTTGTCCTGCAAAAGCAAACAATTCCAGGCAAACGCAGGGAGAGTAGGCAGGCCTCTCCTAAAGATAAGGCCTCCTTTTAAAACTTTGCAATTTGCACAGTGTATATCCAAAGTTTGCCTAAAGGACACAGCCCATTTTCTTGTTTACTGTATAGTGCTAAGGCTCAGCTGGGCAGAATGTGGTGCTTAAAGTTTGGAGTTAATTCATTGTATTTATATGCAAAGAAAAGATGATGGAAGAGAGAAGGCATGTTTGGGCTACGAACTTGGGAAGGCATTTGGCATTATGGAAGCCCCAGGTTCAAATCACACCTTTAATAGTTACTAATTACTCTGCTCAGTATGGGCTAGCAGAATGAAGGGGAAAGGGAGGAAGTAAATCACAGGATGCATATAGAACTTTAAGAGTTAACAAGTATTCTACGAACATTACCTCCCTTTATCCTCAGAACAACCCTAAGGAGGTAGGTGCTATTATCATTCTCATTTTTTCAGATGAGAAAACTGAGGCAGAATTTAAGTGACTGGTCCAGACTCACAAAGCTAGTAAATAATATTTTGAGGTTGGATCTGAACCTAGGTCTTGTTGACCTCAGGTCCAATGCTCTAATCACTGGACCACCTAGCTGCCTCAAATGGCAAGAGAGGCTTTACAGGTAAATCATATCACCACTCTGAGCCTTGGTTTCCTAATCTGCAAAGCAAAGGAAATAATATTCTGAGCACCAGTTTCACAAGGTTGTTTCAGAGTCCAGGTGAGATAATATGTTTAAAGGAATTTAGAAACCGTAAAGCGTCATGTGAATGTTGGCTATCATTGTTACAGCATTTGAACAGGAAAGACAGAAGATATAATCCTCAATAACTCTGTGTGTGTGTGTATTATATATCAATATTAGAGATCCATTTTATAGTTACATATAGATATCTCCACTATATATACATACAGATATTTTTATGTATTACTGATGTCTCTATAAACGTACACATAAAAGATATAGATATATTACTAAACTTATGGATATTTTTGTTATATAGAGGTATTTCTATATTTAACATATTTGAGGTTTATCCATATATAGATTCAAATGCCATAAAATATTGCATATGCTTGGGCCAACATCTATTTATCTATCTCCATATAAGGGTGTGTATTTGTGTGTGTGTTTGTGTGTGTGTATGTGTGTGTGTGTGTGTGCATGGAACCAGTTGAAATTTCACAACTGAGATATGGTGCCTTTTGTGTGTGTGTGTACATCTATCTCTCTATCTTACCTACCTACCATCTCTCTCTCTCTCTCTCTCTGTATATGTACATACATGTATATATATGTAAAATATAACAATAAGTACTATACTATACATTATATAATATGATATACTGTATAGTATTATATATGTGATATATCCTGTCATAATATATAATATTTGCATTTTTATGTAAGTGGCACAAAATATAAGATATATTGCAGCTTAAGTCCAAGCTTTGTCTACAGTCAAATCTTAAAAGTCTAAGGCACATATATATATATATATATACATACATACACATACACACGCACATATATATATCAATGCATATTTGATATATATATAGAACCATTGATTTGGATGCCACCTAGTCATTTTACAGGCTACACAAAACTCAGACTGGACTGCCTTACCCAACATCACAGAAGTGGGAAATAGCAGAACTGGTTTCAATCCAAGGTTTTCTCACTTCAAACTCAGTATTTTTTTCCCACTAAGTCATCATCTAAGCCCTAGCAAGTTTTCTGAGGTTCATGGAGATTCAATGACTTTCCCAGAGTTGCATAGCAAGAGTCGGAGTTGTGATCTTCCTCTCTGTGAGCCCAAATTCCTACTCCATGCTTTACGTAGCACATGTCCATATTTGTATCCATATCCATATCTGTATCTAAATCTATAATCATAACCCTGTTGTTCAGTCATTCAGTCATGTCCGACTCTTAGTGACCCTATGAACCACAGCACACCTGTGTCATCCATGGGATTTTCTTGACAAAGATGCTGGGATTATTTCTATTTTCTTCTCCTGTAGATTAAGGCAAACAGAGGTTAAGTGATTTCCCCAGGATCACACAGTTAGTAAGTGTCTGAAGCAAAATCAGAACTTAAATCTTCCTGACCTGAGTCAAATCTATCCACTGCATCACCTGCCTGCCTCTAGTCATAGCCTCATCTATAATCAAAGATTCCAATGAATCCTCATTTTCATCAATTAGGAGATTCTCTACAATGATGTAGATTGCAACACAACCATGCCTACCCAAAAGTTGACCATGTAGGGTCTAGCCAACATGTTGCCATCACTTTCTCCCAACCCTGCAAAGTTCCCAGTGAAGCACTCTGGATGCCCCCTTTCGTCATTTGCTCTTACCCCTATGACTAACCCCTTGTCTCTTCTTGTCATATATTTCTTTGTTATAATCTTTGATTGCCATTCGTCTTCTAAGTTCCTTGTTATCTATATGTCACAGCCCGTTCATGCCAATCTAACACTTCTTCACTGACTGCCGAGGGATACTCACTTTAGTTCTTCAGAGGTAGTGGCCTCACTGACTCACAGCTTTCTTACAAGCTAACAAAATATTTCTATGGAAAAGATGGGCTTCTGCTATTTTGGGAAGCCTGGGATCTGTAAAAATGCTTTCCAACTTTCAGAAAATGATGTGGTCCACTCTCTTCCTTTTCAAGTATGCTTGAAAAGGAGGAAAGTGAGCCACATGTGTGTTTATGTGTGTATGTATATGCAATATATATGTATATATGTGTATACGTGTGTGCATATGTGTATGTATGTATAGATAGATAGATAGATGGATATAGGTACACATATGTATGCACAGGCATGTGCCAGCTGGAGCCATAAACATAAAGCTTTCAATACTCTGCTTTAGGAAGCCCTACTATGAGTTCTCAGGGCATGGTCAAACAGCCAACCAGAAGCCAAAGCTTCTCCTCGTTCCACATCAGCCTCACTACAGAGAGAAGCTCCTGCCTGTTTGGGAGAAGATGTTTAATGAAGGCAGGAGACTCTGAAACTGTGTTCTATCTCATCGACCTCCCCCGTGGTGGTTCCATAATCCCTCCCTCCTGGTTAAATTAATACTTCACATTATATAAACTCCTAGCATGAGAAATAAGCAGCTCTTCCACAGAGGAGACCCAGGGAGCCCTAGAGGAGGCCACTCAGCCCAGTGGGGGACAGAGAGCACAGTGGGCAATGGGGTACAGTCCATGATTCAAAAGCCAGCCCTACCATAATGACAAAGGGGGAAGGAGCATGTTCAGAGGAGGGGAAGAGCACCAGAAGAAAATGGAGGAGGAGGGCACAGGTGGGGAATTATGGGCAGAGAAAAGAGAGGGGGAGAAGAGAATGAATAACAGTGAGAAAGATTGGGGAAGACCTCCTAAATATAGCCCAGATAAATCTGGACAGTCACTAAAAATCAAATTAAATGACTCTTGAATGTTTGAAAATATCTGCCAAGATTTTAAGGAAGGTTTTAAGTTTGCTTGCTCAAAAATTGATTTAACATGATATTGGTATTCCCAGGTAGACAGTGGCTAACAATTATCAGTGATGGAACAGAAAAACATATTTCATAGATTTTTTTTAAAAAATAGACTTTGTTTTATTGACAACATTTCTTTCATTGTTGTTTTTGATGAGGGCAGACATTAGAGAAGGCAACACTGCACTGAACTCGTGTTGCTGCATGGGTCTTTGAAAGACACATCCTCCAAATCAGGCTACATAAAAGGGCAAACTAGGAATGGGTCTGGTTGCTAGAACTTTTTCAGTTATCTAGAGAGGAATATATATATATATATATATATATATACATACATACATACACACGTTTGCCATACGTGTTTCAAGATGCCTGCAGTGCCAACGTGTCCATGCAGCAAATATACTTTCATAAGAAGGTGTTAGTGTTCTCATTTCCATATCCCTCTTCATCTCTACTCAGGGCTGCTGACTTTTGACCCCCACACAGCCATTCATCTCCCTCTTGCTTTGGAGGTCACTATCACAGGACTGAGATGTCACAGTGAGATGCCAGTTAGCAGTAGTCCTACAATGTGTGTCAGCAGTCTGCAGTCCCTCAGTGTGGTGACATAATGGAAGAGGTCACCTTTGAAATGGTCAAAGAGTCTAGTTTTCTGGGGCCAGGCTTCCTGAAATAACAACTAGGGAGAGGTAATTGACCCCAAGCCAGATCTCATAAGGATTCTAGCACAGAACTTGGCAGAAATGGTCCTGAAGATAGAGGGAAAATGCTTCTTTGATTTCTGTGTTCCTCATCACTGCTGCCTTGTTCCATCATTCTGGAGAAGACTGACAACTAACCAGAGAGAGGTGGCAGATCTCCTGGACTCTCTTACTTTTGGAGCTGAGGCTGCATCAATATAGAGGTAAGAGAATTAAATGATGGGCAACAAGTGGCAGCAGGGCTCCTGGAAGTACATAGGAGAGGCAAAAAGTCTCCTGAGATTGCTTTTTGTCACCCCAAAGCCAAAATCTTGCAAGCCATTTTTTTCCTCAAAGAAACCCACCTCCTAATTTGAGCTAAAATGTCATTCTATTTAAAAAGTCATTTTCCTGGTCACTGCTTTCTTAGGATGTGTTCCAGAGTTAATAACTAGCTTCAGAAATTCTCCCATTGCAAACGTAGACTAAGTCAACATGGGGTTAAAGATAGCTCATTTTTTTACTGTTACTGCCTATAAAAATTCAGTCAATCAATCAATTGGACCTTCTGAAAAATGAAATCAATATGCCCATGAATATACACATATATGAACACACACACAGATACACTCATACATTACTGACCATTTTGACATAAAGGTAAAGGTATCTCTCATAACCCCCAGTGTATGTCTCTCCTCTCTATCAGTCTGTAGTTCTGCCCCTGACCTCTTCAACATCCTTCTGGCCCATCCAGCGATACCTCACACCCCATTAATGTGACAAATGGAAGTAAGATACATGCATACCATAGGGTATGTATTTCAGCGCTGTGTGGAGGTTGTCTCAATTCATAAAGAATACAAACACTTGAGTCTTTGAGCAAGAGTCCTGAATCTGGGTAATAAAGATAGTATGCAGTACATATCAGTGAACAGAGTCTTGGATGCTTACCTTTGGCTTTAGAACTGGGAGAAAAGAATTAGAACTTTTATAATGCTTTAATGGTTGCAAAGCACTTTATATATACTATATGTAGAGATATTATTTTTAGCCTCACAAAACTTTGGGAAGTAGTTGCTATAATTATCCTTATCTTATAAATGAGCAAACTGAGGTAGACAGAGTTTATGTGACTTGCCCAGAGTCAGATTACAAAGCTAGTAAGCGTCTGAAGCAGGATTTGAACTCAGATCTTACTTAGGGACGCATGGCTAATAAGTATCTGGGATAAGATTAAAACTCAGGTTTTCTTGAGATCATAATTTCAGCCACTGGATGTGCTACAGTAGGTAGGAGATGGTAGCCTGAGGTCTGAAGTTATTTTAAAGTTTTGACAACTGTATTCCAGCATAATTGTTTTCCTTTATATTCGAGTGTGTGTTTTATTTCGTTTATTTAAGGACATTATTTTGTGAAAGTGTCCATAGATTTCACCAGACCCTCCAAAGGGCTCCATGATACATGAAAAAGTTAAGAATCCTTCTTCTAAACAGGAGATTTCTGATGCAGCATAGAGCAAGATTTAGGCTGCCCAAGTAGTGGACTGTGTAGTATTTAGTTAATAGCACCAAGTCAGTAAGTTCCTCAGCTGTACAGGTCTAATGGAAAGAGGCTTGCTTATCTGCAGACCTCAAAGTATATGGCTCTTTTGAGGGGGAGGCTAAATCAACAGAGGATGGTCTGAATCTTGGGAAGGTTGGCTAAACCTCCATGGGAAAGAAAGATTCACTGAAATAAGGGGGTTACCTCAACTAAACTCAATTTCAGTTCCCTTCCCAAAGTGGCAGATGGGATATTTGATTTCTCTGTTTATTCTATCTTTTATTCTATTTATGTATGTTTCTCTGTTTATTCATGCACTTCTATGAGTCCTCAGTGTTCCATGTATTTATAACCAGATGAATGAAAGGCTGCCCCATATTGTACACTGTGTACACTACGTGTGGGAATTAAGAACTCCAGGATTGAAGAAACATAGTTACAAACTTTATTTCAGATTAACTCCAGGCTGGGATAAAGAAGCAAAGTGAGAAGCTGTCTTTCTTGGGCATTATTTTCCAACCCCTATGATGGGACCCAGTCCCTGTGAACAAAGTCCTTGGTAGTCCCTCAGCCCTGAGATATATCTTTGGGCCATTGTTGTAAGACTCATTGGTAGGGAGGAGCATTGTGTCTGAAAATGGCTGTGTTGTAAACCCTAAAGGTATCAATAAAATTGTAAAGGGAATTTGTTTTAAAGGATGAAATAGCCATCCCCATTTAGAAAGCCCATGGTTAGGCTAGCATCACTTTGGCAAATGTGCTGTTTGATGACAGTAAACTGAGGTTGTAGATGGGATTTTCATGATGCCATGATGAGTACCCTGGGTACCATTTGTCACTTACAGACTTGGACAGCACCTTGGACAGCAGAAGCAAAAGCATCCATGATGCTTTTCAACACTTTATAGTAGGGATATAAAGGTATGATCTAGTCAGTCCTCTTGCCCCAGGGTCAAATTAGCTAACCCATCGAGGACAGAAGATTGAATCCTCAAAAATGTCCCAGGAAAGAAGATACCATTGCTTCACTCAACTCTTTGAATAGCTTATATTCATTATAGATCATAGATTTAGATCTGAAAGCAATCTTATAGTTCACCTAGTCCAATACCTTCACTTCACATATGAGGAAACTCAGGGCCATGGAGGATCAGTGACCTATCTAAAGTCACACAGGCTATAAATGGCAAGTGAAGATTCCAAGCCAAAGTCTCCTGATCCCAAATTCTGTTCCTACTGAGTCATGCTGCCTCCTCAGCAGATGCTTAAATCACAGCCTGTGCATTTCAGCACCCTCCTTGTATTACCAATCAATAACAACCAAGTGGGAAGGGACCTTTGATACTAAGACCAACCCCTTATTTTTAAGATGAGGAAATTTTGGCCCAGATTTGGTAAATTATATGCCCAAGGTCATACTTCTGGCTAGTGGCAAACCAAGATTATAGTTTTGGTCTCTCAATTTCTAATCCAGTAGTCTTCAAAATCTAGTTCTACAACTTGAATTGTCATTACTAAATAAGACACAATGTAGATAAGAACTTCAGTTTCTCCCAACTATGCTTCTGACTTTCTGGACTTCAACAATACTGTACTTCAGCTACAATCATACCCTGGAGCCTCCTTTAGCACCTGAGCTTCCCTACCCCATAACATCCAACATCCCTTGAGGCCATTTCACAGTGGGAACATTCTCTCTGTCATGCCAATCCTCTTCTCCCATTGCTGAATTTCTCCCAGGGCATCTATTTTGAGCCAGGGTGGTCAAACTCTATTCCCCTTCTCATTTGGGTCCTGACTTTCTGGACTTCAATACCCTGGCCCCCAGGAGACACCCCTACCCCTAGACCCTTAGCCCTCTTCCATTTGCCCTTCATCCTACCCTTTTCAGTTCCCTTTTGTCTTCTTTCACTAGAATATAAATCCCTTGAAGGCAGGGACTCTCTTGCTTATATTTCTATCCCCAAGGCTGGCATATAGTAAGCACTTAATAAATGCTTGCTGCCTTGGCGATCTGAAGGCATAAGTGAATTGAACCTACTTGAACTGGGAGAACATTCAATTCCTTAAACTTGTATTAAGCAGCAAAGTTAGCTGGGGATACAAAATAAACAGTGTCCCTGCTCACAGAAAACTTAACATTCCATTAAAAACATACAACGAATACACAAATGAGTAAATATAATGTTTAAATATAAAGTAATTTACATAGATAGCTAGGTGGCCTGCTGAACAGAAAGCTGCACCTGGAGTCAGAAAAACGTGAATTCAAATCCAGCCTCAGACAATTACTAACAATGTGACCCTGGGAAAGTCACTTAACCTGTTTGGCTCAGTTTTGTCAACTGTAAAATGGGATTGATAATAATGCTTGCCTCCCAAGGTTGTTATGGGGATACAATGAGATAATAGTTGTACACTTTGGTGCAAACGTCAAAGTGCTACATAAATGCCAGCTACTATTTCTATTATTTAAAGAGAAAAAGAGCAGTTATAGTTGTGGGGAGCAGAAAAGGTCCTTGTGTCAGACAAAGTCACCTGAGCAGTGATCTGGAGGAATCTATGGCTTCTAAGAGATGATAGCAAGAAAGGAACATCTTTTGGATCATGGAGGTGGGAGATAATGGAATGTAGTATATGTCCAGGGAATTGGAGCATGTTAATTTAACTGGAATAGAAAGTGGAATAATACGAAATAAGGCTAGAAATATAGGTAGAAGACATTATGGAGGACTTTAAAACCAGGCTAAGGATTTTTAAAGGTTTTCATCCTAAAGGCAATATGGAACCATTGAAGATATTTTGAGTGTGGTGATATGATCTATGATCCACAAATATCAATATGACAGCTATGTGGAGGATGAATTTGTAGAGACTGAAAGCAGAAAAGTTAATTAAGAAACTGTTGTAGTAGGTCAGAGAAGAGGTAATGGGAACCTGGAATAATGCAGAGGATGTCAGTGGAGAGAAAAGATCTGAGAGGTGAAATCAACAAGACCTAGCATAGGATAGGATATGGGAAGAGGGGGAGGTAAGGGAAGGAATCAAGATAATCCCAAGGTGCAAATCTGAGTTATTAAAAGGATGAGGGTGCCCTTGAAAGAGATAAGGAATCATCTAGCATATATATATATATGTATGTATGTATGTATGTATGTATGTATGTATGTATGTCTGTATGTATGTATGTATATATGTATATGTATATATATGATAACTTAACTACCTAATTCAGTTTGTTCAACCATATAATGGGTATAATAACACCTGTAGCACTTACCTAATATAATTGTATTCATGAAGAAATGAGATATTTTCTATAAAACACTTTAAATGGAATAGCTATTCTCATTAATCTACACTTTAGTAGTTGCTCTTCGAGTGCTGCTATATTCAAAATATTCATTCATTTATAGCCAGGCTGGTGATGGTCTTTCTGAACTTAACCAGGATGGCTGTCAGGAAAAAAAAACATACATTGTATTTTGGGGGTCTGTAATGAAAGCTTTTCTAGCTTGGCAGGGTTGGTCAGAGCTTGTGCCCAACTGGCAGAGCTCTCAAGAACTCGTTACCACAATGAGGCATTCAAGTATAAATTTTGTGTAAATGATTACTATACTGTGGTTAAAGTTTCTTTTTTCCCCAATCCGTATGCATGATTTTCTCTCTCCGTTGTCTGAACCTCCCCACACTATCCTCAGTAAAAAAATTTTTAACAGAACCTTGAACAACCGGGTAATAAAAAAGAGTTTCAATCTATCCACAGATAGACAAAGATGAAAACAACCCTCTTTTCCCAAGCTTGTACTCCCCCATTGCAAGGGTTGAATAGATGAGTTCATTTTAATTAAATTTAACAAAATGTATTAAGATCCTCTGGAAGTACACTATTCACTGAGAACACAAAGTCAAAGAATGTCACTCCCTCAAGGACCTTATATTCTGCTGAGGAATGAAGCATGTACACAAAAATGTGGTACAAAGAAAATAAAGGAAGGAAAAATCACTAAAGGGCCAAATATTATTTTAGGTGAGGTTTTAGCCTTTCTTGTACCATGAACATCTTCAGAAGTCTGGTAAAACCATTCTCAGAATAATGATTTTAAATGCACAAAATATAATCAAATATACAGATTTATAAAAAGACTCCAATGACATTGATATACAATTATTTAGAAAAAAAACAACTTTATTTATGCACTCAAGGTTAAGAACCATTGTTTTAGACTTACATATTCCATCTGAAGCAGAGGAGGGAAGCAACAGGAGAGCAGACAGAGATCCTCACTGACTCTTTAAGAGTTGCTTCTTTTAGCCAAGCAGCTACTGACTGTGAATCTTTGATCCTACTGCTTCCGATCTGATTCAATATAGAATCAGTAGGAAAACACTCCATTCATATGAGTGAAATCACTTCCTGCTAGCTTTAAATAGACTTCCAAGACAAAGGTGGACTGATTGGTAGTTGGAGATGGGCAATGAAATCAACATGTCAACAGGTGCCTAGTGTCTTCACTCTATTTCAAATTGCCTGAGAAAGCAGTAATGTAGCATTAATGCCCTGGGATAGCCCTGGGGCTCACTTTTCAGCTTTCTTTTGCTTTTCCTTCTTTTCTCACCTCTTGGCCAAGTCTTCTTGCCCTTCCTTCCCCTTCCTTTCCCTTTCTTTCATTCTTGAATCAATATTTCCATGTCATTTAAGAATGAAAATTCTTTAAGAACCACTGACTCTGTGTTGGTTTTTTCTTTTATTTACATTTATCAAGAAGGAGTAGGACATGGGAACCAAGATGGTAGGGTAAAAACAGGGACTTTCAGGAGTTCTCCCCCCAAACTCAGCCAAATACCTGTAAAAAATGACCCTAAACAAATTCTGGAGCTGCAGAAGCCACAGAATGGTGCAGTGAAGTAAATCTCCAGCCCAAGACAGCCTGGAAGCTTGACAGGAAGCATCTATGGCACCACTATGAGAGCAGAGTACAGTCCAACATGGGCCACACCAGCGCAAATGGGACCTGAGCAGGCCTGGGGGGGGGGGGTGGAGACTGAATTTCTGACACCTGTGACAACTTCCAGACTTCATGACCCCAAATCCCTGAGGACAAATTGGAAGGTCAATGGAAAAAAAAACCTGTTGGACCTGTGTGTGAGAGTAGTGTGGTCAAGGCCCAGTCTCAGGATGGCACAGTGGGTGGAGGAGACCTCTGCAGTGACAGCAGCAGCAGTTGGGTCAGCAGCAGTGATTGGTTCTGGAGCTCTAGGCTCACAGATTGTGGGGGAGGAGGGATAGAGCAGCTGACAGAACAACCCCCTCACAAGCCCCATTGGAAGCAGAGAACCACCTTGACATAGAGCTCAAAAGTCAAGTAAATGATTGGAGAAATGAGCAAAAAGCAGAAAACGAATCAGACTATAGAATCTAACTGGTGACAAGGAAGTCCAAAATATACAAACAGAAGACAACAAAGTAGAAGCTTCTACATCCAAAACTTCCAAGAAAAATAGCAATTGGTCTCAGACCATAGAAGAGCTCAAAAAGGATTTTGAAAATCAAGTAAGAGAAGTAGAAGAAAAATTGGGAAGACAAATAAGAATGATATAAGAAAATCATGAAAACTGAGTCAACTCCTTGCTAAGATGATGCTGAAAAAAAATAACACCTTAAAAAATGGACTAGCCCAAATGGCAAAAAAGAACCAAAAAGTCAATGAGGAGAAGAATACTGTAAAAAGCATAATTGGCCAGATGGAAAAGGAGGTCCAAAAGCTCACTGAAGTAAATGATTCCTTAAAGATTAGAATGGAGCAAATGAAAGGTAATGAGTTTATGAAAAATCAAGAAATTATAAAACAAAACAAAGGAATGAAAAAATAGCAGACAATTTGAAATATCTCATTGGAAAAACAACTGATCTGAAAAATAAATCCAAGAGAGACAATTTAAAAATTATTGAACTACCTGAAAGTTATGATAAAACAAAAGGAACCTAGACATCATCTTTCAAGAAATTATCAGGGAAAACTGACCTGATATTCTAGAACCAGAGAGCAAAATAGATATTGAAAGAATCTAATGATCCCCTCCTGAAAGAAATTCCAAAAGGAAAATTCCTAGAAATGTTGTAGCCAAATTCCCAAGCTCCTAGGTCAAGGAGAAAGTATTGCAAGCAGCCAGAAAGAAGCAATTTGAGTATTGTGGAAACATAATCAGGATAACACAAGATCTAGCAGCTTCTACATTATGGTATTGGAGGGCTTTGAATATGGTATTCCAGAGATCAAAGGAGCCAGGATAAAAACCAAGAATTACCTACCCAGGAAAACTAAGTATGATACTTCAAGGGAAAAAATGGTCATTCAATCAAATGGAAGACTTTCAAGCATTCTTGATGAAAAGACCAGAACTGAATAGAAAATTTGGCTTTCAAACAAAAGAATCAAGGGAAGTATGTAAAGGTAAAGAGGAAAGAGAAATCATAAGGGATTCACTAGAATTGAACTGTTTACATTCCTACATGGGAAGATAATATTAGTAACTCTTGAGACTTTTGTCAGTATTTGGGTAGTTGGAGAGATTATATACACATAGACAGAGGGCACAAAGTGAATTGACTATGAAGGGATGATATTTAAAAAAACAAATTTAAGTGATGAGAGAGGAATATATTTGGAGAAGGAGGAAGAGATAAAGAGAATGGGATAAATTATTTTTCATAAAAGAGGCAAGGGGGGAGGTGAGAATGAGTGAACCTTAATCTCATTACATTTGGCTTAAAGAGGAAAAAACACGCACACTCAATTTCATATGAAAATCTATCTTATACCACAGGAAAGTAGAGGGAAGGGGATAAATGAGGGTGGGGAATGATAGAAGGGAGGATAAAAGGGAGGAAAAAGTAATTAGAAATAAACACTTCTGAAGAGGGATAGAGTCAAAAGAGAGAATAGAATAAATGAGGGGCAGAATAGGATGGAGGGAAATATAGTTAGTCTTTCACAATATGACTATTATGGAAGTGTTCTGCGTGACTACACATGTATAACCTATGTCAAATTGCTTGCCTTCTCAGTGGGAATGGGTGGGGAAACAGGAAGGGAGAGAAGTTGGAACTCAAAGTTTTAAAGATGAGTGTTAAAAATTGTTTTTACATGCAACTGGGAAATAAGACATACAGGCAAAGGCATATATAAATCTTTCGTGCCCTACAAGAGAATAGAGGTAACGGGGATAAGAGAAGGGAGGAGTATGATAGAAGGGAGGGCAGATTAGTGGAAGGGGTAATTAGAATGTCTTGGAGTGGGCAGAGGCGAAAGATGGGGAGAAAATTCAGACCTCAAAATCTTGTGGAAGTGGATGTTGAAAATTAAAAATAAATAAATTAATAATAATAAAAAAGAAATAGAGCAGTAACAGCTGGTTCCTTGTAGAAATGACAGCTCACAGATTCTCAAACAGGTTGATTGGTTTCTCCAGCAGGAGATTCTCTGGCCAATTTGGAAAGCCCTGTCTACCTCCCATCTCTGCTTCAAGCTGGGAAGACAAAGGGCTTTTAAGTTGTCATTTTGTTCCATCTGACTTTTCAAAGCTGGAGGGAAGAAACTTCAATTGCTGAAATAAATGCAAACTGACAGGATAACCAATAGAATAACAGAGTCTTTGTTTTCCTTTGAAGTGCAAGGTTCCATGTAGAGAGATACCATAAAGCATTTGTATTGAATGTAACTTTTGCTGGGGTATAAAGAATGGAAGACATCATGAGCAGGAGAGTTGGAAGGCAGGCTGTGTGAGCACCACTGGTAAGACTCCTACGTAGGGTGGAAATAGTAAGGGCTTTGTCCCAGGATACTGAATTTGAAGGAGGCCCATGGTCCTTATGTAGAATAGAAATGACAGTGATTAATATTTAATTATCAAGAATAACTAGTTAGAACTGGAAAGCAGCAGGTGGCATGCTGGGGTTAGTGCCACCTGCAGCCCATGAAAATATCCTCCATGTACTGGCTTCTCTTTTTATGCCTCAAGGTCTCTGTGTCTTCACTTTAGGGAAGTGTTTCACTCCACTATCACCAATGGAAGGGGAAATTTTGCTACTGGGGATTTTTGGTGCTTGCCTATGCACAAAAAAAAAAAAAAAGTTAAATCTA
Organism: Notamacropus eugenii; assembly: GCF_028372415.1. Taxonomy (NCBI): domain Eukaryota; kingdom Metazoa; phylum Chordata; class Mammalia; order Diprotodontia; family Macropodidae; genus Notamacropus; species Notamacropus eugenii. Next base: position 24,837,275 of record NC_092874.1, on the reverse strand, counting down.
TCCATGCTTATTTTCTTAGGGTTCTCCATTCTTCCCCTATCTATACAGAGCAGTATGCCTAGAAAGAGAATCCATGCATAATTTGCAATTGAAGGAAATCAGGACCCATATGAATAATACCTTTAATATAAAGCAGTTGTTACTGCCAATTAGAAACCATGAATAAAAGTATACGCCAAATGTAAAAATACTTTGTCAGTTTTTTAATCTAGTTTTTATTCATGCTTTCAGTCAAAACATTATTTGCTATTAAAGCTAGCATTAATATTAAAACTAAGTTTCATTAAAGAAGTAGAACTAAGAGAGATGAATTTCACATTTGTAATGGTCTGGTCAGGGAGTTTCTTGAAGAAGATATAGGCTAAAGAGGTAGTGTTAGAGAGGAAGGAAACAACAGTTGGGTTCTAAGCTCCATTATCACACTCAGTTCCCATACTACTTAGAAGTAATGTTCTCACTACTTCCAACGATTTCCATGATCATTGGGTTCCCTTGCTGAGAAGCAGTATTCTGTATCTTGAGGCCTCAGTTACCCCTGGTTCCTGTGAAAAAAGCCTAATATTCTCCATAACCAGCAACTTTCTGCAAGTGATTGATAAATCCTACTACTGCTGTGTTGTTCCTAGTTTTTATGTTTTATTAAATGTTTTTACTTGGAATTTAAGATCTTCTGGTTTGATCTGGTGAGAAAAACACTAGTGGGGGCTCATGAGCTATGGGTTTAAATAAAGGCGTATCACCAATGCTACCATGAACTACTTACAACATGACTATGTTGATGGACCTCAGTTTCTATATATAATTATATCTTTAGTATTACTAGATTGACATGGAAGAGAACTTCTAAATGCTTTATGAGAGCTCAGCCTAACCAGTATTTGAGGTAAGGAGAGAAAGAACTAGGATAAAGGATTTAAAGCTAAAAGGAACTTCAGAGACCATCTAGTCCAACACCCCTGTGGTATAAGTAAGGAAACTGAGGCCCAGTAATATTAAGTAATTTTCCCAAAGTAGTAGTTATTAAAGTGGGCTTTTGAATCTAGGACCTCCAACTGCAGAACCAACATATTTTCTATTACTTAACACTGTGGATTGAACTAGTTTTCCCCAAAAACTTGTTCTAGTTTATCTTTATTTCTAATTTGTTTTTTTTAAATATTCATTTTTATTGAATTCCATATTCTTTCCCTCTGCCAAATTCCTCCCCCATCCACAGAAGAGACTAGAAACAAAATACCCATTATACATGTGGAATTATGCAAAACATTTCCATATTAGCCATGTGGCAAAAATGCAAGAAAAATAAGGAAAATGAAAAAAATGTGTTTCTGGAGGTAGATAACATTTTTGATCTTGAATATTTTGGAATTGTTATGGATCATTGTACTGATCAGAGTCGCTGTCTTTCATAATTGATTATCATTGTAATCTTTCTGTTACTGTGTACAAAGTATCCTGGTTCTGCTCATTTTACTTTGCATGAATTCATATAGCCATTCCAGGCCTTTCTGAAACCATCCCTTTCATCATTTTTTTTATAAAACAATACTATGCCATTACAATCAGATACTACAACTTATTCAGTCATTCCCCAAATGTTGGGCATACCCCCAATTTTCAATTCTTTGCCACCACAAACAGAGCTGCTATAAATATTTTTATACATTTGGGTCCTTTTCCTTTAAAAAAATATCTTTGGGATTCACATCTAGTAGTGTTGTTTCTGAGTCAAGGAGTATGCAATTTTATAGTCCTTTGAGTATAGTTTCAAATTATTTTCCAGAATGGTTAGACCAGTTCACAACTCTCCCAACAGTGCATTTGCATTCCTATTTTTTCACATCCCCTCCAGCATTTGAAATTTTATTTTTCTGTTATGTTAGCCAATATGATAGATATAAGGTGATAATATAAGGTGATACCTCAGAGTTCTTTTAATTTACATTTCTCTAGTCAATAGTGATTTTAGAGCATTATTCATGTGAGTACTTATATCTTTGATTTCTTCTTCTGAAAACTGCCATTCGTGTCCTTTAACCATTTATTGATTGGGGAATGGCTTTTATTTTTTTTTATAATTTCCACCATAATTTTTGCTTGATCTTCCAACCCATCTGGTACTTTAGTATCAGGGAGCAAAAAGAGGGAAAGGAATAGGGAAAGGATATAGGATACTAGATACTCTGTAGGGTTTTAGTACCTCTCCAAAATTAATAATTAAACTAATGAATACAAAGGAAAAATGGAAACCCTGTTCTTTCTCTACTTCCCATCTCAAGAATTCACTCTATATTGAAGTATGTGTAATGCAGTCATTCACTGATTTTCCTGTGGTCACAACATCATTCACAAAAGTGAAATCACATTTCAGTTTTAATCCTTTTCCCTATCTACCTTCCAACTTTTGATTTTTTCTACTGAAAATGTAGCTTATAAAATAGATACCATTTCTTAGCACAGTCTACTCTCAGGTGTCTACATTCAAATAAGTCATCACTTTAGGAATTATAATAGATCTAAGCTCTTATTTCATGATTAGATTCGTGGGGTGCCCTGTTTTCACCACTCAACCTCACTTGCCCAAGGTCAAAGAGTTGGTAAAGATTTGGTGCCAGTTTTGAGCTTAGGTATTCCTGACTCTATCCACTGTACCACCTGGCTTTTAGTTTCCTCTAGAAATTACAATCTGGACAGTTTCATCCTACACAAGTCCCAGAAAATGCATTATGGTTAAGAGATTCACCCTTATGGAGATGGAATCAGATTCTAGAAGTTTCAGACAGGTGTTTATAAGTCCTGAGTGCTTTCCAGCAGGTATACCAGATGAGGCCTAATGGGGATAAGCAATGTTTACCTAAGTCTTCTCTCCTTCCCCAGAAATGCTGCTACTTATCCACTTCTAAGTGTCAATCTTTAGCTAGCAGGGGTAGGGAACCTGCAGCCTTAAGGTCACATGTGACCCTCTAGGTCCTCAAGTGTGGCCTTTGATTCAGTCAAAGGGCTGCACCTGAAGACCTCGAGTGCCACATGTAACCTCGAGGCCACAGGTCCCCCACCCCTAAAAGTTTTCCTCTGGGAGCCAAATCTAGTTTTGCTTACTAGAAGGCCAATGTTTTCCTTGACCATTCTTTAAAGTAAAAAGGGAAGCCCTTTTCATCATTCTGTCTGTCACTGATTCTAGTACCCCAATAACATAAATCTTACTTTCTGGGAACCACTTTTGTGAGTTTTTTCTTTTTTTCCCCTAGCAATGAAGTAATGATCTTAATGTGCCACTGTGCTTTAATAGTCAATTGAGGCTGACAATTAACACAAAATATTGTGCTATAAAACATCTACCACATTGCTGGCGATGCACCAAAAACAATCTGGAGAAATTTCCATTCTCTTTGGGAATAAACTGCAGTAACAAAAGCCTAGAGCCTGGGGAAGGTGAGGAGTCTATAGGAAGCCAGATGTCTGATTGTTCTAAAAAGGATCTCTCGATTTGGTGCCCTGGGTCACAGCCGCACTTGCCTCACCCTGGATACAGATCTGATAATAATAATAACTCATATGTTATCTTCAGTGTTGATGTTGATCAATTTGCCAACAAGTCAAATCTCAGAACACAACTTTTAATAGCAAGTATTCTGGGTCACTATAGCAGGACATAGTCTAGTTAGTACCACCAAAGAGGATAGAAATCAAAGATCTCTTGCAACTCAGTACCCAAATGATACTTAGAAACATGAAGGAAGATTGCAAACAGCTGCTCCAGACAGCAGGTATTGCTTCTTGGGCAGTGCCAGAGAAGCCAGTTCATTTAAACATTAAAGCCACTGGCTGTCAGCTAGAAATGCAATTAGTGTCTCTGGCTTGATATAGTAAGTAATCCCTAGAAATATGCATCTACCCAGGAGCCTCAAATCCTGTTCAGGGCATAAAAGAGAGCTATTCAATATTTATGAACTGTTTCAGACAAATGCCAGTCACCCAGCCCAGCTTCTCTACTGGTTATTTGTCCCAGCAAGACGGTGTGTCCACGTACAGTCCCCATGGTCTGATGATGCTTGGGGCTGAGAGAGTCTCATTCGTGTGAGGAAAACATATTTTGGGGTAGACCTCCTAGCAAGCTACATAAAGATTCTGGAATATAATTAATTGAGTAGGTACATTTCCACCATATATAGTTTAAAGGGCTGTAAGAAGCTTGTGAGGCAGGTTGGCATGGAGAGTTGAGAGACATTAAAAAAATAATGTTTAGACCAGGGTGGGGCTGATGTAGACAGAGGAAGGTGCTGTATCTGAGGCTATTTAAAGACCACATGGCACCAAAATACTTGGGACAGAACAACCTTCACTTCCAAGGTGTAGATAAAACTAATATACCTCTACTCTCTCTGGGCTGGGGTGATAACAGGTATAACTGCTAGTTGAGTAGAGCTCTCAGGGACATACTGAGAGAATGGTGGCACAGAATAACTAATTCAAGTCTTTGTTATCGCTTCACAATTCTGTTGTAATTACGTCTTTACTTCGATCTTGTGTCATTTGGTTTGGCCTGATATAAAAAGTAACATTGGTGGGGGCTCAGAACTGAATTTTAATAGATCACTACTCCCAACAGAACTGAGAACCTGACTAGAAATGAAATGTATATGTGTGAGAGGAGAGGGACATGGTGAAGAGAATGAGCTAACCCACCTAACTCTCATGCTTCTAAAATGAACCACCCCTTCAGAGTGTCAAATCTTCCTAAGGCAGGGACCTGATCATGTCACTGGTCTGATCAAAAACTTTCAGTTTTGGTCTCCATCATAAAATATGAACTCCTTACTTTGACATTCAAGGTCTTCATCAATCTGACTCCAATCTATTTTCCAAATTTATTTAATATTACTCTCCTTCATGCACTTTGGGGATCTGGTTTAACTGTACTACTCCCATTGTTGATACTTCCTCTCTTACTTTCTAGTATTTGCCAAAGCCATCTTTCATGCCTGTTAATACACTTCCTTCTTCCTACCACCTGTCAAATTTCTTATCTTTCTTCAAGGCCTCTGAAACTTTCCCTGATAACTTTAGTTGTAGTATTCTTCCTTGCCCCCAAATTATATCATATTTATGTAGATACTGTCTCCTCCTGGGAGAACATAATCTCATTGTGGAGAAGGAAATTTTTTCAGATTAGACTTCCCAGTGCTGAAGACATTGCCAGGTACCTACTAGACATTTACTTTGTCTAACCCAGCATTTACTTTGAATAACCCAACTGAACCCATCTCTGCCTTGATGTATCCATCTCTGGAGTGGGGATGATAAAATGTGCCCTACCTTCTGCATAGAGGATTATGAAAATGAAGTAATATAGAAGATGTGGCAATGTGTCCATATCTTAAGACTTAATTGAGTTTCTGATACTAGAAGTAATGGGTGGACTTGGCTTCATATCCCAGGAACATGTGTTAATGAGCTTGAAAATATAATAATAATATACCTAATATGGGCTTTATAAAGTAGATTCTTTTATTTGAGCCAATGAACTATGGTTATTGATTTCTTATAGTCTTCCTGGTAGCCAAGTAGCACTTTTATTTTTCAAAAGTATTTAAGTGTATTTTTGTTTTAATATCACCTACATTTCCTAATGTATCCTTCTTTCTATCACCTAGAAAACATCAATTTTTCCACTTGAGGTAAACTATATTTCCCATCATTCTCTTTGCTGATAAAAGACTAGATTAGGATTCTGGGAGTCAAAACTAGAAGGGACATCTCTCTTAGTCAACACCTACTGGGTACAGGGTGGGCAATGAGTCTGTGATGCCCTTTCTGCTTGATTATAATATGCCAGAAAGAAATGTCAGAAAAAGAAAGTGTGAGCATTATAAGGAAACTATGACCAGAAAGAGTGGACAGCTCATCTGAGTTTGATTGAGACTAATAGGTTTTTTTTGCAGACAACAAAATTTAAGAATACTCTTTAAAAAATCAGAAAACTTACAAGAAATCTCTGGGACTTTCTCATTTTGCCTCTCCATCTTTTTTTGTTTATTTGAGTTTTAAAGGTATCTTTTCTCTGTAATTAGAGAAGGAAATGATGAGTGGTAAGAATTTGGGGTCTTGCCAGGTGCAGAAAATAGGACTATTTTCTGAAGCTTGAGGAATGGCTGGCTCAGTCTATCACCCTTCTTAGCTGCTGAATGATGAAAAGCCATTTAACTCCTTCTGCTGATTTAGGGATGAAATCTGCCAGGGGATTCAGGTAATTAGGGGTTGCAAAGTTTTCTAAGACTGATAACCTACTGTGCACAGGCTCTTGTCAGGGGTGCCTCCAGCTCTTTCCAACCTATAATGAGGTAGTCAGGGGAGTTACAAGAAAAACACTTTAAAAAGGAAAAAAAAAACCTAACTACTTTGGAGTAGGTTTTAAAAACCCGAAACTAAAATTATTAGTTCATAGGATCCTGGAAATAGGGCTGCAAGGAAGCTTAGGGGCTATCTAGATCAACACTCTCATTTTACAGATGGAGAAACTAGGGCCCAAGCAAATGAAGTGAGAAGGTCCAGTAGCCATGGCAACTCATTTTCCCTTCTTGTTTCCATTGTTTCACCACTATCCCCACCTTGGATTTTCCAGAGAAGCAACCTGGTACAATGCAAAGAGTTCTTGATCTGGAGACAGAGGAAACTTGAGTTAAAATTCTGATCCTATCCCTTGGTAATTGAATGACCATGACCAAGTGGTTGAACTTTTCAGTGCCTCAATTTACCCATCTGTAAAACAGGACTGGTGATCGTTCTGGCCCTGCCTATCTCACAGGACTTATGTGAGAACTTCAAAGCATTGTATAAATAATAGCATTATTACCAACTATCCCCTACCTCTTTCTTCTACCTGATGCTGGCATTAGCTGCCTCAGGAAATAGGTTTCCCCATCTTTAGCAATCTTCAAGCAGAGTCTAGGTGGTGATTTTCTGGGTATATTCTAGTGGGTATGTGCTTAACGGGAGGACCTTTGATGTCCTTCCAACTCTCAGGTTCTGTGGTCCTCTATGGACCACCTCTCACCTTGTCCCCTGCTTTTCACCGGCCTCAGAACTGAGCTTGGTGGGTCTAATCATAAAAATAGCAGTGCTTATGCATATAGTGGCTTTATCTTTGAAATTATTGTTTCATTTGGTCCCCACTTCTCCCATTTGATGTGAGTATAATAATCCCATGTTTTACAAATGAGAAAAATGAAACTCAGAATGTTTCATCCTCTGAATGAGGATGAAAGAGAATGACTTACCCAAGGTCACACTGTTAGTACATGATTGCAAGTTTCGATCTTACTGAGATTTGACCCCAGATATTCCTGACTCTGATTCCAGCATCATGCTGCTGATGGGACTGCCTTGGTCAAAGAATACTCAGTATTCAATAACTTTTATATAGGCTTTGTAGTTTGCTAACTGTTTTATATGTTATTTCATTTGCTCTCCAAAGCAATGCAGCAGGTAGGTGTTATTGTCATTTCCCCTTTAGGATAATAATTGGAGACAGCTAGTCACCTGAACAAGTCACTTAACTGCCTCAGTTTCCTTATCGGTAAGGTGGGGATAATAATAGTACCTACCTCATTGGTTGTTAAGAGTTTCAAATGAAATGATAATATACTTGGCAAGCTTTACAAATGCTAGCTTTTATTATTGTTCTTAGAATATAGCCATATCCAGAAAGATTCCACAAAGTTCTCTTTGGCCTCTCAAGGACTCTACTCATGGAGCAGAAGCTCTCACAGGTCTCACCCAGCTGGACCAGTTTCAAATAAAACCTTAGCAGCAACAGACCATGTCTGAAAATCAGGCCCACTAAGTCCAAAAAACTCATCCCCAACAGGCTGGTCACTTGAATAGTTTGGCCACAGTAACACAAGAAACAAAGAAAAATCATTCAGGTACGCTGGGATTTATATAGGCTTTTGTGAGCTGAGCACCATTTATAATCTTGTTTCTATAGGGAGAAAACATTGTGAGTTCCAAACCACAGATTTACGTATGAATTGTTGGAACAAAACCCAGTGTTCAGTGGGGAGCAGCTCCTGCTTTTATCATCGGCAGCAGTTTGTCATTTTGCACAGCCCTGTGCTAACTAAGGGAAGAGAAAGGGAAGGACCAATGACTTTTGTCTGTATACAGCAGTCATTGAGCATCTCTGTTCCTGGATCCAAAGGAAAGATGTGTCAGCTGGTTTATTTCTGCACAGTTTACCCTAGAGCACAACCAGTTAATTTCTGAAGGATGAATCATAGCCATTTTCCCCTATAAACGGATCAGGTTCTGCTCCTCTGAATCTAATTCAGTTAAAATTATGCTTTTTTGTGTACTAACTCTCTCCTATTTCTTTGTCTCCTCAACTTTGAGCAAATCACTTCACCTCTGGGTCTCATTTTTCAGATGGAAAATGAAGGGTTTGAGCTAAACATCATCTAAGTTGTTTTCCAAATCTAAATCTATGATTCTACAAAGTTTTTATTTTTTAAAAATAATTATGCTTTAATATTCATTTTTAAATACTTTGGATTCCCAATACTCTCTCTCCATCAAGCCCTTCCCCCACCCACTGATTAGGCAAACAATATCATATTCATTTTACATGTGAAATCATGCAAATCATCTTTCCATATTAGCCATATTGAAAAAAAAGCAAGAAAAATAAAGTGGAAAACATATGCTTCAATCTATACTTAGAGTTTATCAGTTCTCTCTCTAGAGGTGGATAACATTTTCCATAAAAAATCTTTTGGAAATGTCTTGGATTATAGTATTAATTTAAGGGCAGCTAGGTGGCACAGTAAAGAGAGTATGAGATCTAGAGTCAGGAAGACTCATTTTCCTGAGTTTAAATTCAAATTTGTCCCTGGACTAGAACTAGCTATGTGACCCTTAGCAAATCACTTAGCCCTGGTTACCTCAATTTCCTCATCTGTATAATGAATTGGAAAAATAAATGGTAAACCATTCCAATATCTTTGCCAAGAAAATCCCAGTGGGGTCACAAAGGATCAGGCATGACTAAGACAACTGAACAACAACTGAGTAGCTAAATCTTTCCCAGATGATCATTGTTATAACATTGTTGCTACTTTGTAGCAATGTTCTCCTGGTTCTGCTCACTTCACATTGTATCAGTTCACTTAAGTCTTCCCAGATTTTTCTGAAACTATCCTTCGTATTCCATCATAATCATATACTACAACTTGTTCAACCATTCCCCAGCTGATGGGCCTCACATCAATTTCCAATGCTCTGATACCACAAAAAGAGCTGCTACAAATATTTTTGTACAAACAGGAGCTTTTCTTTTATCTCCTTGAGGTACAGACCTAGGAACGATGATGCTTAGTCAAATGGTATGCAGTATATTTCTTTGGGCATAGATCTAGATTGTTCTCTATGTTATTTTTTTAATCATGGTACAGTTGAAAAAACACCGTAATGAGATCTAAGGATATAGGCTCAAATCCTACCACTTATGCCTTGAACTCATATGTTATTGCCCAAGACAATTCACTTTTCTGGCCATTCAGTGTGGCTAAAGTAAAATGAAAGGGTTGGACAAAATGATCTCTAAGGTCAACCATCAAGGCAGATCAAGTCAACAAACATTTATTAAGCATCTACTGTGTGCCAGGCACTATGCTAAGTTTGGGGGTTATAAAGAAAGGCAAAAGACAGTCCCAAAAGAACTATGACCAAACAAGATACAAATGACATAAATTGGAGATGATCTCAGAGAGAAAGCACTAGCTTTAAGTGGAGGGGGGGGGGGGAGATCAGGAAAGCACTAAGCCCCCTTTGAGTTGTAAAGCTGATAAACTCTTCCATGTCTCTCCCTCCTTTTGTTCTCTCAACTTCGATTTAAAATGAACCCAACACTTTCCTAAGATAATTGTATCAGGGTTGCTCAGGAGATAAAGGAGGGTCAGATGGAAGGTTGATTCTAGCTTGATATGCATGATACAAAGAAGAGATTATCAATCCCTCTGTGTGCATGTCTGCGTCAATTGCCCTATAAAACAAGAAAGTTTTTATGAAATTAATTTAGTTAATTCTTCAATAATTAGACTAGCACAGTGGTAGATGCTACAAAATATAATTTCTTTCTACAAGGAGGCATGATCAGGTTTGGAAGATAAGACATTCACTGGCAATCCATCAATCACCAAGCATTTGTTAAGCACCAGATGTATATTAGGCACCATATTAAGTACCAGAGGGCACAAAAGCAGAGCAGTTTCAAGAAGGCAAGACAGTGTTATTTCTCCCAGCATTTGTCACAAACTAGCTTTCAGTACTTTGATTTTTGCCATCCCAAAACTTAAATATATTTTATCAAGTTTTCACTGCTACGTCTTAGAGATGGTGTTGAAATGCCCACCAATGGAAAGACTTCCCACAACGATGACACCACTCATTCATCTGTGTTAAATTAGTCAGTCTTTGATGTAATTTTGAAAATGTTGTCACCAGCTGATAGTCATTGGCCAAATTAACCATCTCCTATGACCTGTCAGCTCAAAGATTTAGATCTGGAAGTTACCTTAGAATTTTCTATTTTAATTCCCTCATTTTATGGACACGGAAGCTGAGTGCCAGTGAGGACAAGTGATTAAGCAAGAGAGATAGGATTAGAACCCAGGGCTCTGGTTCCAAAGCTTTTCTCTTCTTTCCACTATTTTTCAGTTCTTGCTTAAATATACTCAGATTCCAAATGATAAATATTGAGCTATTCATTATCAAATAATGATTTGATTACTTAAAAAAACTAACCTTAAAAAGAACTTAAAGAACAAGTTAAGGAACTTAAAAATAACAACCTAACGAAGATACTTCTTTCAAGTGAAATAAACAAAATTTCTGTTATAGAAATTTATTTTTCCTCATTGCTTCCTAACTATTCCTATCATAACTTGTCTTAGCTTTTACCCTCAATTTTAATGTAGTATCAAAATCCTTTCTGAAACTTGTCCTTCCACCCTGGCAATATGTAAAGCATATTGCAAACCTTAAAGCTTCATATAAAATGTTAGGTAGTAATGGCAATATCAGAGCAGTAGAAGGAAGAGGAAATAGAGGAGGAGGAGGAGGAAAAAGAATAAGAGGAGGAGGAACAGAAGTAGCAGCAGCAGAAGTAGTAGCAGCAGTGATAGTAATAGTAGTAGTAGTAGAAGTAGTAGTAATAGTAGTATTTCTTCCTGGCATAAAGTTTGTGCTTAAAATGTTCTTGTGGATTTGACTTGGCCTCTGTAGAGTAGAACCATAGCTTTCAAGATGGTAAGAAGGACCTTAACATCTCCAGTCAAAACCTGTTCTTTTACAGACAAAAGCACTAAAGCCCAGAGATGTTAAGTGATTTATCACATAGTTCATGTAGCAGGAAATGGCAGGTCTCAGGTCCTGTGACTCCATGTTCAGTGTCTTTCCCCTCCACCTCATGACCAAACTCTTGCTAGATTTCATCCAATTCCCTTAGTCTAGACAATCTTTTCTATTCTTGTTTCCCAAATTTGTTCAGGAGAGAACCACGTGTTTTGTCCTGATCTAAAATGATTTTTTTCCAATTGCAACTTTTTCGTCTCCTTATTTCTCCAGTTAAAACTTTGACTTCCTCCAGCTTTCTCTTAACTAAAAATACTGGAGCCTAGGAAAGTGAAATAAAATAATAAAATAAAACCAAACCTGGTCAATCTTCCATCGCTTCCCAAGAGAAAAAAAAATTCCTTCAGTCTTTCCCCTCTGCCCTTGGTCTGGAACTGATTGGATTATGGGAGGCTGATAAAATGCTAGCTTCACACTCAGCTTGACCAAGAGAGCTTAGAAATAGTCTGTGATTCCTCAAGAAAATTCTTCCTGAAGTCAACAATCAACTCATTGCGTCACTTTCTCTTCTGTTGCATAAACAATCACAAACCCTAGGACCTTTCCTTGTATGTCCTATTTTTCGGTTTGCTTTTGTTTTTCATAGATGAAAGACAATATGGCAGAGTAAATAAAGTTCTAGGCTTGGAGTCAGGCTGAGTTCACATCTTGCTTCTGATATTTATCAATTGTGTGACTATGGGAAATTCACTTACTTTGTCACTTAGGTGCCTCAGACAACCCCCTTGGACTGATCTACCATGTTATAGGTAGTTTGGTAATGAGTTGGTAGAGAGAACTTCCATATCAAGAGTGCCCCATGTTGACAAAATCCCAGAAGATTCACATATTTGTACATATATAAAGGACACCATTAGTTGCTAATTCTTTGCTGAAACAAATAGAGCTAAATATATTAGACAGGAGTCCTTTTCCTTTTTCTTTAATCTCCCTGCCTGGAGAAAACTAGGTAGCACAATGTGCGGGGCATGGAGTTAGGAAGTTAGAAAGTTCAAAACCATATTTAGACATTTACTAGCGAGTCACTTAACCTCTGCCTAAGTTTCCTTGACTATAAGACGGGGATAGTAATAACATCTACTTGCCAGGATTGTCATGAAGATCAAATGAAGTACTATTTGTAAAGTATTTAGCAGAGTGCATGGCACATAGTAGGGACTCAATAATTTCCTTCCTTTCTTCCCTGGGGTTTCAGCCCAGACACGGTAGTGCTGCATTGAAGAATATGTACAATTTAGTAACTTTTGCACAGTTAGTAAACAAACATTTATTTGAAATGTGTTTTTAAAAAATATTTAAAATGTATTTTGTACAAATTTTGTTAAAACTTTGTTAATATATGTAAATTTTATTTAGCACAGCTTCCAGATGATGGAAGATGGTTTGAGTGAAAAAGCTTGGTCCCAGGATGAGAGTTTGCAATTGTTACAATCTTTCCTTTATCTAATAGCTTTTCATCCAAAGAGGACATAGTGAATTAAAACACAACATACCAATGAATGAATTCAATCAGGTGAGTAGCTATACCACACCCTCCTCTCTCCCGGTCTAACCTCCCATGAGGACATCATAGGAAATGGTCAAGGGGACTTTTCTTGGTGGGTTTGTTCATAGAGGGTCTCTATTGTTAGGGCCCAGGTGAATACTTAGAGACACCAAAGAATCCCAGGTGAGAGACCTCAGAGGTTCTAGGAACATAGATTTAAATAACTTTACGGATCATCAAATCTAATCTTCTCATTTTACACGTGACTCATAGAGATTGTGACTTGCCCAGAGTCACAGCACTGGGACAAATTCTAAACCACATCTTTCTGACTCCAAATTCATTGAGCTATTTACCGCTTCCAAGTCATTTAGTCCAACATCTATCTGAAGCATGAAAGTCCTCTAACATGACTTCAAATGGTCACCCAGGTGACATTGTAAACACTTAAACATTTTTTCATTCATCCATCCAATATAAATTCCAAGTGATGGAGAACTCATCACCTCCCAGATAGTGCTCAGTTCATTGCTTCTTGCCTTTACATGAGACAATCCATGAACTGTTGGAGTTCACATGAAATGTTGCCACATGACAAAGTCAACTATGAAAGTAAGAAACGATCATGGGAGAGAGCCTTCTGGACCTGTGACTAAACTATTCATGGGAATCATTTTTGGCCATGCTTGGGAATTGATTTTTGCTCCATTTCTTTCATTCTTTCCCTGATATAAGTAAGCTCTCCTCCCACTACCTCTGGCATGCTAGAAAAGACTGAACATTTCTTTATAAAAAAAATAGGTTCCTAGAGAATGCTAAAAAAGTAATAATGGATGACTCAGACACAGGAACCTTGGTCAAGATGTATTAGCTGGGGCTGTAATTTGAAAAGAGTCACCCCCCACTTGGCTATGACAAACTCAACTACCAATGGAGCCTTTGGCAACTTTTGTTGCTGCTGTCACTCCAAAATGAACTGCCAGAGACTATGTCCCAGAGGAATGAAGCTACTCAGTTCTAGGTTCTTTGGGGCCAGAAATCCTGATTCACTCCTACTCTCAGACCCACTTCCTACCTTCTTGCTCAAAACTGTAATCAAATTAACACTAGCACTTCCTCTGTTACAGTGTCAAAGGACTGTTCTATGGTTTTCCCCTTATCCCTGTGACTTCACAGATCAAATTCCCTCCCTGAGTCTCCACTTCCCTTTGTGTGTCACCTTCCTGTATTAGAAGGGAAGTTCCTTGAAGGCAGGGGCTGTCTCACTTTAGTATGTGTATTTCTGGTGCTTCCATAGTGCTTGGAACACAATAAAGGGCTTTTTCATTCATTAGTTCAAGTAACATGCTGAGTTAATAACCCTTACTCTTCATATGTGCCAATAAAAGTACAAGGAAAAGGGAAAAATAACTATAAGGTGATTCTCTTCAACAATATATGTGCATCTTATTCCCCAACTTTCATAAAGAGGAGAGGTAAGTGATAGTGAGCATGAAAGGCAGAAAAGAAGGATATCAGCAGAAGAAAGGATCATGGTGACCATCCTGCACCTGAACAGGAATCCCTCTTCAATATTCCCAACAAATGATGAACCAGCTGCCACTTGGAAAATTTCCAGTTTGAAGGAAAATCTATGACTTCCCGAAGTAGAATATTCTACTTTTGGACAGCTCTACTTGTTAGAATAATTGTTGTGAAACTTTTCTTTACAAGTCAATGTCTATCTCTTTCATATCCACTCATTGTTTGTAGTTCCTCCTTCTTTGATCAAGCAGAGTGAACCTAATCCCTTTCCTATCCACAATTCTTCAAATATTAAACGATAGTAAATGTTATTTCTTACCCCTATCTTTCTCTTCTTCGGGGTAAGTATTCCCATTTCCATCAACAGATAGACATATTACAAATAGAAGTCAGCTCTGGAAATGGAAAGTCAGCTCAAGTAGAAACTCTCAAAGTGGTGGTGAGAATGGGAATCATGCAGTGCCAACCAGTTGCCTCGACGTGCTATGACAGAGTTGTTCACTGTTTTTACTCTCCTCCCAGGAGCATCTAGGGCAGTCATTCTGCTAGACTTTAGATTGCATTCACATGCCACCCATTGTTTTGCACCTTGAAATTCCTACTTCATCATCCATCGTACAGAAGAATGAAATTGGGCCAAAGGAGGGAAAGGAGAAGAGCTAAAGGAGAAATAGGTAAAGGAAATGAAGGTAAAATTAAAGGTAAGCAAAGAAGACACCTTTCAGATCAGGCAAAGACTAGATCATGTCACAGTTTGAAAATTCTGGGCAATCTAGGAAAACTATGCACGGTTTTTTTTAGGGCTGGTAGCCTGAAGAGCAGTCGAGTTGCTTGGAAGGTTTGGGATTTGAATCCCAAAATTGTTCTCTAGAAAACAGGCTATATTGGCTGGTTTACAACAAATTTGGAGGAGCAGCGATGGGGGAGGCAAACTGTATACTGAACAATGAATACAAACAACTGGCTCCTGAAAAGTCAAATGGTTGAATGGAAATCGTCACCCTTATTTAAGTTTTGGCTCTCTGACTACCCAACTGTGTGACCAAAGGCAAGTCATTTAATATCACTCTGAGACTCAGTTTCCCTACCAGAAAAAAAGGATATGAGAGCTTGGTCTACATCATGCTTTCTGGCTCTAAAATTCAACAATTCATTGTTTGAATAAAAATTTAACATCACTTTTCAGGAGTCTTTCACTTGGGCTCTGTGATTTATTCTTTCCTTACATTTTGTTAACTAATCAATACAGTTAGTTTCTTTTGTAATCATATATTTTTTACATTTCAACACTGTTCTGAGAAGGGTTCTTGGAGATCACATCCACCAAAGGATTCATCACACACACACACACACACACACACACAAAGTTATGTATCTCTATCTAGTCCAACCTACTCATTTTACAGATTAAGAACTTGAGGTTCAGAAAGGCTTTTACTTGATCAAGGTCATTCAGTAAGAGAGATAAGCTGGCCCTTGAACCCAGATCCTCTGATTTCCAAATCTGCATTTTTTCCTACTCTATCATCCACAGTCTACTAGTATTACCTCAGACAAGTCATTTTCCTTCTCAAGGTCTCAATTTTCTCCTCTTTAAATTAAGGAGTTTAGAATAAATGATCTCTAAGATCTAAAGCCCCAGATCCCTTCTTCCTTCCCCCATCCTTAAAATCCTAATTCTCTTTTTTTTTCTCTTTCCTACCTCATCCTTTTCTTTTCTTTACCACTAGGTGGAGAAAGCAAGCCTTCACAATGATTGAATCAAATTTGTGAGCTAATAAGCCTGACCTCGACTCTGCTATTTCCAGAGAATATTTCCAGAGAAATATGTCCCTTCCTCTCCTGATGAGCTTCAGAAATCACATGGAAGGTGTACTGGGACAATCCAGTCCCAGCAGATCACAATGAAAGCTTCTAAACTCCAAGTACCAAGTCCCTTTGAGGTTCTAGGTCTTATTCCCAGGGGCCTGGGCCACAGAGAGGTAGGCAACTTTTTCTTTTCAGGATCCTCCTTCTTTACCTATCTGTAATCCTTTCCCCTTCTCCCAATCCTTCCAAATAGGTGTCCCATTTACATAAGATCTTTAGTTGTCCAGGGATCTGTGGATTACCAAGGGGTCTGGGCTGTCTCAAGACATTAAAGTTTCCGCTTCCTTGGGTGTCTTCCAGTAGAGTCTTGATGACCATAGATCATAGATTTAGAATTGGAATGGATCTCAGAGGACACTAGTGCAGCCCCCTCATTTTACAGTCTCAGGAAGGTTAAGCGAATTCCCTGTGGTCATAGAGCCAGTGATGGGGAGAGGTAGGATTTGATCCCAGACTTTCCTGACTTCGCATTCAGCACTGTTATAACTATACCACTACTTATTAGGTATGTTATAGTGGGAATTCCTTTCATGTGCTTTCCTGGCTAGATGGTTGCTGAGATGCCTTTCAACTCTTAAATTCTGTGATACTGGGTCAAAGGATGACCAGGGCCAGTTCCATTTGAATGGGATACTCTTGAGTCTAGGTGAATGTTTTAGGACCCCAAAGGATGAAACTATAATGGTAGAATGAAAGGCAGGGTTGACATTTTGGAACAAGAAACAGCCAGGTGATGTAGTGACTAGTATGATGAACTTAGAGTCAGGAAGACCTGAGTTTGAATCCTGCCTCAGATACTTACTACCTGAGTGGCCCTTGGCAAGTTACTTAACTTCTCCAGTCCTCAGTTTATCTGTAAAAGAGGATAATAATAGTGCTTACCCCACATGGATATTATAAGGATCAAATAATTGAAAATATAAGTACTTTTTGAATCTTGAAGCACTATATAAGCACTAGCTACTATTATTGCCTTATTTCCCTTAATATCCTACTTCAAAGGGAGGCACATTCTATCTAATTCTAAGGTGAAATGGGAGAATGGCATTTGTGAAAAGAGGTCTGGACGTGGGAACAGAGGACCTTGTTTTATCATGGATATGCTACTTATGAACTGTGTGACCTTGCCCAAATCCTTTAGCTTTTCTATACTTCAGTTTTCTCATCTATAATGAATAGGTTAAAGTTTGAACTTAGAAAAACAGATGAAGAAATGTACCTCCTTTTTGTTAGATATTATTATCTATATGTTGTCCCCCTCAATAGAATGTAAGCTCCTTGAGGAAAGAATTTGTTTCACTGTGTCTTTGGATAATTTCTTCATTTCTAAAACAAGGTGGATGGATCAGATGGCCAATAAGGTACCTTTCAGGCATTCTATCCAGGTCTGGATCCTGTGATCAATTCAGTTATGATCTTATGATCTCATGGAATGCATTTAGAGGTGATCAGAATGAGCCAGGGAAGTAAACAGTTAAAACATTGACCACATGGAACCCTGGTTATTTTACAATTCACCTTGAAGTCAAGCAGGAAGTCAAACCTGTGTGCATGTATAACATGGGCAATTATATGGTTTTATGTATGTGCTTTGGTCCAGGGAATGGAAATGGGCCTCAAATACTCCCTGAAGATGTGTGTATCATGTTATGGAGATGACTCAGCAATTCTTTATCGGTCCTCATGATTGGCAGGTTATGTCAAAGAAGAAATTGGAGACTAATCATCACGGAGGGATGGATTCCTATGGAGGAAACTTCCCCCTCATTACACTACACAATGAGAAAGCTCCAACTCATTTTGGCCAGCCTCTAGCACTCCATTAGAACTCCTCTAGCATTCCCTATGTCTTGAATTTTCTCTCCTCTTTCCCACCAGCAACAATGGATCCTACAAGTGAATAGCAGTGGAAATACTTGCTTGCCTTGGGGAAGCCTAAGAATGTATCTCAAGTCTCTGGCTAGTTCTGGCAATTTACCTTCTTCTCTGAGCACAGGTCACTGAAGAGTCAATCTAAGACATCAATGATTACATAGGGATTAACAAGAATTTCAGGTGGTAACCTCATGAGTTTTACGGGCTAAGAATCTTTGAATTGGGTGCAGATTCCCAGAGAGTGGTGATTTCTGCAACAGTCCTATTTCTGTCTGGCACATTGGAAGAATTTCACAACTATGTTTTCATTCTTTCATTCATATATTCATTCATACATTCATTCATTCACTTCTCAGAGAAGAAAATTCTGCATCAAGAAAATGTACTATCAATAGAATACTACAGCCTTCAAGCTCTTTGAAGGAATTTGATTACTTCTACAAGCATAATGTAAGTCAACAGTGTAACATAGCTGCAAAAACCAGTTAATATGATCTTGAACTCTAATAAGAGAGGTATAGTTTCCAGAAGGTGATGGTTCTGCTGTCCTCTGCTGTGGTCAGACCACATCTAAGGTATCTAGTTCAGTTCTGAGTAAGGAAACTGCTAATCTAGGATGCTCCCAGAAAAACCTGGAAAGACATGCATGGACTGTTGCAAAGTGAAATGTATTGTGTACAAAGTAAGGTTAATATTGTAAGATTATCAGCAGTGGACGAGTTAGCTATTCTCAACAGTAAAATGATCTATGACAACTTTGAAGAACTTAGGATGGACAAAAGGTGTTGTCCCATCCCCAGAGAAAGAACTAATGGTGTCTGAATACAGACTGAAGCATACTTTTAAAAAATTCTTCATTTTTCTTGAGTTTTTATCTATGTTTTCTTTCACAACATTACTATTATGGAAATGTTTTGCATGACTACACATGTTTAATCTGTATTGAATTGCTTGCCTTCTCCATTGAGGGGGGCAGAATTCGGGACTCAAAGTTTTAAAAATGAGTATTTAAAATTGTTCTTACATGCAACTTGGAGGAAATGAAATACTAAATAAAAGCTATAAAAAAAGAAAGAAAAGACTGGAAAGACTTATGTGAACTGATGCAAAGTGAAATGAGCAGAACCAAGAAAACATTGTAGACAGTGAGAGCACTATTGTAAGGTGATCACTTGTAAATGACTTAGCTATTTTCAGCAATACAATGATCCAAGACAATTCTGAAGGACTTATCATGAAAAATGCTATACATTTTGAGAGAAAGAATTGATTTTATCTGAATGCCAATTGAAGCATTTTTTAAAACTTTATTTTTCTTAGTCTGTGTTTTCTTTCACAACATGACTAATATAGAAATATGTTCTATATGACTGCACCTATATAAATTGCTTGCCTTCTCAATGAGGGAGAGGGAGAGAATTTGGAACTTGTAATTTGAAAATGTTAAAATTTGTTCTTACATGTAGTTGGGGTAAAATAGAATATTAAATAAAATTTTTTTAAAGAAAAAAGAACACCACTAATCTGAAGAACACAGAGGAAGCAACCAGGATGACTAAATCCTTAAGATTATGGCATGTAAGGGTACACTGAAGGAACCCAAAATAATTAACCTGGAGAAGAGAAGATTCAGGAGGAGACATGACAGCCACCTTACAGTTATTTGAAGGATTACCGTGTGCAAGAGGGATTAGACTCGTCCTATTCCATCCCACGGGCCAGAAATAAGAATAATGGGTATAAGTTACAAAGGGACAAATTTAGCTATCATGAGCCTAGAGAGATCTCTCCTTCCTGGATGTTTTCAAGAAGAGATTCAATATATGTTTGCTGAGTATGTTATAGAGGGGATTAGTTTTCAGGTATGGATAAACCAGGTGGCCTCTGAAGGTCCCTTCCAACTCTGTAAATCTGTGATCCTAATCTATAATGAAAAGGCAGTGCGCTCCCACCCACACCATGCTCCTCCCTTCTTCCACTCCTTCCTGGATTTATTTTTCCCTTTTCATTTCTGTTACTTAGTTTTAAATATTTCCTGCCATGAATCATCATTAGGGGCATATTTCCAAACCCACCTGCTAAAAGATTATTAATGAAACATCCTGACTGTGCATTCCTGTCACTGGCAGGCCCACTGGGACTATTGAGGTGAGCCATCCATCCATTTTCCAAAGAAACCTGATTCCCATTCCCTTTGGTACCTAGAAAAACATATTTAGGTCATTAAAGGAAAAGAATAGACATCCATCTGAAATCTTAGCTTGGTGCAGAGAACAGGAGATGGTTGGCAAGTGGTCATGACTCATCCTGTGATGAAGATTAATAACAACGATGATAAAGAGGTAAAGGATCAAATTAGGGCAGATAAAGATACAAGAAAGAGACCCAGAAATGTCACTATTTTTTAAAACAATTGCTTGTGCTCAGCATTATGAAAGTATATCCTGTTCCTCAGGATATACTTTTAGAGGTCACATAGTTCATAGAGCATGACTTTCACTCTAACCATGATTATTTTTTAAAGCTCAGAATTAGTTTTTTAAAGGAGAATTCTGAATTTGGAATAAGAAAGAACAGGGTTCAAATCTCACCTCTGATACTTATTAAATTGTGGCCTTGAGCAAGTCACTTAACCTCTATCTGCCTCAGTTTAATCATCTACAAAATGGGTTAATAATAATAACTACTTCACAGGATTGTTGTGAGGTTCCAGTGATGTAATATAAAGTGGGTTTTACATCATTGAAGTTCTCTATAAATGTCCATTATCATTATTATAGTTGTTCATCTCTTTTAATATTTTATTAGAAAGAGTTCAGATAGAAATTGCTTAGGGACAAGTTACTATCTTGTTATTATTCTTTTCTGCTTAATATTCTACAAAGCATTGCACAGGTAGAAAAAATGACTTCTTTTTGTCATTGAATAAAAATACCAGGGTTCAAGCTCATCAGAGCATCTTTGGGTCAACACTGGAAGAAGGCAAAATAATGGTGATGAGATATGTCTCTTCTTGTTCCCAAAATATTTTGACTTAGGGCTTTTCTTTTCTTGTTTCTTATGAGTATTGTTTAAAGCAAAGTTCTAAAGTATTTGTTCTGTAAATTGCTTTTATTTTTTAAATTCAGTTTTATTTTAATCTTGGGATTCTTTCTTCTTTCTCCACACTTTTGTAAAGGAATAAAAATGAAATCTGTTCCAAGAATATACAGTCAAGAAAAGATTTGTTGTATTAGCCATGCCAAAACTCCCCAAAGATTCTATGTATCAATCTGCATTCAGAGTCCATCTCCTGTCTACTGTGAGTCATCATGCTTCTTCTGGAGTTGTGGTTGGTTATTGCATTGATTAGAGTTCTCAAGTCTTTCAAAGTTGACTTTGCAGTATTGTTGTTATTGTATAAAATGTCCTTTGGTTGTGCTGACTTCACTGTGTATCAGTTCACACAAGTCTTCCCAGGCTTTCCTGAAGTTGCCTACTTCATCATTTCCTACAGTACAATAGTATTCCCTCATACACACATAAGCCATAACTTGTTCAGCCATTCCCCAATTGCCAGACACCCTCTCAGTTTCCATGGTTTTTGCCATCATTAAAAAAATTACTATAAATATTATTTGTACATATGGGTTCTTTGAACTCTTCAACAGATAGATCTATTAGCAGAATCACTCAATCAAGAAATATACACAGTTTAATAGCTTTTTGGACATAATTTCAAGATACTTTCTAGAATAACTGGACCAGTTCATAACTACACCAAAAGATCTCTTTTCTCACAACGCCTCCAGCATTTGTAATTTTCATTTATGTCAACTTTACCATCTAATGATGTATAAAGTGCCAATCTGAATGTATAAAGTGAAATTTCAGAGTTGTTTTGATTCTCATTTTTCTAGTGTGTATGTGTGTGTGTTTTAGAATAGTTTTTCATATGGCTATTGATACATTGGATTTCTTCTTCTTAAAACTGCCTATTCCTATCCTTTGACCATTGGGGAGCGGTTCTTATTTTTCACAAATTTGACTCTATTATATATTGACTAAATATTGTAGAAATTAGATCTTTATCAAAGAAATTTGCTACAAAGATTTCCTGCAATTTCCCTATTTCTCTTCTAATTCTTTTCTAATTTGGCTGCATTGATTTTGTTTGTGCAAAAACTTTTATGAAAAATTTTGTGTCATCAAAATTGTCCATTTTCCCTCCTATTAACCTCTCTATCTCTCTTTGATCATTAACTTTTGTTCATCTATAAATCTAATATGTAATTTCTTCCATGGTCTTCTAATTTGTGTATGGTGTCATTGTTTATATGTAAATCATGTATCCATTTGGAACTTGTCTTATTAGTGTGATAAGTTTGTGTATACATAGTTTCTATCAGATACCATTCAAGTTTTAATAGTATTTGTTGGATAGTAATCTCTACCTCAGTAGCTGGGATCTTTAGGTTTAATATTAGGCTACTGTTCTCATTTGCTTCCATATATTTTTCTACCAGGGCTGTATTTTAAAAAAATGTTGTTTCACTCAGCTTGGAGATTCCAAATATGTGATCTGGAAATATCTATTTAAAATGTTTTTCTTGAATTTTTTATGAATCAGTTCATTATATCTTGGCAAACATAGATAAGAACTCAATCTGTGATAATCATTCAATTCCTCTCCTTTTACTCTTTGTCCTCCTTTTCTTCTTCCTTATTACATTTATCTCATCAAAGAAAAAATATTTTAAATGCAATTCATGTCCTTTTGTGGTCACTTTCAAGCTATTCTTTTGGTTTGTGTATATTTGGGGATTTCAGGTTGTACATTCCTTTCATGTCTGACCTAATAAAATTATTACTTTGATTTCATGTATATCAAGAAGTTTTTAGTTAACCATTCATTGTATTTTAAATACTATGTCAGATTCTTGTCTTCTGTGGTCTTTCTGACATCTAACTATGTTTTTTGAAACATTGGTTAATTTCATAAATCTCCAGTATATTTTGTCCCACACTCAAACCCTTGAATTTATACTAATTTATACTATTTCTGGAAAGAAAAGAATATGCCTTTGCATTATCCATTAAATCATCAATATCTATGAGTATGAATAAATACTGTATCTGCCTTCATGCTTTATAAAATGAAGTAAAGTTGATAGAATTCCTCCCATAGTAAGATTGGCTTTGGCCAAATGGAATGGCACATTTAATGGAGCGCAGTTAAGAGTTTGAATTCTGGTCAGGTCATACTTCTCTGAGACCATGCTATCTGGCATCTCTGACCTATTGCACATAGGACAATGAAGTCAAACAAAAGAAAATATATGGCCCAAACCACAAATTTTCATAGCCTAGAATGCTCTATTATTCTTTGATAAGATATTATATCCTTAATATAAAGACAATATAAACATATTGCTGATTAAAGCATAGATGGTAGAGTTGGAACTAAGATTAATCCATGAGCTGTTCACTCCCAAGTATCTCCTAGGCATGGATGTGTCGTGTTCTACTCAGTCTTCTCTTAAAACCCTCCTTCACTGGCTCATGGTGGCATGGTGGGGACCCTGGATTCTCAAAGCTTCTGTCAATGGAACATCACTTCTGGCAAATGTTACTAAGTGAGAAAGGCTTCAGGTACAGACCTGGTAAGAAATTGTAGTTTTATTGCTTATTGTTTAACTGGTTGTTGTTTGAGGATCAGACTAGTTAAGTTAGGAGTTTCAGGAGCAGGTTGTCCAAAAGATGAACTTGTATTTTCATCACACCTTTTGAAGGTCATGCAAAAGGAGGAGCTTAGCTCCAAAGTAAAGAGTTACTGGTCTCAATATTCACCCCCTCTCACTTTTCTCCTGACTTTGTGTCAGTCCTGAGACTGGAGCTCTCAGGATTCACATTAACCCACATAAGCCTTCTCAGGTTCCTCCCAGAATTTTCCATTTCACATTTGTTTCTAAATCACTAGAAGAAGGTTCAGCCTCCACACTTCCCTTCAGTGACTTTCTTACTTACCCTCTAATCTCAAGGGTTACAAAGTCACTGTCATGGATACCTCTTCTTCCATTCTACCTCAATCATAGCCCCCAGGACAGCCTGTGAGCCCTCAAGGGAACCTACACTAAGATTTTGGCTACTTCCTGAATTTCCTAAATATCCCCCTCAGACTTACAAGCATGTGTTCCCCTTTAAAGCTGGCCCCCCAACAATAGGGGATAGGGAGGAAATGACCTTATGGAAGGAGTGGCACCTGCTTCTCATTTTCCCACATCATCCCACAATCTACAGCATCCTAAGGGATATGTTCCAAAGATACACTTCAAGGATCATGATGACCTTCTCTTCCTCCTCCTCCTCCTATTATCAATATAGCACTAAAGAATTGCTTTAGGATATGTTGATTTTCCAGATGGAAATGAAAACAAAATTCAGAGGGACCTCATGGCACAGAAGACCCTTTGGCATGGTTTGGAGTTAGAGGATCTGGATTTGAATTATGCACCTACAACTTACTGCATGGGTGAAGTCATTTAATGAATTCATTCAAGCAGATTTTAAGCACCTACTATGTGCCATGTTATTTTGCTTGGTGCTGAGGACATAGCGACAAAGAAAAGGTCTGTGCTCTCAAGGAAATTGCCAAAAAAATGGGGAAAACATTGGATAATTCCATCTCTACAGACTCCCATTTCCTCATCTATGAAATGATGGGGTTGAACTAGACAAGCTCTACCTCTTATGATCCTATGAGTGCCTAAATATAAATCTATTTTCCTAATTTGGGTACTCTGGGGAGCTAATGACTGTCAACTTCATTAAATGGGATTTTCCAAAATCCTGCCTTTTTCCATAAAGAAAACATATTAAAGTATTGTCAAGATTACTATGTATTTATGATTAAACACACATACACACGTACATCATTGATGAAGCCAGAAATACTGAAAAAAAATCCTTATAAGAAAATCTGCTGCCCAGAAAGGGGGGATGATGTGGCCATTTGAATAGACATCAGAAAAGTGTCCAGGTCTCCAGAATTTCCTCTGAGCTAAACCCAACTTCCTCATCCCTTCTGTTCTCATTCCCAGTTACTATGCTTGGGCAAGAGAGCAAAAGTCCCTGTTTTACCAATGAGGGGCAGGGACAGCAGACTCTTGTGAAGGGGCTGGCATAAACGTGTTCCTCCAGAAGATCTGAAACCCCATGCTGATTTTACTACTGCTAAAGATGAAATGTGCCTTAGACCTTTAATTAAAACGGATTAGGACATTCATTAGGGGGTTTGCCACCAGGGCTGTGGGGAATAAAGTCCAGGACACTGACCTTTTGGCACTTCTTTTCTGTGAAAGGATATATCATTACTTCAATGGGAGAGCAGCCATCCCAGCTCTCTAAAAGGAGCTGGTTTGGGCCAGCAGTTAAGAAGCACTCCTCTTGATTTGAACTGCCTCCCAGTGGTTTGCTTGGAACATGGATTGATTGTCCAGAGTAGGCTGGAAGAGTGTAGGAGAACAAAGAGACATTTGTAGTTCAGACAAATGAGTTGGCTGCTGTTCTCAGCATATTCATATGGGTTTTTGGCTGGCATGCTCCGCTATGGCAAGTCTAACCAGCCCAGAAAGCTTTAATGCTTCCCGATATGGAACCACAATCCAGGCATGTAAATTCAATCCTGCAACAGTTAATCTCCTCGTGTCAGTAACTTTACACAGTTAGCTGGCTCATCCATCTACTAATGAGCTCCATCAGGCCAGTTGGCCCAAATGGTAATTAACATGAAGGACTTATATGCTTGCTGCTGTGCAATTAACAGAGGGAGAGGATACTCCCATGATGCTCCCAGATGAGCAAACTCAAATGAACAGAAGTCATCAAATATGTTTGAGATCTCCTGGTTTCAAGATGATGGACCAAGAGAGTGGTAGATTCATTTACAATTTATTGGAGACGAATTAGACATCCCAATGAATCCTGGTAATCCATTATAATTACTGCCCAATTTATGTAGGAGAATAGTTGAGGGACAGTGCACTAGAACTGAATAAAGAAAGGAAAAAAGAAAATGTAAAGCCTAACTCTGATCACTTACTTCTCTGGAATTCTTTCCTTTACCTTTCTCACCCCCTTCTCCATCACTGTTGGCTTTTTTCTCATTTCTTTTCTGTGACTTTTCACAATTTTGCCCTATATTCTCTCTCTCTTTTAGCTGACTGATAAGGGGATAAAACCTTGCCTTTCTGCTCTTTGAGGATTGCCAGTAGTAGATGTGGGGTCAGAAGACATGGGTCCATTGTTTGAGCAGAGTGGCCGGTACTGTTCCATAAAATTACAAAATTTAAATAGTGCACTTGTAATCCCTTGGCAGCATAGAAAGAACTGAGCTTATCATCTAATTAGCATGAATAATTAGTAAAAATAAGAAACTACCAGATGGTATGTACTTTTGCTTGTAAGAACTGACCCCAAGTGAGCTGACCCCGACCCCCCAAGTCTCAGCCCCCTGCTCTTCTCCCCACTCTTTCAAGCTTTGTATCATCTCAGGATCACTGCTTATGGAAGCTGGAATTCCAGGGTTTTCTCATGCATACTCCCATCTGAATTTGTCTTAAAAAATGATTTGTAGGCAGGTTTTGTTTCCCTTGTCTCTGAAACAAAAGGTGCGAATGATAGCTTTGGTGTATAATGACCATATAATGTAAGCAAAGTCAGCATGCAGTGCTAATATTAATAACACGCTGTCAAAGCTAAAGGTCACAGAACCTCCTTTCCGTTAGCAATTGATAAACTATTTTTCAGAGAAAGTACCTTTTAAGGAGATCTTTTTGGTGGGAAATATATACTGGGCCAAGACCAAAAGCTTCCATAAATTTTCAAAAAACAAATTACTTATTACAGTCAATCTCGTAAGTATAAAAAATACTGCTGAGATAATTTGACAGAAGGTCATGGAGGCACGTGGAATTTATATCACAATAAAAATATGTACACCCACTTTAAAAGGAAAGAGAAGATCAGCAAATATCTCCATTTGTGTCTATTTTTCCTCAGGAAGGAGGGAATAGAATGAGGCAGACTTTGAAATGGGGAATGACTCTTGCAGCTGGCACAGGAAGCAGTGACCATTTGAAATACTCATGATTTATCATGTAGAGCCAACACTGTAATGTGGCTGCTGAGGGGTGTGAAGGATGCTGATTCAACACAGTTCAAGCAAGGTTCCCACCTTGGGCAGACTTCCTTATTTCTAGACTTGACCTTGTAATCTACTCAGTGCCACGTTCCAAATTGTGTGCCCAAGCAATTCCTCTGATATGATTTTAAAAATAGCAGGAGATTATGAGAAATCATGGTGGATGGATAGGTGGATAGAGCGCCCGGTCTGGAGTCAGGAAAAATGTCTTCCTGAGTTCAAATGTGGCCTCAGACTTACTAGCTGTGTGACCCTGAACAAGTCATTTAAACTGTTTGCCTCAGTTTCCTCATCTGTGAAATGGACTTTAGAGTTCAATGAGTGGAGCAAGCTGAGGACTACAGAGGGGAAATGACTTGCTCAAAGCAGCATAGTCAGTAAATACAGATTTTAGAGTTCCTGAGGTCTTGAGTGATTGGCCTGCCTTTAATCTCAGATTTCAACTCATACTTCCCACCCAGCTATGCTCTCATCCCTAGCTAATGTACATTGAACTCATCCCACTCATATAATAAAATTATGTTCTTTTGACAAAAAAAAACCCTTTCATTGGCTAAATCTTTAAAAACATAAAAGCCACAGAACCCTAGGATGTTTCTGTCTTTAAAGATTCTTCTTCTAAAATAACACAAAGCGGGGGGGCGGAGCCAAGATGGCGTAGTAGAAAGACGCACATACACATAGCTCCGAACCCACAACCCATAGAACAACTACAAAGAAGCAACTCACGGCGAATTCTGCACCCAGAGGCCACAGAACATTGGAGCGAGGGAGATTTCTGTTCCGGAGAGACCTGCAAACCTCTCGTAAAAGGTCCTTCGTGCTGCGGACTGGGCGCCGGGACTGGGAGCTGAGTACAGCCCTGCTGTGGCCGCGGCACCGAGAGGAACAGATCCGAGCGGGCTTCAGGGACGGGATCTCCAGCGGCCGCGCAAGTACCTCCACCCACAGGTGACGGGGGTCGGTGAGAGAGTCCCTTTGGCGGGTCGAGGGGGGAGTGGGGTGCCCCCATGGCTCGGGCCCCCTCGGGAGACAGAAGCTGAGGGGCAGCGGCAGACCAGGGCTCCCCAAGCAGGCAGGAGCCTGGATCCATTGTTGAAGGTCTGTGCATAAACTCCCTGAGGGAACTGAGCCTGAGAGGCAGCCCTGCCCTCACCTGAGCATCTGAATTTAATCTCACACTGAATAGCAGCCCTGCCCCTGCCCAAAGCCCTGAGGCTGGAAGCAGCATTTGAATCTCAGACCCCAAACACTGGCTGGGAGGATCAGGAGGTGAGGTGGGTGTGAGGAAAATATTCAGAGGTCAAGTCACTGGCTGGGAAAATGCCCAGAAAAGGGAAAAGAAATAAGACTATAGAAGGTTACTTTCTTGGTGAACAGGCATTTCCTCCCTTCCTTTCTGATGAGGAAGAACAATGCTTACCATCAGGCAAAGACACAGAAATCAAGGCTTCTGTGTCTCAGCCCACTCAATGGGCTCAGGCCATGGAAGAGCTCAAAAAGAATTTTGAAAATCAAGTTAGAGAGGTGGAGGAAAAGCTGGGAAGAGAAATGAGAGACATGAAGTCAAAGCATGAACAGCAAATCAGCTCCCTGCTAAAGGAGACCCAAAAAAATGTTGAAGAAAATAACACCTTGAAAACTAGCCTAACTCAATTGGCAAAAGAGGTTCAAAAAGCCAATGAGGAGAAGAATGCTTTCAAAAGCAGAATCAGCCAAATGGAAAAGGAGATTCAAAAGCTCACTGAAGAAAATAGTTCTTTCAAAATTAGAATGGCACAGATGGAGGCTAAGGACTTTATGAGAAAGCAAGAAATCACAGAACAAAGCCAGAGGAATGGAAAAATGGAAGATAATGTGAAATATCTCATTGGAAAAACAACTGACCTTGAAAATAGATCCAGGAGAGACAATTTAAAAATTATGGGACTACCTGAAAACCATGATCAAAAGAAGAGCCTAGACATCATCTTTCATGAAATTATCAATGAAAACTGCCCTGAGATTCTAGAACCAGAGGGCAAAATAAATATTCAAGGAATCCACAGAACACCGCCTGCAAGAGATCCAAAAAGAGAAACTCCTAGGAACATTGTGGCCAAATTCCAGAACTCCCAGGTGAAAGAGAAAATATTGCAAGCAGCTAGAAAGAAACAATTCAAGTATTGTGGAAATACAATCAGGATAACACAAGATCTAGCAGCTTCTACATTAAGGGATCGAAGGGCATGGAATAGGATATTCCAGAAGTCAAAGGAACTAGGACTAAAACCAAGAATCACCTACCCAGCAAAACTGAGTATAATACTTCAGGGGAAAAATTGGTCTTTCAATGAAATAGAGGATTTTCAAGCATTCTTGATGAAAAGACCAGAGCTGAAAAGAAAATCTGACTTTCAAACACAAGAATGAAGAGAACCATGAAAAGGTGAACAGCAAAGAGAAGTCATAAGGGACTTACTAAAGTTGAACTGTTTACATTCCTACATGGAAAGACAATATTTGTAACTCTTGAAACATTTCAGTATCTGGGTACTGGGTGGGATTACACACACACACATGCACACACGCACACACACATAGAGACAGAGTGCACAGAGTGAATTGAAGAGGATGGGATCATATCTTAAAAAAAAATGAAATCAAGCAGTGAGAGAGAAAGATATTGGGAGGAGAAAGGGAGAATTGAATAGGGCAAATTATCTCTCATAAAAGAGGCAAGCAAAAGACTCATTAGTGGAGGGATAAAGAGGGGAGGTGAGAGAAAAACATGAAGTCTACTCTCATCACATTCCACTAAAGGAAAGAATAAAATGCCTACTCATTTTGGTATGAAAACCTATCTTACAATACAGGAAAGTGGAGGATAAGGGGATAAGCAGAGTGGGGGGGGATGATAGAAGGGAGGGCATGGGGAGGAGAGTGCAATTTGAGGTCAACACTCATGGGGAGGGATAGGATTAAAAAAGAATAGAAGTAATGGGGGACAGGATAGGATGGAGGGAAATATAGTTAGTCCTATACAACACAACTATTATGGAAGTCATTTGCAAAACTACACAGATTTGGCCTATATTGAGTTGCTTGCCTTCCAAAGGGAAGGGGTGGAGAGGGAGGGAGCTAAAGAAGTTGGAACTCAAAGTGTAATGTTCTTACCACTAGGAAATAAGAAATACAGGTAAAGGGGTATAGAAAGCTATCTGGCCCTACAGGACAAAAGAGAAGACAGAGACAAGGGCAGAGAGGGATGATAGAAGAGAGAGCAGATTGGTCATAGGGGCAATTAGAATGCTTGGCGTTTGGGGGGGGAGGGGAGAAAAGGGGAGAAAATTTGTAACCCAAAATTTTGTGAAAATGAATGTTAAAAGCTAAATAAAAAAAAAAATAAAAAATAAAATAAAATAACACAAAGCATAATGGGTAAAATTTGGCAAAAGAAAAATAAGGTAGATGCAAAGAAGAACTTTCTAAAAGTGGAGTAATTAAATCCCCTAAATACTATACTAGGAGAAGACTGGGAATTTTAAAAATCACAGCATTGCTAAGTTGTGGGATGTCAGAACATGAAGATTAGATTCCACTGTCCACAATGTCTTGGGACTCACTCAAGAATTGGAAAGGCAACCATGGTGTCTTGAGTTGCAGGTACACAAGGAGGCTCAGGGCTAGATGAGATAACCTTTTCCATCATCCAGTTAAATTTATGATGCTAAAGCCTTGCCTTCAGGAAAGTTAAAGACATCTGTCCTTGATCCATTTCAGCATTTTTCCATGACAAAAAAGACATAGTAATGAAGAATGACATGAAAGGATATCCACTATGCATGTGATAATGACAGAAAAGTAGGAGAAATACTCCCTAGGGGTTAAATAGCCTTTCTCTCAATTATTAGATCTTAACACTACATCTTAGCACTCAAAGCGCATGGCACATAGCAGGTGCTTCTCAATCTTCATTGTTTGATTTCTGGATCACAGAACAATTCAGGTGAGCAACCTGCTGGTGGGAACCTGGCATGGTATATTCCCTATAATTACCATTTCTTGTCCATTTGTTTCAGTTTGTCCAGTACTTCATGAAGCCATCTGGGGTTTCCTGGCAGAGATACTGGAGTGGTTTCCCATTTCCTTCTCCACCTCATTTAGAGATGAGAAAACTGAGGCAAACAACATTAAGTGACTTGCCCCAGGTCACAAAACAAGTAAGTGTCTGAGTCCAGATTTGAACTCAGGAAGATGAGTCCAGATCCAGCACCCTATCCACTGCAGCGCCACCTAGCTCCCCTACAATTGTCATAACCAGAGTGAAAATGAGAGGCCATGGCCCAGGAAAATGTCATCTTTACAGAACAGCAGTGATATACAGATGTATATGTATGTGTGTGTATTTACGTATGTGTGTATGTGTGTGTGTGCATAAAATTTAGCTTAAAATAATTCAGTTCATCTCAAATGTCTACTGCGTACCTGCAGGTGCTGTGCTGGGCACTGAGGACTAACGCAGAAACTTACATTCTACCAAGAGTAGTAAAAGGGGGAGAAATACCAAATAAAATTTTATATAGCAAGTGATACCAGAGCTGAACTTTGCAGGCAACTGAGGATTCTAAGGGGTGGAAGGGAAGAGGTAGAATATTCCAGACACAGAATGCCTCCTATGAAGTGCCCAAGAAACAGAAAATATTGTGCTGAGTACAGGGAATGGCTGGTCAGCCAGTTTGACTAGGATAGAGTACGTACAGTAGAATGATATAAAATAAGACTGAAAAGGTGGTGGGGTGCTGCACTGTGGAGGCTTTAAAGGCTGGGCTGAAGAGTTTGTGTTGTATTCAAAAGGCAGCAGTGAGTCAAAGAAGGCCTTTAAGTAGGAAAAGGGATATGATTAGGTCTAAGTTTTATGAGTATTTCTTGAAGATAAAGTTCTTGGGCAAGACATAAAGGGTCAGGGAAACAGAGAGATCTCTTCCTACATGCCTCTTGGTTAAATCCTCTTGACTGTACATTAGCATATGCCCCATGAAATCAGCCATGAACAGAAAGTGGGATGACTGTGAGGAAAAATCAAAACAGAAATACTCCCAACCCTCCCTTTTCCAACTGGTTTAATATTGTGAGATTTAATCTAAATCATGAACATTCTTTCATAACCTGAAGTCCACAAACATTTTTAGTATTTTGATAACTTCCTTTCAATATAATTATTTTCCTTTGTAATCCTATGTATGTTATATGATGCCTTTAAAAATATTATTCTGAGAAGAGGTTCATAGGCTTCACTAAATTTCTGTGGGGGTCCATGATACCCAAGAGATGAAGAAGGCCTGCTCTGGAAAAACTTGTTGGGTTGAATTCAGTGATAAAAAAAAGTGGATAATCAGCTCCATTTACCTATGTGGTCATTCTTTGAACCACTAAATAAACCATGCTCAAATCAAAATTTTATGATCCACTATTCATCAAAGTATTTTTTTCCAATCTATCAGAAAATCAGCAGATGTGACTTTGTGCCTTGACTCAGTAGATCAGAGTTTACCAGGCTAAATATGACTTATATAATGATAAGCAAAATTTGAGAGAAGGTCACTGGAAAAAGTCTGGAAGTAATTTTATTCAAAGGGGACAAATCAGGCAGAGGTGACAACATGTGAGAGGTTCAGCTGCAAGAAAACACCCCAAACTTCTGGGCAAATTTATGAGGTCAAAATAAACATAATTACAGTATGAAGAATGCTTGGTACTGGATGACCCCCTCAGTGCCTGATGTGGGTTGGCAGAGCTTCATCCCAGTTATTCCATCTGGAGATAATTGTGTGATATCATCCATAAAATTAAAACATAAATCAACCCAACTAGGAAGCAGGCCAGAAAACTGCCAGGGAAGATGCACATGTGACTCACACACTCCCTCCTTTCATTTAATGAGAGACACGGAGGTGAGATCACAGTGAAGACCAGGAAGAGTGAGTCCAGGCTCATCATTTTTTCAATCCCTGTGGCCCTCACTGGAGGTAGGAACTGAAGTCAACTTCTCAATGAGGTCAAGGGCTGAAGAGGAGTGGCCGGAGGGTCCCCTTTGCTGTGGGGAGGAAATATTCTATCCCAAAGGAACATCAAGCATCAGTAGCTAAAGGTTTTCACTCTGACTTGCCTTTGTCCAAAATGAAAACCTGGGTGTCTCTTGCCTAATGAAATGCCCACAGCCCCTGAACACAAGAGGCTGATGGTCAGCCTTCAGTCAGACGTTCGCAGTGGCCTGAGTCTTTGGGGGATTTGGAAGGACAGGGATTTCTCTCTTAATGAATTAATTTCTCTCTTAATTAACAGTAAACACAGCGTTATTGATGTGTGGGAGCATTCTTTTCTCAAATGAGATCATATTTCTCAAATTACTTGCAAACTTGAAAGTTCCATACAAATGCTAGATTTTTTATTAATATAATTATTATTATCTTGAATAAGTGTGAGTTTTCACTTCGGAAAATCTTCCCTCCTTAAAGACAGACATCTTTTGGCTCGAAATTGTTGGGAAGATGAGGAAGATGTTAGAATTCAGAAACCCCAGGGGAAGAATTACTTGTGTGGAGGAAACTATAAGAAGTCTCCTACTCCTTATGGCATCATCAACAATCCCATGTTAGGAATGAGATTAAAAGAAAGCCAGGTAGAGCAGTGGATAGAGTTCCAGGCCTGGAATCAACAATATATGAATTCTTCTCATGCCTCAGATGCTTGCTACCTATAGGACTCTGGACAAATCAGTACACATCTTTCTGCCTCAATTTCTTCACATGTAAAGTAGGGCCCAAAGGCATTGGGAGATTCAGTTGAGATAATGATTGTAAAATGCTTAGCACAGGGCCTCGCCCTTAGTAAGCACTATATGAATGTTAATTATCATTAATAGAGTGAAGAAGCTTCCTCTGAGCTGAGCCAAACTTTTTGTCCCGTTTTCTTTATTTATCTTGTAAAATTTTGCTCCTTGGCATTACAGTGGAGGACAAGAACACATTAAAAATTATGTTACCAAGAATGACAGCTGTGATGAAGGGGAGAGTTGACCGTATCTAGTAGGCACAAACATTTGCACTCCAAGGCATTCCCTGCCACACCACCATGGTCAATTACATCAATTGCTCTAGGAAAAGTAACCAAATAATCACCACCATTCGTAGAAAAAGATGTCAATCAAATGTCCTATGATTACTCACTATCCTTGTGCCTTCCCAGACCCAAAATGTCCCTTCCTTGTCGCCGCCTCCCTAAATATGTTACCATCCCCATTAGAATGTAAAACCCTGGAGGTCTGGGATGATCTTGCATGCTTGCCCACCAACGTGTGGTCCATAGTGTGCTTTTTTGTCATAAATTCATTAACTCATCAAGGGTCAGACTCCTATGGAACTGGTGAAGAGGGATGAGGCGTGGCATTAATATGAATGAAGAATAATCAATTGTTATAAAATAAATCTTGCCCAGGTAAGATTTGATGACAAATGATTCTATTTACCTATTGCTTTATAGTTGAGCCTCTCTGATCATCAGGAACCATGTCACCTTAGGTAAGACTTGGAGTAAGTAAAATCCAGTGGAACTTTAGTTATTAAGGCTCATTATATGGGGTGAGAACCATTACTAGGGTAGGGTAACCAGGGCTTTGGCCCAGAGTGCTAAAATTGGAGGGCACTCCAATGTCTTGAAGCTCTTCAACAACTTGGGAAAAATAGACCCAGATAGTTGAGAAGGATGATCTAACTCTTTCCCCTTCCTGTCTTTCCCCCACATAGACACACACACACACACACATGCATGTACTCATGTACACATAAGATAGATATAGATATAGATATAGATATAGATATAGATATAGATATATGTATGTATAAAGCAGAGCAAGATTAAACAGAGAATAATTAATGGATTGTAGGCAGTGGAATTACAATCTCAATACACAATAGTTCTAGTCAATGCAATGACCAATCATCACTCCAGAAGACTGATGAAACCTACCTCTCACTCCGCAGTAGAAAGGCGGTGGACTATAGGTATAGAATAAGGCTTAAGCTGTCAGACAGAGTCACTATTTCAATTGGTTTTGCTTCCCTATATGTCTTTGTTAAAACAGAGGATTGTATTTCAGATTCTGTTGTTGTTTCTGAGTCATTTCAGTTGTGTTCTATTTGGGGTTTTATTGGCAGAGAGAGCCAAGTGATTTGCTATTTCCTTCTTCAGCTCATTTTTCAGATGAGGAAACTGAGATAAACAGGGTGAAGTTAGTTACCCAGTGTCACACAGTTAGTAAGTGTGTGAGGCCAGATTTGAACTCAGGTCTCCCTAACTCCAGGCCTGGTGATCCATCCACTGTACCATCTATATTTCAGAGGGGTTTTGGTAAAAAATAATAATAATAATAACAGCTTTTAATTTTCTAAGTGTGCCTTCTCTCCCCATATTTCTTGATCTTAGTTGCTACCACCAGAATGTGGGGGTGGGATTTCAGAAGGGAGGGGAGATTAGGCAGGTATCCAGATATCAAACAGTCCAACCTGATTTGAGGAAGAGTATAAAGTAATAGACAGATGTCATACATCCCTTTCTTTGAGTAGCATCCCTTGAGACAATCAAGTTGAGCTCTTTCTTTGATCCCATTTACAAAAAAAAAGGAAAATCCAGATGTTGTCCTAAAATTCTGAAGTAGCAACAGCAGCAGATGTTGCAAGGATACAAGCATGTTGGCAGCTGGAGTAGGGAGGTCACTCGTTGCCTTTTGGGTAGTACTAGGATGGAAAAATTATAATGAGGATAAATCGGTCTCATTCGTCTTCTCTCTGAGTGATGGTTGAAGGAGTGTCTTAGTAGGGAAAGTCACCAGCTTTGCAAAAGTAATGACATCCTTTTGTTTCCTCTGGGTATCTGTTGAATGTCACAGTAGCAAATCTATTGAGCTCCATGGCAAATCAGAGCCTTGGGCCAACCAAAGAACACATTCTCTCCTTTCCTTCCACCCTCCTCCAAAAAAGAATAGGTCTTTTATTTACTTGTCTTAAAACTACTGATTTTAAAAATTCTTAGAGTGCATATTCTTTTCTTTCTCTTGGACAGATGAAACTGAGTTGGAGAACTAATATAAATGTAAAATCACTGTGGGATCCAGGTTAGGGCTCAGAAGAGTATGAACTAATAATTTCATTCAGTAAACATTTATTGAGTATCTGGTCTACATGAGGTATTATCTACTGGGGAGTATTCAAAGGTAAATGGCCCCTTTACCTTAGAATTTATAAGGAAGAGAGACAAAAATGTCGCACATAGGCTGTTGCATTTGGAATCAAGAAGAACTGGGTTTGAATCCTGACTAGCTGGGTGTGACCCAGATCCAGTTACAGTATCTTTGAATCTCAATTTCCTTATCTGTAAAATGAAGTAGTTGCACCAGATGACCTTCAAAATCCTTTCCAACTATAAATCTCTGATCTTACAATGATTGGGGTATTCTTGGTTTCCAGACAAAGTATTCAGTTAAGATTTAATAATAAATGGTTCTATTTATCCATTGCTTTATAGTTGAACCACTCTCTGACATGATCATCAGGAACCATATCACCATAGATGAAACTTAGAGTAAGATCCAATGGAGCTTTAGTCCCTAAGTCTCATTACATGGGGTTAGAATTGTAACTAGGGTAGGATAATCAAGGCTTTGTCCCAGAGTGCTAAAACTGGAGGGCATACATCGGTCTTAAAGTTCTTCTACAACTTAGGAAAAATAGATCCAGATAGTTGAGAGGGATGAGCTAACATTTTCCCCTTCCTTTCCTCCCCCACACAGACACACATATGCATGTACTCATGAATACACAAGCTAGCAAATGAACACTTCATTTATTAGCTTTGGCTCTCTATGCCCTTCTCTGTAATGTTCTCTCTACTTCTTAAAATCCCATATTTCCTTCAAGAATTAATTCAAGCACTATGGGTGAAACTGATTCCCTTCAATTTCATAACTCCCTCACCTTAGATTTATTCTGTATATGTTCTGAATTTACTCTGAATTATTTTTTTAAATTGTATTTACTCTGAATATATTCTGAATTTACTCCTATTTACTATGTGTACACATTGTCACCTCTGTTAGAGCAAGAGTGCCTTAAAAGAAGGGATTGTTTCATTTTTGTCTTTATCCTCAGTACCTCATATGTGATCTGGGCACTTAATACTAGGCACTCACTAAGTGTATATTGTGAGAGCAGCTAGGTGGTGCAGTGGATGGACCACTAGGCCTGGAATCAGAAGGGTCTGGGTTCAAATGTGGCCTCAGACACTTACTGGCTGCGTGACCCTGAGCAAGTCACTTAACCCCTCAGTTTCCTCATCTGTAAAATAAGCTAGACAAGGAAATGGCAGACCACTGTGGTATCCTTGCCAAGAAAATCCAAAATAAAGTCATAAAGAGTCAGACATGATCGAAACAACCAAACAAGAAGCGTTGATAGACAGCCCATTGTATGTACTTAATAAATTCTTGTTGATTTGACTTGATGTGGTGTTTGAGACTAACCTGTCAGCAACCTAATTCTCTTGCAGAAGGATTAGTGTTAAATGTACTTTTATTATTAAACAGAAACAAATCTATTTTTGTTAGAGAAAAATACTACAGGGAGATAATTTACAGGAAGTTTAAAATGCCTTATTATGTTCTAGCCTAAAAGAGCTGACATCAGCTAACAGTCTTGAAAGGTGATGCTTTCTCCTCCCCTCCATTTATTTAAGGCTTTTCAAGAATGTGCCAGGCTTTGCACATTGAAATATTTTGGCAGAGCAGAAGGCTCATTACATGTGACTTTCTCAAAAACATATATTATCTTCTAATTCTTTGGTCCTGTGTAAAGTTTCAAGAACCTGCTATTTTTCTTGTTAAGTCAGAGAAATGGGGTGTAAAACTTCAGCTCAGATTTCAGCAGTGATTTTACTCTATAGGGAGAAAATGAGATTGAATGGATAAATACACCTCCCTTAACCCCTGCAACCTGGTTGTGCTGATTTTTTTTTTACTCAGTCTCATAACAATGATTATATTCACTGTGAAGATTTTGAAGAGGATTTCCTCCTGCCCCATTGGAAAGGGTTGTTTGAGTGGAAATACTTTCAAATCAACTGGAAGCAGGTGGTTCCTCCAGAAAATCAGATCGCAGCCCATCATGCCTGCCCATCTCATGTCAATGCTCTTGACTCCTCTGCCTCAAGAAATTCTAGAACAGATAATTAAAAGGATGATTGGTGAACATCTAGAAAGGTAAGTGGTGATGAAAAAGAACCAGCTGAGCTTCATCAGGGATAAGTCATTCCAAACTTACTTCATTTCCTTTTTCAACAGGATTTCTAAATCAACAGAAAAGAGGAATACTGTGGATATGCTTTATGAAAAGCCCATTACACTACCATGCAGCTGAAGCAGATTAATATGTAACTGGGAAATATTTAACAAAATAAATAAAAATAAAATAGAATATAGATAACGTGGTTTTCTAAGTCAATCTGTGGTCTGATGAGATCCTCAGGTACGGTTTAATTATCCCCTTTATTTGGGTTTGTCGCCACTTATGCAGAGGATGTAAGGAGATTGTATGTAATTACCCTGGAAAGCGTGGCTACCTGATTCTATTTCTGTCTCTACAGCTGTCTCCCTTTAGGGTCAGTGGTCAATTTCCAGGGAGCTCCAGCTCCCCACTTATAAAACAGACATAATTAGAGGAGCTTCATTTCCTCATTGTAACAGGATGGAGTAAGGAGGAAGGTTTCACGTATTAACTTCTCTTTACAGAAGGGCCTTTGAGAATCCATCAGCTCTTTGTGTGGCCCATTCTGGTAGCTTTGCCAAAGGTTAACACATTGAGGTCTGTGAAGTCAGGCTGGATGCTTTTTTAAAAATGTGAACAAGTTATTCAGCCTATCTTGAAATTTCTTGATGACCCAAGTCCCCTCAAAATGGGGGTTGCGGGAAGAATTGTTTTGGTTTCTTGATAAGATAAGAGAACATTCTTCTATCCTACTTCATCAGTTTACGTTGCATTCAGGAGTATCAAATTTTCCCAGGTGGTTAAAGAGGAAAGAAACAGAGATAACAAACATAACTTTATGCCCAACCTTCCCTATGTGGTCTGGCCCCAAGGCAGGAGACTACGTTCTTTGCAGTGTGGCGACTTAGTTAACTACTATTTCCCTTGGCAGAAATGGGGGACCCATGCACTATCCCTTCTGTAAATTGCTTAGGATTTGCTCAAAATTCCCCTTAAGGAAAAATTTGGAGATACCCAAGTAAAATTATTGATTCCCCAGTTTCAAAATCAGAAAAGAAAGACACTCTTCTCTGGCCCTTTTCTCCCCTCCAACAAGGACGTTTCAAAAGGACGTGATTTTGATGGCTAGGATGGCGAGGAACTTGGAAGGGATGCTGGAAGCACTAAAGCTTGTGGAGAGAAGCCTTCGAATCACCCATTGGAGGGTCTGGTATGCCTTTAGCTGCAGGTGCATTTGCAACAGAGATGGACTCCATAGGCAGCTTTGCTCAGCAACAGATATTACCCTGAAATGAATTCATAATGAAGGACAGCCAGCCATCTTCAGTAACTTGCTCAGAAAATGAATCCTTCCTTTCAAAGATTCTAGAGGGGGAGCAGGATGAGACATTAGGAGCCCTTCACAGCTTGAAGGCTCAACAGAGCTCCCCTAACCCCCACTTTGGAGGATTCTTACAGCTAGCCAACTTGGCATTATTAGGTGCTGAAGTCCTTACTGATGTACTGTTGACTGTTTTCCCTTCATTAAACACGCTCTGTAATTAATCAAGAATTGGAGTTTCCATCTCATTGAAGCAGCAGATGTTGCAAGACATGGTTTCAGTGGCAAATTTTGAAATTGCAATAAAAGTCACTAAACTATCCATTCCCTTTCAACCAATGATTCCACTGCTGGTCATATCCCACAAGGAAGTAAAAGAACAAAAAAAGGTACTGTATATACAGGAGTATACTGGTAAATGTTTAACATCTGGCTAAGAGGAAAAAAATGTACACACAGAACATTCTTAAGTTTAATCTTCATAATTAATGTTTTTCTTCTTCACTTTCTTAAGTCTAGTCAATCACAAAACAATAAATCAAGCTCTGGTCTGTAGCATTCGCGGATTTCTGAGGTGTAAATGTTCATCCTGAATATTCCTGGTGGCATTTTTTGTGATAATCAAAACCAGGACAATAACAAGATACCCAGAGATAGCATGGATGTCCTTGCACTGAGGAATGAGTGAATGAATTGTGGAATACAAGTATGAATGACTTCTATTCTGCCAAATGAAATAACTATGAGGACTTCAGAGAAACATGGGAAGACTTGTATGAACAGATACAGAATGGAGTCAAAGAAATAAAGGGGAATGTATTCAATGGCTGAAATAACAGAGATGAAAATAACATTAAACTCTGCTGTGTTCGTGCACATTCTCGAAGAGGACCATGACATCAAGATGATGACATGACTCACAGTTGACTTAGATTTGAGTGAGGGAGGGCTGTGCAAGGTCACCAACCTTACTTTCTCCCCCACAGCCATCTGGGTCCAGTGGCTTGAAATTCATCTGGATGATTAGAGATGGCCCAGGATGCAATGGGAGACCCTTGCCATTTTAGGCTAAACTGATACTTAGTGGGAAAAGAGCTGACTTTGGAGGCAGATGACCTGAATTCCATTTTGGTTCTGCTAGTTATTATCATGTGACTTTGAGCAAATCCCTTAACCTCTCTGGGCTCAATTTGTCATTTCTAAAATGAGGGTATTGAATTAGATTAGCTATTCTCAGCTACTTTCAGAAGGACCATGAGGTCAACACTATATTCATAATAATGTGTTTTCATTTCTAATCTGTTAATATATATCAATAAAATCCACAGGAACTAAAGCTCTTTGGAGACCTTAATAATCTTTTTTCTTAATGTGAGTTTGAGAACTGCTAAACTAGTGTCTCTAAGATTCCTTCCAGCTCTATCTGTGAACAGTAAACTCAGACTAACAGCAATAACCAATGGCAAGGAAGCATAGTCCCCTCCATCCAGTAGAAAGACAAGGAGATGACTGGAGAGGAATTTTGTGGGTGCTGTTAGACTGCAGTGCCTTTGCTTTTTGTTTTGTTTTGCTTTTGTTTCTTTTCCCACAAGCAAAGATTCACCAGAGAAAGAGAGAGTTACAGTTATTTTGGAATAACCAATTCTGAGTTCTCTTGGGAAATGGTATTAAATAATTTTTTAAAGATATTAGTCTAACAACTCAAGCTCTCTCCCCATGATTTAAGACAAAGTTCCTTATGTCAATTACATCCCAGCTGGGAATTCTCTAAGGAGTTTGGCAGGGACATAAGAAGGGGAGTGGGAAAGCAGATCTCCAGAGCTTTGGCCTCCCCTTCCCAGGCTAGAGAAGGCAACTAATTAATTTCTATTGTAAGTGAGAACAATGTCACAGTTTACAAAGTCTTTCCTCTCACTATCATAGACATCAGAAGTCAGAATGAGCCTGCAAAGTCATCCAGGCTGGCCAAGTGACTTTAGTTTGGACTCATACTATTTTCCAGGGACACTAAAGAATTCCCTTATTTATAAAGTGAAGGGGTTGGCTTGTGTGATCTTTGAAGTTCCATCCACCTTTAAATATTAGGATCTGTGATAGAGTACTTGAGGTCAAAAATATGAAAGGAAACTCCCCCCATGCTTATGAAAAATGTTCTTGAATGTTAAATATGTATTAGAGAAAGATGAAGACTTTGATTGGGGATTTCATTGGTAAGATTCACCACATGCAGGATTGCTATAGGGTCTTTCATCTCCTTTCCTCAGAGACTAAATGTTTGACCCTACTCAACTGAACCTGTTCTTTTAAGGAAGATTAACTTTTCAGGCCAAATCGACTTTTGCTATGTTAAATAATCTCTCCAAGAAGTTAATTGTCTTCTACAAATATAAGCATCCATCAGCCAAAAGGGTGGAAGCAATTCACAGAGAATTAGCATTGCAAGGGACCTTACTTATTCCTTAGGGTAGTCCAACACCCTGGTTTTATGAAGGAAGAGTCCCAGAGGATTTGCTGAAGTTTGAACCCAAATGTTCTGACTCCAAGCCAAGGAATCAAGGAGAATTTATTCAGCACCTACTGTGTAGGTGCTAGGGCCACATAGAAAAAAACCAAAAGGTCCTTGCCCTCAAAGAACTTAAAATTTAGATTTGGAGAACACCAGTACCCATGAAGGTATAAGAGGAGTCCAATTCACACTCCAATTCCAGTTAATGAAACTTAAACTGCTACAATTCCTGATGCCTTTATCAAGCAAGAAGACCTCTCTGAATTATAGATTCAACCCATTAAGGTAAAATAGATGAGAACAATTGAAGCAATCACTCAAAGGCATAAACCAAGTGGGAACAGTCTTCAATCAATTTGAAAGGAGGGAAAATGCTTCATGCCATTGGATGAAATGAGCTGACAGCCACATAGGAAATGTGTGAGGATCAGTTGAAGAAAACCAGTCATGCCCTGAGGTGCTCAGATAAAACAGCAAGCCAATATCTGGTCTTTAATAGCAGGCTAGCCTAGTGATGGAGTGGCTGTAAGCAAACCCTTGAGTGGGGCATTTCTTGAAGAAGGGAAAAGTGAAGAGGAGAAAGTCTAACCTTCATCCCTCCCTTCCCTACCCCACTTTGAATAAAGGAAAAGCTTGAGAATTTGCAAGGGTCAGAAAATTTGGTCTTCTCTCTCTGGAAGAGCAGTGGTTGATGGAAAGGGCTATACTGGGAACTGAGGACAAGATATCTCCCTACCCTCTTGCAACCCATCATAATGAGAGGTGATGAGGAATCTACAAATGAAGAAAATTGTTTCCAATAATCAAGAGCCATGAGTTTAGCTTTTGGTCACCTGAGCTATCTATACATGTGAGAATACTTTCCCTTGGACTTGAATGTACCTGTGAGAGATTGTGTCTCAAACTTTTCTGTTGGATATTGATATACCAGAGTCTCTGCTACACTTTCTCAGTAAATATCCTTTTGAAAAAGCTAAGTGATTTTAGTTGGTTAAATGATAAATGTGGAAATATCAGCAGGTTAACTAACACCGGGTCACACCAGATAGGGGCTCATGAGCAACAGTAGTATTAGAAATCAACCCCAAGCCCTCAGGCTTACCCCTAGACCTCTGTGGGGAGTAGTCAGCTGCCTTCTGAGAACTCAGCCTCATAGTAGACACTGATTGAAAGAGTAAGCTTAGAATCTGAACTGCAAAGTATACAAAATATTTTTAGGGAAAGACTTTGGAGGAATGTGATGACTGAACTGAGTCTTACTTAAAGGAAACTAAAGATTTCTAAGCAGCAAAGGTAAGGAGGTAGTATATTCCAGGTATGTTCATGTAAAAGCACAAAACTAGGAGATGTAGCTGATTTAGAAAGTCCATTTGGCCGAACCCTAAAGCGCCTAAAGGATATTAAAGTATAATAAAACTGGGAAGGTAAGTTGGGGCCAAGTTGTTAAGTCTGGTTTTTTGCTATTATAGAAGAAGGAACACAACGTAGATTGAGCCCATGGGCCAGTTCTGCTTTCTGTG
The DNA here is from genome assembly GCF_028372415.1 of Notamacropus eugenii. Classification (NCBI taxonomy): domain Eukaryota; kingdom Metazoa; phylum Chordata; class Mammalia; order Diprotodontia; family Macropodidae; genus Notamacropus; species Notamacropus eugenii. The sequence goes on along the minus strand of NC_092874.1, from coordinate 24,793,290 downwards.
CCTCTCCTTTCTGTTTCTATTTTTGTTTGGTTTTCTCTGGTAACATCAAAGGAGCAAGAGGTAGTCCTTTCAGGCTTGGAAAGTGGTTTACATATCCTTCAAATCTGAGCTCATACAACCCTCCAGATATTGTCCTCCAAACCAGTTTTACAGACCAGAAACACAGACAGTGGGATTAGATAATTTCCCTAGGGTCACTCAGCCAGTAAATGTCAGAAGCAGGATCTGAACCCCTGTCACTCCTGGACCATAATCATACATGTGTTTGGAGACCCCTTGGACCAGGTAGAACACACACACACACACACGCACACACACGAACCCCCCCCACATGTACCTACCCACATACTCTCCCATGTGACCCCCCCATACACATACATATGCACATGCACATACACGCGCACACACACACCCCTCCTACTCAGTTCTTGTTTTTATCTGTATCATAATCATTTCTGACTTCCCGTTAGCAAAAAAGGGAATCCAGCATTTTCACCTTATTCAGTATGGAAGTGGTCTAATTTATTTACATAATCTTGTTTATCACACTTTTAGAGACAGAAAAGCAAATGGAACCTGGATTTGGGAGAGACTTGAATTTCAATCCTGCCTCCAACACTTACTGTCTGTGGATCATGGTGAAGCTATTTAACTTCTCAGATTCAGTTTCTTCAAGGCAGAGAAGTTTTTTCGAATTTAATCCCTAGGCTCTAGCCCAAAGCTGGGCACATAGTAGGTGCTTGTTGATTACTGATTGATTGTAAAATGGAAATGATAATAATTCATTTAGCATCTACCTCACTGGATGATTGAAGAGTTCAAATGAGATGATATACGTAAAGCTAAAACACTTTGTAAACCATCAAGGTCTACATAAATGTCAGTTATTATTAATGTCTAGACCAATACCCTCATTTTATAGTTTCCAATGAATAATTCACCCTATGGTTTGGGGTTGTTTTTTAGTCAACCCACATCATTTCCATTAATCATTCCCACACTTGGACTGGCATACTCCACATCAATCTGGGACCTAGACTTCTATCCCCGAATTCAAGCTCCTGTCTACACTCAAATTAATCCACTTATCTTTGAAGCTTCTGCCCTAGGGCCCAATAGAGCTGTGGAGTGATTGAGTATGTACTGCCTAGCCCACGGTATCTACTGGCTGACCATAGCCTAGAGACCACACTTCAACTTCACAGGCCATCCAACCACCTCTCCCATCCATCACCCTTCTCTCTTCTCTCCCTCCCTCTTCTAATCATGAAACAGAGCAAGACTTTGTTCTCTGGTCTCTTCTCTCTATGAATATTGTCTTTACATATTAGATGTGACCTTCTGGAGGGTAGAGACTGTGTCTTTATCAATCCTGCTAGCCAGAGTATTTAGCACAGTGGCTGGCAAATTGGAAACACTTACTGTTTTTTCATTCATTCATTCTTTGCTTTGTTCATTCACTCACACTTGCTAAAGACAGAGTGGTGACTGTTATTACCCTCCACGAAGAAAAAGTAATAGAGGACCATTTCACTTGGCCTCAGCTTGGTTTCTTTTAAAATGATCCTCATTCCTTCTGAATTTTCATATGGCAGTCAATACATGTCTTCAACATACAGAGGTCACATGTTCGATCCAAGCATCTCAAAGCCTGATTCCCTAGGAAAAGTAAGGAGATAAATCAAATCCAGGGTGAATGAGAGGAAATTGAAGCAGTAATGAGGGTAAAGATAAGAAGAGGAAAGGGTGAGCTTGTAAAACTTGGGGGTCATGGGAAGTCAATCTGAAAAGACAGATTGGAGTCATGTTATGAGGGGCTTTCAAAGTTACACAGAAATATTTGGGGAGATTTCTCTGTATTTCAATTGAAGTCAATAAACATTTATTAAGTACCTACTGTATGTCAGGCACTTTGACAAGCACTGAGGATACAAATAAGAAAAAGATGGTATATGGGCATTCCCTTCTCTAGTGGTAATGCATCACAGCAGGGTCAGGATCCTCGGCTTTTGAAGAGTATGCCAGTTGAACGCAGGCCCTAGTAGGTTCTGTCAAGCTGAAAAACTTTCAATAATCATCCCAGTCATGGATTAGGGTCAACTAAGCTGAGTTCCGAGAGACCCCTCACCAAAGGGGCCGCAGAGGAATGAATTTTAGGCCATGACAACTCTCGAAGTCCATCTTTTGAGTTATATTTGTTTTACACAGGTTGTCTCCTCTAAACCCTTGAGGACAGGGATTTTTACACGCTTCTCTATGCATCCCTAAAACCTTCCACATCTTAAATTCTTAATAGATGTTTGCAGATTGATTAATTAATGAAATCCCTGAAGCAGTGATGCATGATGGGAGCTAGTATTCCTATGCCTATAGGCTACTGGAGGTTCTTTGCTAGTGATCACAGGATCTTAAGCAATGAATTGGAGGAAATTCTGTGTCCAGCCCTTGTGGGGCTGGGGAGTGATAATGTGAGGCACAGATAAGACTAGCTGGGGTGACTTTCCTCATTTCCACTTTAACAAATGGTCATTTTCTAACTAGACAATGCACAGAGCATAAACTTTGCTTCTATTAACCAGGAGACATGAATTCAAATCTGTCACTAACCAATTTTGAGACCTTAAACAAGCGAAAGAATGAAGGAATGAATGTAACTTCCTAACTTTTAGACTTAGTAACCAAAACTCTCTAACAATTGGAAATGTCAAAAAGTTCTATAGGATGCTTCAAGAGGCAGTGGAGTTCCCCTCACTGGGGCTCATGTGAAGGCTAGGGGAGCACATATCGAGTCTGATGGGGACTCTGGTTCAGATTCTAGTTGGATTTGATAAACTTTGAGGTCCTTTCTCTCTCTGATGTTTTCCATTCTTGGTCTTTAGTCACTTCATTTTTAAAGCTCTGTGCTATGGAAGGTACTTTCTCAGACCTTTGAGGCCCTTTTGATATGGAGGAAAGTAATGATAAGAAAGGAAGGAAAAGTATTGTACATCTACCCACACCAGAAGAGCTCAGAGTAGAGCTCTGGGTCTAATCCATAGTCACTCAGGACCAGATCCTGCAATGGAATTCAGAGATGTTACATCCTCTCCTAAACCATAAGCCTTTGGTTTGCTTTGGCTCTTTCTCCATGCTTGAAAAACTGCCACCATCTTCCTACAATTATAGATTTAGAGCTGGACGTTTTCTTAGAGGTCATTTCATCTAACCTCCCCGTTTACAGATGAGCAGACTGAGGCCCAAAAGGTCAAACGACTTGCCCTAGATAACCCAAGGGATTTGAACACAGCTCCTCTCATTTCAAACCCCATACTATTTATTTACCTCTGGGGATACTGCCTCTTGTACTACTGAGTTTTGTTTCAAACTATTACAGAATTTCGCATGATCCTTCCTTCCTGCCCCCCACCCTTTCTGCTCCCCTCCAACAGCCTGATGGAATATTAAAACCTAAGTTTCTTCCCATGGCCTTCTCTCCCTTCTCCTCCCCGACACAGCCTTGGGGCTATTATTATAGGATTCTGGCTGCAGTCAGGAGACAGGAGCTGGAGGAATGATTGAAAAGGACTTTGAGATCCCGAGATGCCAGGGCTCTGTGAAAATACTGTCATTACTCCAGAGCCAGGGTCTGAAGATGCTGTTTAGACTTTGGCTGCCTCTTGATAATGTTTCAGGGATTTATCTTTTTTTTTTTTTACCTCTAAGCTGGCTAAGGTGAATCAAATTGCAAAGGGATTTGAGGCTGCTGCTGGCCACTTCATTTCTAAGACCAGTCAGGACCCCTGGGTCAGGAGGCAATCTTCTCTGTCCTTGTCGGTGGCTGGGCAGTAAGGTCATCTTAATCTCTTACAAGCCAGTGTCTTGGCTGCTGCAAGGCGGGGAGACAGATGATCGGGCGAGGCAGGGAGGGGAGCGGCATCTGCACCCAGATGCACGCCTGTCGGGTCCTTTCAGCCATTCCTTTGATCACTCTGCTTTCCAGCCCAGTGAAGATCAGAAAGTGGGAGCTTACACTGTAGGGCTCTGATGGGAAGGTAACTGAGCTGAAAAGGACTGGGAAAGAGAGGGATGCTAGAGAGAGGGTCTCCTGGCAAAGCACCCAATGAAGCCACATGGGGGCAGCAGACGAAGTTGGCTTTGCCCTGGCTCTTTGGGGGCTGATGACCACTGGCACTATCAGTATCTATGAAATGTGCAGAGAGCTAATCCTCATAACAACTTTGTGAGGGGGGCGGTCTATAAGTATTATTAACCCTGTTTACAGGTGAAGAAACTGAGACTCAGGTTTAGCAACTGGCCTCTAGTCATATATCTGGTAAGAGGCAGAATTTGAACTTATGTCTCATCTAACCTCACATCCAGCACTCTACTGTCAGGCTGCTGTCTCCACTTCTTCAATTGCCGTTTATTCAATCCTTATAGTCCCTCATTTATTTCCTTGTCTTTTTGCTTCTCAATTTTATTTTTTCTTCCTCTGGTTCTTTTTTTTCCTTTTAAAGAGTCATTGTTTAGATGACAGGATCTGCTCTCTCCTCCCTCTGTCTTCCCTGCTCTGGGAGAATGCAAGAAGCATCCATCCGGAAATCAGTTCAGTGTCCCAATCCCACCTTTCCCATTAACTAGCTTTAGGACTTAGTCAGAGTCCAATTACTTCTCAGGGCCTCAGTTTCCTCACCTATAAAATGAAGTGGGCTGGATGAGATCATCTCTTCACATGTTTTCTCCTCTTTAAAATGGAGGAATTGGTCTACATGGTCTCTAAGGTTCTTTGTGCCTCAAAATCTCAGTCTTCTGCCCCACCCCAATTCTAAAATCCATCAGTTCTACCACTTCTTACCAAGAGATATTATTCTGTTCATGATTTACTCAATTTTCTCCTTTGATCTGGTGCAAACAAGAAAGGTGGAAGTAGAGAAATAGTGACTAAGGAAAGGTAGTCTCTTTATCAAAAGTTAATGTCATGTAAGTATGGAGGGGCCCCAGGGGTCACCTCTTCTGTCTGTCCTGAGAACCCTGGTTGCATGTGTCCTCCTCCCTCCTCTGCACATATTATGGATTTACTTATCAACACTTATGTTATTTTACTGCCATATGTAAATTCCTTGAATAAAAGACTGATTTCATCTTGGCCCTTGACTCCAATGTTTAGTATGGCACATATGGCCATCAGCAATGCATGAATGAATGAATGCATAAATGAATGCACTATGGAAAGAAGACACTGGAAGGAGAGGCATGGTAAACAATGCTCTCAGGTTAGGAAGCCTAGTGGATAGGGTTTTGCATGTGGAGTCTATGTCCAAATCTTTCTTCAAAAACTTACAAGATATGATAAGGATCAGCCCCTCAACCTACCTCAGAGTTGGTTCCCTCATTTTTAAAATATAATAATAGCAATAATAATAGCATCAACTTTGTAGAATTGTTGTGAGGATTAATATGACGTGCTTTGCCAACTTTAGAACACCATGTGAATGCTAGCTATTACATGTTAATATTATTGCAGAAATTCACAATGATACAGATCCCAAAGCTCGCTGACCTGTCAGATTTTGAATGCGTGGTATCTTTTTGTGGACCCCTTTGTCAGTTGGTTGACATTTATAGATTTTTCTCAGAATTATGCTTTTAAATGCACGAAATAAAATACATAGGATTACAAAAGAAATCAATTATATTAAAATACAGATACCAAATAAAAATAATTTTAGGGACACCAAGTTAACAACCTCCAATGTAGTCCAATGTCCTCATTTTATAGGTAAAGAAACTGCGGCTCAGAGAGCAGGAACTTGCCTTGGGAGGGTTGCAATTTGAACTCGGATTCTCTGCCTCCAAATCCAGCCCTCTTTTTGTGATTCTACACAGTCAATCAGTCACCCCAAGGAGGGACTGGATCGTAGGTCCCCATATTGTTAAAATGACTAAGGGTAATCCATTACACAGAATGACAACGTCTCAGGGTTGGAAGGAATCTCAGTAGCAATTGAGTCCTGAATGAGAACCCTGTACTATATAACACAGTTTTCTAACCTCTGCTTTAAAACTTCCGCCATGAGGGAGGGAACCTTCTCAGGTTGTTCTTCCTACCTTAGGAACACATTAATCACGAGGACATCAGGCTGAAATCTGCTTTTTTGCAGTTTCTTCCCATCCCCCTTGCTTCTGCCCCTTGGGGCCAATCAGAACAATGACAGTATTATACATCCTTGAAGGCAACTCCTATGTTCCCCCTAATTTTTTCTCCTCCATGTTGGAAGCTAGAAAATCAGCTCCCACTAGTTGGATACCTGCAATGGCCCAGCTCACTTGTTTTTGCATGAATCCGAAAGTCTCCTCTCTGATCAACAGGCAACTCTTCTTATTAGAACCATCAATCCCCGAGTGGCTGCTGTTTTCATTTCTACTCCCAGGTCCCTCTAGGATCATTTTTCTTCTCGGCATTGTGGCCTGCAATGTCCATCTGGCCAAGAAAAGATTATAATGGGGTGTATTTTCAGCATGGACAATTAGACGTGCAGCTCCCATTAACAATAACAGGACTCACTCTCCAGATTCTTCCTCAATAAATCTGGCCTTTCCCCTTATGAGCAACAGATGGGTTTTCCATAATGGCTCATTACCTCCTGGCTCTGATATGGTGCCAGAAATGAAATATAAAGTTATTTATGGAGGGAGAAAGATGCACAAGTCAATGTAGATCGTTTCTAGCCATCCTTTTTCGTTTATTTAGTTAGGATTCTTTCTCCCTCCCTCTGAGGATTAACAAGTTAGAGAAGATGGCAGTGTCCCCATTGGGAATGGAGATGGATGGCCCTTCAGTCAGGTTACTTATCCTGATGCGGCCATCCTGTCTCTGGGGTGATGCTACAGTTCCCACAAGCAATGGTAATTGGCATATTTCCATAGAGAAGAGACCCATTTCTCAACAGAATCTCTGGCCTCTGACAGGCCATCTCGGTGAAATCTGGCCAGTGGGGGTGCAAGGTAGTGCTACTTAACCATGTATGATAAAGTTGAGAAAATAAAACAAGTCACTTCTTTAGTTTTTATTTCTTAACTCTTTTAAAGAATGCCAGCATTCTGCAGCCCTTGGTGTCTCAGAGTGAGATTATTTCTCTATCAAGTGGGGAAGAAGGAGAAAGAAGAGAAAAGGCTGACATTTTAGACTATATCTTAGAGTAGTTAACAAATATGAGATGAAAAGAGACAGAGAGTGATGGATACATACAAGAATGCAAGAACTGGACTGACTTAAATGATACATAGAGTTTATAAGTTCATGCTGGATAAGCTTCTGATGGTTAATATTTTTGCATTCAGTCCACAAGGGAAAAAAGGAAGCTAGTATATTTGCATGACTCAAATACATACATTATATGAATAATTCTCTGGCCAATTCTGATGTACAAAGCCTGGTACTGAATGTGTCATTTAGAAATACAACCATTCCCTGAAATTCAAGGGAAGGGCGCACCATATTTGTCACTAACTGTTAAGCTGGTGACAAGAATGCTTTCTGAAAGGCATACGAACTACAACAATTTGGGTTGGCTATTTTGAAGGACATCCCTTGGAGCAAATAGTTATGAAGAGGCAGGCATCCTAATAGGAGATTAAATAGGTATTAACTAATAAGGAATGCTAACAGGTCCTATTTTTTTTTTCAAAACAAGGGATCGCATTGATGGCCATATCCTAAAATTATCTCCTTAATAACAGCAACAATGCATTAAACAGGATCTTCATCTTGTGGGATATTTCTCTAAGAAGAATGATGGTATTAGAACTGAAGAATATAATTATTAACGTATACCACAATAAGTAAACTGAAGACATTGAGCCTGAATCTCTGAAATGTCAGACTGGGTCAACAGAGGAAGGAAATACCATAGAAATGCCATGGTCTCATCTAAGCAAAACCCATCAGGCAACAAGTTGTCAAGGAGAAAACTGTGGGTGAAAATGTTAAGAAACTTACTGACATCCTGAAATCAAATCTCAATAGGAAAAACATGTTTAGAACAGTTAATGTCTCTGAAATACTTACTTTAATGTATATGTCTATGCATGAAAAATAGACCACAATGGGTTTGTAAAGCATCCTAACAAAAACCAATACAATATTAAACACAATGCTTATTGCCCTAAGGAAGGTCTAGAAAAAGTTACTACTTCCTCATCAAAAAGGAAAAAAGAATATAGACATTCTCAGATCAAGAGATATACACGTCCCATATTTCAAGATATTCTTTTGGAGTCAGCATACATCACTTCATTCAACAATAGTAAGCACTGATTCATATCGTTGGATTTGTGTAATCATTAGACATTAGACTATATCGAAACCAAATGTGTCTGACTTTCAGATGGAGCCATGAAGATATAAGAATGAAATCAAAAGACCATTGACAAGCTATATCCCCCTAGTCAGCACTTTGTAAACAAAGCAAGATTGGACAAATAGATGAATAGTAATGTCGATTTCTTTGGAAATGGTATGGTAGTAGCTCAAGAGTAGGTAGATCATTGTCATCAGAAATTATATGAGTTATCCATAAGAACGCTGGATCAGTGTAGAATATACAAAGAACCAATGCAACAGAGACCATTGGTTCAGGAAGCACAACTTGAGCAGCCTCTGAATACATAGGAAGACATGACCTGAGGACTAGAACTGTGTATTAAAATCTTACTGTCCTTCCTGAACTAACTTGATGTGATGCCTTAGCTCATAAACACATATATCCCTCAGTGATTCTCCCTGTTTCTGAGACACTACGCTACTCCAGGCTGCCGTAATCTACTCTCTTTTTCTCTGTTCCACTGATGTCCATTCTGCTCCTTCTTCCCTCAGCCCCTGAAAATAACAAATCCAGGAAACAGCAAAAACCAGTTCTTTGTGCTCCCCACTTCCATGTATTGAATCCTTAAAGTCACTCTCCCCACATTAAGTGAAATGCTGAAAACAAAATAAGCCAACAAAATTGTATGACTCTTTTCCCCCATGGGATAACAGAGCTTACTGGATCCTAAGAAACTTCTGCCTCTCCTAACCAAGTCATTTTCTGACAAAGTTCTGATGATTTTTGCTTCTGAAACACCTTTTGTAGCATAGCAATCCCCTAGCAAATCACCTAGCCTCTCATTTCTGTTCCCTCCCCAATATATTCATTTACCCCTAAGTACAGAATGTTCTTCTCGATGAACAACAATAATACTAAGTAGCATTTTATAGTGCTTTATGGTTTGCAAATCACTTTAGAATTCTCTCATTTTATCCTCACAACAATGATGGGAAGCAGGTGTTTTATTATTATCCCCATTTGACAGATGAGGAAACTAAGGCAGACAGAAGGGACTTGCCAAGGTTCATATAGCTAGTAAGGCCAGATTGGAAGAAAGGTCTTCGTGACTCCAGATCACTTTACCCCTCTGATCCAAAATCTTCAGCAGCTACTTTTTCTCTACTGAATCTGAATTTCTCTGCCTGGTATTCAAGGTCCTCCATGATACAGGGTCAGCATACATTTCCAGCCTTCTACCACTCTCCGTTATATAGTTAGTATACATTTCCCCCTTCTAGCATGAACTCTAAGCTCTGACCAGACTTGGCCATTCTTCTCCCATCACCCATACAATCTGGTGCTCCCACTGCAGAGCTTTTGCTCTTACTATTTGTTCCTTGAGCAAAGACTTACTTTTTTCTTCCTGTCTACCTGTTGGTCGCCTGTCTACCTCTCCTTGGAAGTAAAACTCCAAAGTCACTTCCTCAGGAAGTCTTCCTTTCTTTCATCTTCCCAGTAGTCATATATTCCACCTTAAAGCTCAGATAGTTTAGCAGTCTGCAACGGGCAAGTCACTTAAGAGCTCTGTGCTTTTACAATGTAAATAGAGGTATGGGATTAAAGTACCTTTTACTCTGATCTACTTACCTTGGCAGTGTACTTTCCAGGGATGTACACATTGACACTGAGGTTGATGCATGCATTGCCAGAGCTAACTCTTTGTTTGGGAAGCTCTGAAGAAAGATTTGGGAGAGAAGACTACCAAACTGAAGGTCTACAGAGCCATTGTGCTGACCTCATTGCTACATGCTTGTGAAACATGGACAGTCTACCAGCACCATGCCAGAAAACTGAATCACTTCCATTTGAACTGTCTTAGGAAGATTCTGAGGATTACCTGGCAGGATAAGCTACTAGACACTGAAGTCCTTGCTCAAACTAAACTGCCAAGTATTCAAATTATGCTTCAGAGAGCACAACTCCGATGGGCTGGCCACGTTGTTTGTATGCAAAGTGTATGCTTGCCAAAAAGACAATTTTATGGAGAACTTGCATGGGGCAGGTGATCACATGGTGACCAGAAGAAATGATACAAGGATACTCTCCAGGTCTCTCTCAAGAACTTTACATTTGACTGTGCAACATGGGAGACACTGGCACAGGACCACCCAGCATAGCGTGCCCACATAAGAAAAGGTGCTGCACTCTTTGAGCAAAGCAGAATTGAGACAGCACAAAGTAAATGCAGGAAGTGCAAATTTAAGCTATCCACCCCAAATATTCACATGGACTATCTGTGCCCAACCTCTGGTAGAACATTCCGAGCTCGTATTGCTCTGATCAGACACACTGAAACTTCACTTTATCATGGTGATGTCATTTTGGTCCTCTTTGAAGGTGAAGGACAACAACCAGCCAACCAACTCTGGTCTATCGTCCTATCGTCCTATAATATGATCTTAAATAACATTGTTTATGATAACCATTTGTATTGGTGTTGTGTTTCTTCACTGGAGTATAAATTCTCTGAAAGCAGTGACTCAGTTGAATCCATCAACAAGTATTTATTAAATGCCTACTATGTACCAGCCCCTGTCAAAGGCACTGGGGATACAAATAAGGTTTATGAGGAGGAACAATCATTCAGTTGCTTGTATTGAATTAGATTTTTCCTGAAGGTCTGATTCCCTCTGGGCTTTTAGGCCCCTTCAATGAATAGCAATGAAATACCTGTCCGTATTTTTCAGCCAAGGGTGCTGACTAGTTTCTGTTACACACACACACACACACACACACACACACACACACACACACACACACACACACACACACACACACACACCCAAGTTGAAAACCATGACCCACAGCAGGATTCAGTCAGTCCTATGTTTTAAGTGGCTGATACATTATTTCCCATGGACGTTGAGGAGCTCAGCCAGACTGGGCTACTGGGAGTACTATCAGGTGGATTGTTCCCCAGATCAGCCTGGGAGGTCATGATAGGACAAATCAAGGCATGTCCTCAGTGATGTGCCCTTCATTAAACTAGAGGCTGTATGACTCAATGCCTGGTGCACTTCAGAGAGAAGCAAGACATCTGGACTTTATTCTACCTCTGTTCAATGCCATGGGACCTTCAGCTGGTCCTCAAACATTAGGACCATACAGTTGGAAAAGACTGTAGAAACCATTCCTTTAAAAGATGAGGAAATGGAGGCCTATTGGACTAGTGACTTGCCCAAGGTCACGTGGACAGTTTTAGATGAGAGATTCGAACTCAAGTTTTCTAAAGCTGAAGCCTCTAACATATCACACTGGAACTTTTGGCTCAGGGGAGTGCTGGAGACAACTCAAACCCAACCAGTTCTTAAATTTTCAGAATAAGTTTGTTATAGTTCAGAAATTGGCAGGGCTTGGTTTATCGTTTTGTTGATTGATTGTCTAGACTTAATGGATACATTTGTTTTTCAGGGAACCCACTGTTAAATGGCACAGAGGCCTCAGTTTCCTCCTCAGACAGGATTGTAGCCAGTGCTCTTTCTACTGTACCATGCTTACTTGAGCTCTCTGTAAGAGAGGGATGGCAATACCTTTCCCTCCTTATCCATCCAAATAGAAGAGAAAACATTTGTGAATGAGCAGAGGATTTTGTCAAAAATAAAAGGTATCATCATGGAAGGTATTTCATTAAGTGGATTTTCAAAGTGAAATTTTACTGTGCTCCAGAAGAGGATAAAAGTACCCTGTCAAAGGACTTTTGGTAGGTTTCTGGCAGTGGCTGAGCTGGCAGAGGAGTGCACAGGTAGCTGGGTAACAAACAAGAGAAGTTATCACCTCTTGGGTCACTCCCTGTTGCAAACCTGAGAACCACAGTCTGACAGTTGTTCCCCGGCTCATGATTCTAAGATGAGATGCTGGTCTCAGGCTGGTTTCAAATAGAAAGCTGTCCTAGATCACAGAGGGATGATGCCTGACATTGTGGAAAAAACCCAGGGTTGGAAGAAATGCAGAGGCTGACAGGCTGGTCCCACATGGGCTCCTTGTAAGTCTGCTATCCATCCACTGCAGTGTCAGTGGCTCATTCCCTCCCCTGGAAGAATCTCTTGAAAAACACACTAATATGATCAATAGCATTCTAGGTTCAATTCATTCCTCTGCTTTTGACTCATTGTGTGACCTTAGAAAAGCCACAAACTCCCTGGCCCATATGAAAGCTGGATTATTATAATGACCACGCCTGGCTTTAGAGAAGAGAGAAGAGCCTCTGAGGGGCAGAGCCAAGATGGTGGATTAAAAACAGAGACCTGCATGAGCTCTTCCCCTAAGCCCCTGAGAATACCTATAAAAATGACTCTAAACAAATTCTAGAACTGTAGAACCTGAGGCAAATCTCCATCTGTCACACTGGGCACAGAGCAGAGCACGGTTGGGCATGGGCCATACCAGCACAGACTGGGCTTGAGAAGGCCTCAGGGGACTCAATCACTGGTAGCTGTGTCAGTTTCCAAACTTTTCAATCCACAAATGCCAAAGACAGCATAGGTCAGTGAGAAAACTGTTGGATCTGATTGGGGGAATGGCGCAGTTTTATTGGGGTCTGACCCCAGCCCTAGGGCTGAGGAGGAGGAAGAGGCAGCTCTGGCAGCTGTTACAGCAGCAGCAGAAAAGAGACAAAAGACAATCCCTGCCCTTAAGGAGCTTACAACCTAATGGGGGAGAGAACACCCAATGAAATATACAGAAGATTCTTTCAAAGATTGAGTTAGATTGGATGGTTGATGAGATCTCTGAAATTCTAGAATTCTGTAAACCCTCTGAGAAACACTAGAGATGGTTAATGAACTGGGCCCAGAAATGAATAGGAAGAAGGTAAAGGCCAAGAATTCATTTGAAGTATTGTGTAGTGCTTGTTAATAACCTCCATCATCTCCCTAAAATAACAGCTCATCTTTAAAAATCAATATTCTTCCACTTACACCATATGGCTGTGAATCTTGGAGTACCACATTCTCCAAGAAATTAAAGCTGTGGATTATCCAACAGGTGATGGAGAGAAGGATGAAGGGCATAAAAGGGTGTTGTGCATTACCAGTGAAAAAATGCTCATAGGAACCAAGGTGAGAGATACCACTGAAGTGATATATGACCAGAAATAGTTGTGTGCTGGTCATATAGCTGGAGTGGTGACAGAGATAGCTACTCTACTCCAGTGGTACATATAACATGTCAAGAGATGTATAAGAAAGTTCCCAAAATTCTAGGTAGACTTCCTACAGTGAATTTATGAGAGCACATGGAGAAGAGTCACACTGGATGAGAACTGTTCACTGAGTTATTGTGAAAGAATGAGTACACTATTTCTGCTTGGTCCCAGAAAGCAGAACTAGACTTAGTGGTATGGGGAAGGGAAAGTAGAAAGGAAGAGTGTCTTTCATTCATTTTCTCCAAATAGGACAGCAAAAAATTCCTACTAGCAAAAACTTTGCCAGACTTGCTCAAGTTTTCTTTGCTACTGATAGAAGGCTTGTGAGGCTGTGGAGATATGAGTCCAAACAGAGAGAAAGATAACCCCAAATGCATTTTCCAATTAACCTTGGATCTTGGAGGCTCCATTGGATCATTCAGCATTCCTGCCATCTGAATTACCCTTTTCTGAGCTCCAGGGATGAAAGCCAGACATTGCTGAGATGGTGTTTCCTTGGAATGATGTTTGTTAGCAGCATCAACTGACATGGACACAACTTTCTGGGTTACAGATTTCATTAGGGCACCTGAGTCTACTCTGTTAACTCTATCATGGCCTCGTCAGCAGACATTTGCAGGTCTAGGTTTTCTCCATTCATAACTTCTTTAAGAAACAGCTCTCAAGATAAGTGACCCATCCTTTGATAGTCCTTGTTGAGTGCTTACCTCATCTTTAGTTTTCCCAAGTCCCACTCTAGCTTGGACCCCTAACTCTGACCCTAACCCTAGCCCTAATTCTGAGCAGAACTTTGTTTCTACTTCAGGATTACATGATTTCATTGTATATCGAATCCGTTCCATTCCCAAGAACAATGGTTTCCTTCACTGAAAAGAAGTTGCCATTTTACTGGCCAATGATCACGTGGTGACTCTGGTTCATACTATGCAGGCTGGTCCTCAAACAACTGACACACAATCTGTCACTGGGTCAGGACACACTGCCTTTCATACTTAGTAGGACATATTAGAGCTTGTCAGTCAGCCAACAGTCAGCAAGCATCTATGAAGCACCTAAGATATAGCAAGTCCTGTACTTGGGTTCCAAGAGCATGGCTTTAAAAGTTCAGGGTCACCTCAGTGCCATAAGAAGGAAATTAAGGAAATCTGTGCAATCAAAAGTAAAACTCTGATTTCTTTAAGAAAGATTTTAGCCACAACTCATGAGCAACAATGGCAAAAATGTAATTGTTAAAAGCATATTACCAATCTGCAAGCATTTATTAAGCACCTACTGTATTTAATGCATTATGGTAAACACTGGAGATAGAACAACAAGATTGAAATAGTCCCCGTCCTCAAGGCACTTACATGCTAATGGATATATAGCACAGTAATTAATGCTACTGGTAACAATCATAATCATAGCTAACAGTTATACTTATATTTACTGTGTACCAGGCACTATGATAAGCCCATTACAATGATTCTCATTTAAATCAAGAAGATCTGGATGCATCATGCCTTGGACACTTAATTGGTAATATCATGGGTAAGTCACTTCATTATGTTCCTTAGTAAAGACTTTCTGACCAACTGACTTCATCTTCTAATTCCCAATTAAATTCTCTTAAGTACAGCCTAGTCAATGAATCGAGGGAATTTCCACATGGGTGAACAAAATAAAACTAGATGAATTTCAGCTTCAGTAATTTCAAAGTGCAAAAATCAGTCTTGACCTTGAAATTGTCTTTCTGGGGAGTTGTAATGCAAGAGAAAACATAGTCTGGCAATGGAGGTACCTCATGGTTTCTCCTCTGCACTAATTGTAAAGAAAGCATGAATGGACAGAGAATTAGCAAGGAAACTGGCTGGCTCTTGACATGGGCTAGTGGTCTTTCCTACTATTATTTCACCCCAGCATCTCCTTGACTTCTTATGGGATAGCTGAAGAGGATGACCCAAAATAATGGCAAAGAGAAGGTCTTCATGTGGATCTGATGATCAGTAAGGCCAGCAAAGGAGAAAATGATGTATTTTCATTACTTCTTTGAATTACATTTAGGTGTTTGGGTGCTTCAAGAGGGAAGGAGAGTTGAAATTCACAGAGCAAGCTTGTCAGTCAAAAATATCCTAAGAAAAGGGCAGAGGAATCATGTTTGAGATCTCAAATGCCAAAAAGGACTCCTTTTTACTTTTGAATTTGATCACTCTTGTTGTAATTATAGGCACTTTGTAACCTATAATTAGTTTTCAATAAAGTATACTGAATGTTCCTATCAGGATGCCCTTTTAAGACATTGATGTCACTGGATCTTATATCTAGAGCTGGAAGGATCGCAGATGCCATCTCATCTAAATAACTCATTTTAAAGATAAGAAAACTGAGGCCCAGGGAAATGAAGTGATTTCCCTCAGGTCATAAAAATTGTAAGGGTCAGAGGTAGTATTTAACCCCAGGTCCTCCCTTTTGACCCAGCAATACCACTTCTAGGGCTATATCCCAAAGAGATCATAAAAATGGGAAAAGGACCCATATGCACAAAAATATTTATGGCAGCTCTTTTTGTGGCAGTCAAGAACTGGAAATTGAGGAAATGCTCATCAATTGAGGAAGGGCTGAACAAGTTGTGGTATATGAATGTAATGGAATGTTATTGTGGTATAAGAAATGATGAACAGACAGACTTCAGAAAAACACTGGAAAGACTTATATGAACTGATGCTGAGTGAAATGAGCAGAACCAGGAAAATATTGTATGCAGTAACAGCCATATTGTGGGATGACTGACTTTGATAGACTTAACTCTTCTCAGCAATGAAAGGACCTAAAACAACTTCAAAAGACTCATGATAGAAAATTCCAGTGACATCCAAAGAAAAAAATATGGAGTTCTCTTTTTTGTTTTGTTTTGTTTTGTTTTCATGATTTCGCCTATTCATTCTAATTCTTCTATACAACATAACTATGTGAAAATATCTTTAATAAGAATGCGTATGTAGAGGCTATATCATTGCTGATTAGAAGGAGAGGGAGGTGGAGAAAATGTAAACCTTATTGGAAGTAAGTGTTGAAAACTAAAAATAAATTAATTCCAAAAATAAGCACAGGTCCTCTTCTTTACTGTACCAGTGCATTTCCTTCATGCCCTGATGTCTTATATTTTATTATGCTATTCTAAGATTTTAACAAAATTTCTTCTCCTAAACTCCCCTCCCTGTTAGTGGGGGTTTAATTTTTTCTGACCTCTTTTCCCTCCTCTAGTGGAGGTTAATAGCTTAGTTGATAGAATTCTAGTCAGGAAAACCTAAGTTTAAAGTGTATGCTTTGGACCGTGTGACCACTTCCTCTGTCACTCTCAGTTTCCTCATCTGTAAAATGGCTATAATAGTAGTGCCTATTTCCCAAGGTTGTTTTGAGGATCAAATGAGATAACATTTGTATTTAGTACAATTGCTTCCCCCTTCCCCAGAAACCTTAAAATTTGACAGATGAGGGAACTTAAGTTAGTGACAGCACTTTATTTCCTCTCCTGATTTCTTGGTTTCCCACATCTTCTCATCCTTCATGGGCTTTGAGTACAATGCTCATAGCTGATTAAATTTGTTGGTTGACTGATTCCATTGGAAATTCTTCACAAGACAGTCATCCCTCCCATTTGTTAAAGAATCTAACACGCTCTTCACCTGGAAATTCATGTTGGGAGTGACCACCAGAGCAATTCATGGGAGGAGTCCCACTAGGTGAAAACCCTGTTTTTTCTTGTGAGAAATTTAATAAAGGTTATTAAGCACATGAACAATCAGGGGAAATTCATAACAAATAAATACATCTAAAGGACTTTAACATTATGAAATTATAACCCTAAAATACGGGGCACATAATTATTTTCAAAATAAAGATTTTAATAGATTTTTCTGTCCTGAGCATTTGGACCTATTGACAGGGAGGGAGGGGGAAAAAGGGAAAGAGGGGGAAGTAAGACAGTGGAGAGGCTGAACTTTGGCTTCTGCTTACCACTACCACTTAAAAATAAAAAGAAAATATAAAAGAGACTTCTGATCAATTTTCCACCAGAATGCAAAACAACAAATGAGTCACTTTGTTCCGTATTTATTCTCTCTTTACCTGAAAAGAGAAAATCCAGAGAGCACTCTCTTCTCCTGTCTGATAGACAGAAAAGAGAATGGATATTAATAATGCCTAACATTTCTTTATCACTTTAAGGTCTGCAAAGTAATTTGATCTCTACCACACTCTGAAAAGCGGGAGATATATGTTAATATTATCCCCATTTTACAGATGAGAAAACTGAAGCTGAGAGAGATCACATGACTTATCCAAGGTCACACAGCTAATAAAATACTTGAAGCATTATTCAGCTTCCAAATCTAGTGCCCTCTCCACTGCAGAACCAAGCTGTACCTCAGTGAACAAGGGTGACTTCAAAAGATTTTAAGCCTCACCTACGACTACCAGTCAACCAAGTCAAATGAGAGTTCCCTGCCTCCTTCACTCTGTCCTCTGAGAACCAGAGGTGACATCACCCTTTTCTACATTCTGAACTCTGCCAGATTTGAAATTCAGTAGGAGTGCCCTTTGTTTTCCAAAGAAAGTCATATTCAAATCAAGGGGGTCCTGCTCTATTGACATCAAAAAGCCTCCTTTTCAATACTGTCAACATGAGCCACTGGGAACAACGTTATCTTGAGATCTATTTTCATGGCAGAAATGGGGGTAGAAAGATAAAGGTAAGGTTTTACTTCTTCCTCCTCCCCCAGATTTCAAAGAGCTTGAAGGTAAGTGGATATGAAGGTAAATGGATATGGATATAATTACAATATAGTCAGGGATGGTTAAGCAGGCAAGCTTTCAGAGGCCAAGAAAGAATGATTTTCTGATTTTTTTTTTTTTGCATTAAGAAGAAATAGTAAACCATTGTCTTTATTTTTATTACATATAATTAGGACACTTGAGTGTTTTTCAAATATCATTTCATGTAATTCTAATTTTGAAACATTCAAAAAGAAATAGAATGGAATGTTTTTTTAACGTTGTGGAATCATCCCTTGAGGTGTCTTCTAAGTTGCTTTGTAAAGTCTGAGCAACATTGACATGGCAAGCACAAACATGGACTGGTCTTGACTCTGATCTAGAATATAATCTCCTAGGACTTGTGGTGCCATACAAGTGGTCTGGTCCCAGAAAAGTAGACCTGCCCCAATGAATTGGAGGCTCCCTAGGAGAATGGGATAGAATTGACTCCACATTGAAGCACAAATACCATGGTTCAAGGTTCAATGAGTGACTTAGTGAAAGATGAAGGATGTCCAGGAATCATCTTACCCTTAGAAGATTGGAGATCCTCCCTGAACTTGAATTCTTCCTGAATTCACGGAACAAGAATTAATTTGACATGAATTCCAGGGGACTGAAACAGGTCCCCTGAATCTACAGAAGATATTGTCATATTCACTGCTTATTTCTAGACATTCCATTTGTGATGCCTCTTAGCAGATGGAAAGCCCTTCAAAATCAACATGATATAGAGGAAGAATGGGATTTGGAAGAATCCCAACTCGTTACCTGGATGACCAGAAGTCAATTGCTCTCCCTAATGGGAACTCAGTTTCCTCATTCGTAGTATGAGGGGGTGGTAAGCCTTAACATGCTCTTTAACTCTAAAGTCTCCAAAAGGATCCCAATCAGGGAGCAAAGTTTAGGGGCTAAGGAAAATAAAATTTACTCGGT
Source organism: Notamacropus eugenii (assembly GCF_028372415.1). Lineage (NCBI taxonomy): Eukaryota > Metazoa > Chordata > Mammalia > Diprotodontia > Macropodidae > Notamacropus > Notamacropus eugenii. Next base: position 24,774,072 of record NC_092874.1, on the reverse strand, counting down.
TAAGTCATACCTGTTACCAGTTTTTCTAGTGTATGAGTTTTATATATATTTCCATTTTGAATTCTGTGTTTATATGAGAGGATGAAGATTCTTGTAAAAAGCCAGGGTAAGTTTCCAGTGGTGATGCCCCATGGACCACTGGATCTGGAATACCCATATAAGCTGGGTTCAAAGCCTGGGTTGGTATTAACTTAATAGACTTAGATGACCTCAGTCTAGGGACTTCAGCTTTCTGGGGCTTTCTCCTCTGTCAAGTGAGATGGCTGGACTAAGTGATCTCTAAGGAGTTTTCCCATTCTAAACCTTATTGAAAGAGATATAAGAATTCAACAGAAAGATGACCTAACTTGGAGTGGAAGCACTTAGGTTAAAATCCTGGTTCTACCACTTACTTCATGTGACCTTGGAGAAGTGACTTAACCTCTCTGAGAAAGGGCACAGTGGAGGGAGAACTAGAGTTGGATTTGCAAGGCCAGGGCTCCAATCTTCTTGTATTGCCACTGTCTGGATAATCCTTTGCTTAGTTCCAGCATTGAAAGCCACTATCCGACATCCATTCCCCACCTGGGTGACCCTAGGAAAGTTGCCCAACTCCTCTAGGCTTCCATTTCCTCATCTGTAAAATGAAGGGTTGAGTCAAATAACCTCTAATATCCCTGTGGTCCTGGCTCTATGATCCATGTTACGATCCTCTATAAAAGAATGACAGGAACATCTCACATTTATGTTTCAATTTAAGGTTTGCAAAGGTCTTCACACCCATCATCTTATTCAGGCTCCACAATAGTTCTGAGAAGACAGGTATGAGGGTTCCTACTCTCCCCACTTTATAAGATACTCAGTTCAATATTCAGCTACACCAGGTCACTCCGAATAAAATATCCCTAAGTTTAAAATATGAGAACCAGGATCCCGTCCTCTCTGGGTGCTAGAAGGATATGAAATATCAGCATTCCCAAAAGGAGCTCAGTTCTCAGGTATGCTATGGCTTGACTGGAAACAGACAGTTCAAAAAAATAAATCTTCAGGAGAGATTCTGTTCTTGAGAAACTTTAAGACCAATTTTATAGTCTCTGGCAGCATGGATAAAGTGGAGTCTCTTGTAGTCTCTGAAGGGTTTTACCATGATTATTCCTGTAAGCTTCCAGAGCATCACTCCTCCGAGAGCCTTCAGGCACTTTATCAACTAAGTTTTAATCCCCATAATGCTTCTGGGTTGCCTGGGTTTCGCCTCACTTAAACTTCCAAGGATGGAAAGTTTCCCCAACTCCCAATGAAATCAGTGATAGAGACTGTCCAAGGATGTGTGTGGATGAAATTCAATTTGTCTGCCATGATTCTGTCCCAACTACAATGTCATCCTTCACTGGAAGCCTTCCCCATCCTTTCTTAATTACAGTACCATTGTCTCCTATTTATCCTATAGATAGCTGGTGTGTTTAGATTTGTTTTCATGTCTCCCCCATCGGATTGTAAGCTCCTTGAGGGCAGGCACTGTCATTTACCTCTTTCCATATCCCCAGAACTTAGCACAATGCCTGGCACATACTTAAAAAATGTTGACTGATTGATTTACTGACACATGAACCGTTAGACTGTCTAACATGTTTAACATGACTTGATCATTCAGGATGTTTTTAATTATTTGCAGCAACAGTAATGACAGAGTAGCCAAGAGAGTGAGGAGAAGTAGCACATCAGAGGAGGATGGGCAGTGGAGTCCAAAAGACCTAGCTTAGTGTTCCTGGATTGAAGTTCTAGAAGCAGAAGGGACCTCAGATAGCATCTAGTCTTTAGGAATTGAAATGTCTTGCCCAATGTCACAGAGACCATTTGCACCAGAAGTGGAATTTGAACCCACATCCAAGTCCTTAAACACCAGAGCCAGTGTCCTTTCCACCACACCAGGGGTTTGTTTTAACCTTTCAGGAGTCATAGACCCCTTTGAAAGCCTGGTGAAGCCTGGTATTTTTTAAATCCCTAACATAAATACATAGGATTACAAAGGAAATTAATTGTACTTAAGTAGTTTTTTTTTGTCGGGGTGGGGGAGGCAAGTTCACCGACCCCAGGTATAGACTTATTTGCCAAGTTGTATGGTTCAAATCTCCACCCTGACATACTGGGCAAGTCATTTAACCTAGACAGCTCTCCAAGACTGTACACATTGCAGACAAGTTGTTGATGAGCAAAACTGGGGGGAATTTCCACATCCCAGTGGAGTTAGGAGTAAGAACTAAAAGCAAGCAAAACCAACAACCAAGTCCAGCAACTGTTCTAATTCCCCTTGGAGTGACGGACTCCTGAGGTTTTGTCTATAGGTATTGCCCTCTATCCTCCATGCTACCAGTGGGAAACTCACAAACCCAAATGTGGTGACATTGTCAAGGTTGGACTCTGAGTCAGTTGCAGAGATGGAATGGAAACATCTTGGAAGGTTGGACCCTGTGTTTTAAATACCCCTTAGGGGAGAGCTATTCAAAGTTGTAACAACACTGAATTTGGACTCCTCTGGAGCACACGCTACCTCTGTGACTCTAAGCAAGACACAGAGACCCTAGAGTCCATAGTTTTCCCAACTATATAGAGGAGAATTTAAGTCCTTCCAAGTTCATTTCCATTTGGTCCTGACTCTAATAGAGTATTCCAGGAGTCTCGTGATCCCGCTCTGTGAAGGTCCCCTCTGCCCCCTGTGGGTGCTTTCAGTGTTATTTAATCATTTACGGTACAGATACAACTCCAGTATGCACAGAAGTGAAGGGTATTTTCTTGTCATTGTTTATACCTCCCAGTTTCTTCACTGCAGAATTAATCTGACTTGGAAGCTGCCAAGTTTATGTCTCTTAAAAATTCAGGGCACACTTTCAACCATAAAAGAAGAAATCAAATCTATCCTACCCTGGTGCATTTTAAAAGTTGATTGAAAGTATCCAAAGAAATGTCTCCTGAAGTTCAGCTTTATTACAAGGGGGAGGAATGTGGAGTGAGGACTTGGTGGGGGGGAGGGGAGACCCTCCAGTAACAAGGTTTTTCACAAGTCATTCTGATCTGAGACAAAGGACCTAACAGAATTCATTTCCCCAGGACTACCCTCACCTCCAGTCATTAAAGGGTTTTGCTCTGGACACGTCTCTAATAACAATCTTGCATGCCACCATATTGGTTTCTACATGGAAAAAAATTCCAGTATAGAATGTTCAATGATGTTTGATAAACAAAGGGTAATTAACTTTGGATTTAAAACATCATTAATTTTTTTTCTTTTCTTTTTATTTTTTGTGTGGTCCAAGGGTTTTTAACCTGGTATCTCATTTCCCCTGTGCCCCTTTATTTAAAAAAAAAAAGCTATTTTTAGTTTTCAACCTTCACTTTAATATGTTTTTGAGTTCTAAATTTTCCCCCTCCCTTTCCCTCTCCAAGAAGGCAAGCAATTTGATATAGGCTATACATGTACAATCCTGTTTAACATATTTCCACATTAGTCATATTGTGAAAGAAGAATCAGAAAGAAAATGAAAAACCATGAGAAAGAAAAAGAGAGAAAATAGTATGCTTCAATCTGCATCCAGATGCCATAGTCCTCTCTCTGGATGTAGACAGCATTTCACATCATGAGTCTTTTGGAGTGGTCTTAGATCCTTGCATTGTTGAAAAGGTTAAGTCTACCAAAATTGATCATCTAACAATATTGCTGTTTCTGTATACAATAATCTCCTGGTTCTGCTTGCTTCATTCAGCATCAGTTCACAGAAGTCTTTCTAGGTTTTTTTCTGGAATCTGCCTTCTCATCATTTCTTTTAGAAAAATAGTATTCCATTACATTCATATGTCACAATTTATTCAGTCATTCCCCAGTTGATGGGCATCCCCTTAATTTCCAATTCTTTGCCATCACTAAAGGAGCTGCTATAAATATTTTTTGTACATGTGGGTCCTTTTCCTTTTTTTTATGTATCTCTTTGGGATTCAGATCTAGTAGAAGTATTACCAGATCAAAGAGTATTCATAGCTTTATGGCCCTTTGGGCATATTTTCAAATTGTTCTCCAGAATGGTTGGATCAGTTCACAACTCCACCAAGAATGCATTAGTGTTCCAATTTTCTCACATCTTCTCCAACATTTATCATTTTCCTGTTTTGTCATGTTAGCCAATCTCATAGGTGTGATGTGGTACCTCAGAGTTGTTTTAACTTGCATTTCTCTAATCAATAGTGATTTAGAGCATTTTTTCATATGACTATAGATAGCTTTAATTTCTTCATCTGAAAATTGTTCATATCCTTTGACCATTTACAGTTGGGGAATATCTGTGATTTTATAAATAAATAATTATATAATATAAAATATTAATATATTAATAAAAATTTATAATTTACAAATAAAATTCCTTTTGAGATCAGGCCTAATGCCCCAAATAATTAGTTGAAGCATAGTAATTTACATTGTGGCTCCTTCTAGGCACACCACATGTGGTTCTCCTAAGATTTTAGATCCACAAAAGTTTGTGACATTGCCAAACTTTTGGAAAGAAAATGAGACTAAATTACGATGTTTCTTTGGTGAGACAGAGGCCCCAGGGAAGTATTAACACAAGAGATCAGGGACTGGTTTCATTTTTGTCTTTATATCTCTATCACATCCTGTCTGGCAAAAATTTAATAAATACTTGTCAATTTCTTGACAGAAGTAAAAGCAGAAGGTGGAAGAAAAACTAAGCCCACTGACCCTTCAGAATAATGCTGGCTGCCATGCTGTAGCAATTGAGGAGATAAATGACAGATTGGTAGACACGAGTTCAAATCTGGTCTCAGACATTTACTGTCTGTGTGTGACCCTGAGCAAGTCATTTAGCCTCCCTCAGCCTCAGTTTCTCATCTTTACAATGGGAATAATAATAACACTTACCTCTCAGAGTCATAAGAATCAAATAAGATTTATATGTAAAGTGTTTCTCAAACGTTAAAATTCCAGAGAATGCTAGTTATGGTTATAGTAACTTTAAGAGTGACTGACGTGTATATAGAGATTTCGGGCTGCAAATCATTTTTCCTGTAAGGTAGGTATGACTTTTATTACCATTTTATGGAGGAAAAAACTGAGGCAAAATGGTCAGTGTTTTGCCCAGGGTCATAAGACCAGTAAATGTGGAATTTGAACTCAGATCTTTCCTGACTTTAACACACCTTCCCTACAACCCCAACTGACTCCCACTGATTTCAGAGACCCCAAGGGTGACTAGAATAAGAGTTAACATGGCAAAGGCAGGGATTGCTCAGAGTAGTTATCACAGTGCTTTCTCTGTTCTTGTTGCCCAGAATATAAATAGATAAATTGAAATGTATTTTGAGCTCATAATAATGTTCAGGGATGTTTATTTTAAACCTGTTTCCTTAACTTATGCCCTTTTCCATAGCACCACCCACTATCTAGGGCTGAAAATTTCCTGGAAAAGAATCTCATGGAGCTCTTCCTTCAATGAATTTCCCACATGGAATTCCCCATCCTTGGCAGAGCTCCACCTTCTAGCTCACTGGCCATCCCAGGCTCTTCCTGGGTTCTCTTCTGGGTACTCTCCAATTTCTTAGTTGGGTGTTTTTAGCATTACACTCAGGATCTCTTCCTGTATCCGAGAGAATCAAATTCAAAGAATATTTTCCCTTGTTTCCTTATATCAGTAAACAAGTCATTATTGATCCCTAGGACTTTGCCTGACACTGTCCCTAACAGAGTTCTTAAGGATGATGATCAGAGATGGCCATGCTCTGAAGGAGCTCTGGGTGGGGACAGGAGTCTATCAGTGGAGCAGCCACACACCAGCCATGCATCAGAAGGTGGTGCTGAGAATTCGAATAAGAAACAGTGTATAATAAAGAGCTGGTGTGTTCATTGAATGCTTTTCTCTATCCAGTGCTCAGCTTAAGCATCAGCGTCTTCAGGAAGTCTTTTGTGATTCTCCCAGTTCCCAGTGCCCTCTCTCCCTAAACTAGCTGCTTCTGGCAGGCTTACACTTTGGAAGAAGGTTTGTGTGCCAGATGAGACTCTGGGTAGCTATTAAGGAGCCCTATCCCTCCTGCCCTGGCTTTGAAAACCCAGATGTTGGTGCTTCTCTCTCTGGTAACTATGTATGTAGTGGTCAGACAGTTGGATCTGTCTATTGATCCGTGACATATGTATTACTTATGGTCAGACAGTTAGAAGCCTTGTCTCTTGGTCTTTATTTCTCTGCTCATATTTTCTCTTTTGGTATATGTGATTAAAGAAGATTGTTGACCTCTCAAAAAAAAAATAAACTAGTTGCTTTTTTTTAGTGTGTTCTCTTCAGACTGATATATGTACATGTTATCTCTTCCAGTAGAATACAAGTTTCTTGAGGGTAGGGATTATTTTTCATTTATCTTTGTCTCATCAGCTCAGTAGGTACTTAAACAATCTCTCTTAAGGACAGGTTGGATCATCTCATCCAACAAGTAAATAAACTCCTCTGGCTCCAGGATCAACTATAAAATCCTCTGTTTGGCTATTAATGCCTTCATAACGTGTTCCCCTCCCACCTCTCCAGTCTTATTACACCTTCCTCCAGGTAGTCTACGATCCAGATCATTGGCCTCCTTCATGTGCTTCAGACAGGATAAACCATCTCCCATTTCTCTAGATCACTGGCTGTTCCCCATGCTTGGAATTCTCTGTCTGCTGGATTTGGCTCCTGGCTTCCTTCTAGCCTCAGTTAAAATTCTACCTTCTGAAAGAAGATTTTTCCAAACCCCTTTAATGCTAATGTCTTCCCTTTGAGACCATTTCTCAAAGTGTGGTCTGGAGACTCTTGATGGACTCTTTCAGGTGTCCTGTGAGGTCAAAACTATTTTCATTATAATACCAGACTTTGAAGTTTTAATATGGTAAATAGCAATATGTACATATCACATAAACAAAAATTCCTGGGGCAAGGTGGAGAGGAATCCTTAATTTTTAAGAGTGCAAAGGAGTCCTGAGACCAGAAAGGTTGAGCGCTGCAGCTGCTTCAGCTTACTCTCTGTATAACTCATTTGTACATAACTGTTTGTATGTTATTTTCCCTATGAGACTAGACCTAGTGGTTTTGCATCAAGGCAGCTAGGAGGCAAAATGGATAGAGCACTGAGTCAGGAAGACCTGAGTTCAAATCCAGCCTCAGACACTTACTAGTTGTGTGACCCTGGGCAAGTCACTTTATCCTGTTTGCCTCAGTTTCCTCACCTATACAATAAGCTGAAGAACAAAATTAAAAACTACTCCAGTATCTTTGTCAGGAAACTATAATTGGGGTCACAAAGAGTCAGACATGACTGAAACAACTGAACAATAACATAGTTTTACAACTGAACATTTAGATGAACCTCCCTGGATGTTTTCTTATCTATGAGATGAGTGGGTTGGACTCGATGACACTTGGGGTCCCTTCCAATTCCAGACCTCTGATTCTTTGATCTCAACTGTCCCATTTTACTTGTGATGCTGTAGGCAAATTATTTAACCTTTTGGGGTTTCAGTTTCCCAATCTGTAAAATAAATGGGTTGGACTAGATGCCTTCTGAGGTCCCTTCCAGCTCTGTATCTATGGCCTTATGTGAAACTATGTTCTAAAACAGAAATCAGGACCTCTTAACCTTTTTGTGTGTCCTGCACCTCTTGAACAATGTGTCTGGTAAAGCCTATGAACCCTTTCTCAAAAAAAAAAAAAAAAAAAACTTTTACATACATAAAATGAAGTGCACAAGATTGTAAAAGAAGCCTGTTATGTAAAAAATACTGCTATCTATCTATATGTAGATACAGATATTAATTTCATGGACCTCTGGTTCAATACCCCTGCAAAGAATTATACAACTTCAGTCTAATATTGTTGGGTACTTCAAGGATCCAGGATTTTACCAACGATATCCCTTGGGTGGGCCTTTGGAACCCTAATGCAGACAGTAATTTTGTCCTTCTTAGATGGTCTCTTGGTGTCATTGAGACCAATGAACTCAGCCCCTCAGGACTAATTCGTTGCAGATCTTCTTAGACCTTTGCTATGCTGGCCCCTAGGGCTCTGACCGGAAGTCTTTCTGATTTGGAAGGATACCTAAAGGGACCCTTTGGTATCTTGAAGATGGTAATCTCGTTTATTTGCTCATTTTAACAATCATGATGAACATGCATGTTATAAACGTGCATAATAACCAGGAGACAGAAGGTCCAGGGCTGCTCTGGTCTTTTAAATGTGAGGAAATGGATAAATGTTTTCTTTTTCTCTGAGAAGCCAGGAGCAGAAGTGGGATGCAAACTCCACACTTCTGATTTTCTCAAGGCTTACACCCCTGAGCCACAAAATGTGGTGTCATTTCTGTCCAGATTTCAGAGTAGCAGATATTTGACTCTCCTAATGTACTCAGAGTGAGTGGGTGAAGCCCTACTTTTCCATGCACTGCAATGGTATTTTTCTTCTTTAAAAACAAAATGGATTTACCAAAATTTGACCATAGTAACAGAACAAAAACCTGAGTTGTTGCCCTTGGATCAAAGTGAACAGTCTCAGTTCACGGAATAAATAGGGTTCGTACTCACACACTCTACACTAAGTAGATTTTTAGGGCCCACTTTCTAGACAAAGGAATCTTTTCTGTATCATTGGATCCCTTTGGAAGTGTGGCAAAGCTTATGGACCTCTTCTCAGAGGAACATTTTTAAATGCAGAGAATAAAATACATAGGATTATAAAAGAAATCTATTATATTGAAATACAATTACTAAAAAATGTTTAAGGTTACGAATTCCAGATTAAGACCATTGGACCACCAGTCCAAGGAGTTTAAGCCAGGATGTGGCAGGTAGATTACCCCTACTTCTGAACCAGGATTCTCCCCAAGGGCCCAGCATTGTTAGGCCAGGACAGACAAAGGATTGATGGAGCCCCAAACTCTGTGTTCCTACACAATCCACACACAGCTGTGAAAGTCATTTACTCCCAGGTTGATCTGAAAAACAGATGGAAGCCATGGGAGGGGCCATGGTCTTTGTTATCACCCCCTCCCCAGAGCAGGAGAGGCTGAGAGAAGCAGCAAATCAGACCAGAAGCAGGGAGGGGCCAATCAGGGCCTTTCTAGGGCCAGGAGCTAGAGATCTGAAAAGTCCTTCCAGGTTTGCTCCTCAGATCCTCTATGTCAACTCCAGAATGCTTGCCACAGTGAGAGGAAAAGCAGGTGTTAACTTACTGCCCTGCTTAATTGAGTTTCTCTTACTGGCTCGCTTCACTCCTCTGCCTTTTAAAGGCTTAAACAGCTGTACTTTAAATGAGTTTATTGTTCTCGAAACAGTATTACAGGGGAAATAATTTGCCTAGTACAACCCCTCCCTGAAGTAGAGAGGATCTCATAGGCAGCCCAGTCTGGATGATTTCATCCTACTTAAAACCAAAATGCAACGTTCTCAATTATGACAAAACTGTCACCATTCAGGGCTGTTCCTAAGATTTTTAACCCACTAGGAAGTCCTCAACACTCATCAGCTCAGAAGTATTTTTCATAACTACAGATAGACATACTGAGGTTGACTAAAGGGTGGTTAGGCCATCACTTAAACAAAAGCACTGTTCCGTAGAGAAGAGCACTTGTGAAATGAAAGAAATATTTGACAGGGAGGAAGAAGACCTGAATGTTTAACTGGGATCTGCCAGTACTCACTATCTGTCCTGGACAAGTCACTGCCCTTCTGAGTGGCTCCTTTTCTTCATCTCTAAAAAAGGGATCTGCTGCCATAGCCCATGGCCTTCTTTCCAGTTCTAAGAGCTAGATTCCCTCATTATAAGCAGAAAAGTTCCAGTTGATCTAGTTATGGTCATAATTCAAATCCCCATGCTTTTTTTTTCCTTCTGGGTAGATCAAATGATTTCTCCACATGTGTTCTTCACACTATCCAGAAGTCCCAGTCAATGGAAATCATTTCTAATTCTAAACCCCAAGGACTTGGGGCTCTAATATCTGTAATGGAAAGACCGCTGGTTCTAGAAGAGGGAGGGCTGAGTGCAGATACTACTCCGAGTGAGCTCAGACAACTGGATTAACTTCTCCCTTCGTCATTAAGGGGATTGACAGAGGATCCTAGACAGAGCTAGAGAGGAGCTTAGAGGCCACCTAACCTACCTTCACCACTTTAGTGATTTGGAAACTGAAGCTGAGAACCTTGTGAAAGGTCACAGAGGTAATGAGCATCCCAGGAAGGACCCGAACTTCGGTCCTTGGACTGCAAATTCAGCTCTCATTCCACTGTACCCTTGATGGCCTCTTGGCTCCCTCCGGCTCTGAATCTATGACCCCTGCTCCAACAGGACCCCGAGCTTTGGGTACAGTGCGTGTGTGAGACGGGGGGTCCGCCCCCAGGTGTTTAATTCACCTGGAGCTGTCCCTCGTCCGCAGAGCTGCTTGAGGTCTGCTCCTCGCCCCCCTGCTGCGCTCCTCCCCACCAAATACGGGCAAGAGACGCCGCGTCCAGTGGACTTTGTTTGCCATCCCCATAACGAAGCGTGGGAGACCATCGGGACCAGAGTGGGCTGAAGCAGGCCAGCGGCGCCACCTATTGGCCACTGTGTGGAAAACTGCAATCGAGCCCCCGAATTCCAGATGAACATGACAGTTCTCTGTGTGGGGAAAGAGGGAAAAGATGAATGAATGAAAGTCAGAAATGAGCTGACTTCTTTTACAGTTGGAATCTTGTCCCTGCCAAAAGGACTTAAGCATTTAGGACGGTGCAGTGTGGGCAGGAGCTCTTTTGTCCCCTGTGTGTGTGAATATATACATATGTATGTATATAGAATACATATATATTTGTGTGTATATATAGGGTGTATATATCTATATGTGCATGTACATATATAACTATAAAATATGTGTTATATGTATATATAGCATATCTATTTAAAATTGTAGAAACATATATGATAAATATAAAGAAAAAACTTTTTTTTTCTTTTTTTAAAATAAAGTCTCCAAAAAAGAACATGGAGGGCAAGAAGCTAACATTTTATGAGACCTTTTTATCTAAAGGAAGTATTGTTCTGGATCTCCCAGGGTCAATGACTACTTACATGAAGGAATCTGGTTCAAATATCCTCATGGTCAGCGTGACTAAATAGAAATTGTAGTTGATGGTGTTTTGCATGAGAAGAGCACCATAGATGGGGTCAGGCGGGATCAGTTCAGGTTCGAATGCTGTTTCTGACATTTCTTAGCTGTGTGATCTGGAGGAAATCACTTTACAACTTGGGGAAATAGTTTCCTCTTCTGCAAAGGGAGGAGGTTGGACTAGGTGACCATTAAGATCCCTTAAACTATTTGGCATTGAACAATGATAGGATGATCACCTGAACAGACATTCATAACTGGAGCTTCCCATCTGGGCTCACTTCCTCAGCTCCAACTCCCCATGGCGGGTTGGGTCCTGAGGGAACACTTGGCTACTCTTCTCAGGTTTCTAGGTGTAGACATGAAAGGTCAAGGACTATAATACTGTAGCTCCAGGACCCCTGTATGCTCCCCATTGTTTATTTCTCTCTCTTTATGTATATATGTAAAATAATGTTATATATAGTACATATGTTATATTATATATGGTTACATGAAACATATATTTACATATCTAAAGAGACAGAGACAGAAGGAGACAGAGGGACAGATAGATATAGAGCTCTCTATATATTTTTGTGTGTATTGTGTGTGTATATGTATATACATATATACATATACATACATACATACATATGTGTGTGTGTTCCCCAATGGAATTGGAAAATATTTAACAAAAATAAAAAGAGCTACAGTAGAACATGGATAATGTTAATGTGTGGTTTTCTAAGTCAATATACAGCCTACAGGGGATCTTATGTACAATTTAATGGCCCTCATTTTACTTTGATGATAGTACCCCACACAGTGAAGTCACATTGTGCCCCCAGCCCCCGCCAAAAATGTAAGACTCTATAAAAAATGTTTGACGACATGGCAGGAGTCAGGTCTCATGCCTGTTTTTTCTCTCTTAGCCTGTATCATAGACCTGTGTATAGAGTAGGCACTCAGGATTGTTCTGAATGATTACATAAATGAAGGTAGTTTCTGGTTCAGGATTCAGATTTCATTTGATACATTTCTGTTTCCTAAAGAAAGTATAAAAGCATAAACATTTAGCAACCAAGGGCTGGCATAAACCACTGTACGTGTTTTGAGTTCCAGGATTTAGGTCAGAGGAAATGAATTCTGCTAAAATCAGCAGTTGAATGAGCTAGGCATTGTTCCTTTTGAAATCTCATAAGATAACACATATGCCTCTTAGCACAAGTCAATAAAAGCTCTCCAAAAAGATTAAGTAAATAATCATGTGTTTTATAGGGTGTCTAGAATACTAATACCTTACGGGAATACATCAAGTTCCCAGGAATCTTAAAATTTTGAACCAAGGCCAGAAGCTCCATTTTGAGTGAAGATCTTGAATCAAAATGTTATTCATGAGCAGAAAATGCCTGCATGGAATATTTAAAGAGATGTGGAAGTTTGAGGAAGTGTTGATGTGGGTATCAGAAATAAACAATACTGAACATGTAAATTCCTTCAGGGCAGAGGCTGTTTTACTTTTTGTCTTTATTTCACCAGCACCTACCCATGTCTGTCATGTAGTTGGTAGTCATCCTTTCATTTTCAGAGGACCAATGACATCACCTGTCACTGGTGATGCATGAATTGGATTTAAGTGAGACAGAGTTACACAAAATCATCAATGTCTTTCTCTCTCTCTCTCTCTCTCTCTCTCTCTCTCTCTCTCTCTCTCTCTCTCTCTTAGAGCCATCAAAGTCCAGTGGCAAGACAAAAGTCAGATGACTAATGATGGCCTGGGATGCAATGGGTGACTTTGTTGTCTTGGATGTCTAATTAAGCTCTAAGTGCTTCATGATGCCTTCTTCAGTCACATTCATGGCTGTTGGAACAAATTGTTCTTCATTCTGCTGGAGGAAGTCTTCAATACTCAGAGCAGACATCTCTTAACTCTCCAGTGGATTTGAGACCTGCTGATTACCCTCAGCATGGTTTTGTCCATCTGCCCAGTTGGTTTACTAGGGTGTGGTTGCTACGCATACTACAGCTTCTTGGAGTCACAGGTGAGAGTTGGGTGACAGGTAGACACCAAAGATGAATGAGCAGCCCTGAAAAAGGGACCAGAAGTGCTAGTCTTCCATGAACATCCAATATGTCTCATACACTACTCCATAGGAAGCTCTTAATAAATTCTTGTTGATTGACTGAGCAGCACCACGGAGAGCATGTTGCATAATGCAAGGAACACAGAGCTTGGAGGCAGGAGGGGCTGAGTTTGAGTCTTGCCCCTGATACTAGCTGGCTGGGTGACCTCGGACAAACTGCTTATCTTCTCAGAGTGTCAATTTTCTCTTTTGTAAAAGGGGCATGATAACATTTGCATGACTCATCCCCCAAATCTTTGTGAGGAGGGAGGACTATCATTCATCAGGTATTAGAGAAATGCATGCTATTTTTGTGGTGAAAGTTTCTTCTGCTGCTGTAAGATGCAAATGTTTGGTTTTCATTCTGTCTCTTGTCCCCGTCTAGCAAATAGCTAGAGGGGAAAATAGAACACTAACAGCATGTTTGGTGCCTTTTCCAGGATTCCTTGGTGCTCATGAGTACCATAGATATCTTTCTTTTTCCACCTTTCACAATCAGAGCTAAAAGCAAAAGCAATATTTCTTGTATGTACTTTCATTGACCCTTCCATGAGTTATGTATGCCTTTTCTCCAAGCTGTTCTCACTACTTTTTCTTTCTTTTTTTCTTTCATTTTATGGCTCTTTGGGCTTCTCTATTTATCCTTTTTACATTCCTACAATTTCTCTGTCCCCATGTGAAAAATTTCAAACTTTAAAAATTTGCCCCATAGATAAAATAGCTCCCTTTCTTCTCCATTCTTTCATGATGCTTTGGTTTCAGCAACCCCTATGACTGCTTGCCATCTTCTCCCCTGAATTCTCCAACACCATCCTTTCTTCCTCCTTTCTCTCTCTACTGGAACCTTAATTCTCACTCTTACCATTGTGTTTCTCTTTGCTTGTCCCTCCTCTCTACTCACTCTCATCTCTTCTGCTGCCCTCCTCCCTTCTTCAGAGATTTACCACCTTCTTCCTTCCCCTGTTTTCAATCTCTGTGCCTTTCTTCTTGCAGCTTTCTTCAACCATAGGCAAGCGCAGTTGTGGGGGAAAAAAGAATAAGTAAGATGCACTTGTAGCCTCTCTGCTATGGCTTTTCCATCTTCCAAAAGCAAAGATTTTTTTTAAATCAAAAAAGCATTTATTAAGCACCTTCTGTATACCATATCCTGTGATGTGCTCTGAGGACTTTGAACATGGCATCAGAAAGACCTGAATTTGAATCCTCCCTCAGTCATGGTTATCCATGTGACCCTGAGCAAGTCACTTAACTTTGTGCCTCAGTTTCTTCAAATATAATGGAGTCTTCTAAGGTCCTATCCAATTCTAAATCTTTGATACTATCAAATAGTTCCTGATCTCAACATGCTTGTATTCTACTGAAAGGAATAAACACAAAATAATATATTTGGAGTAATTTCAAGAGTGAGGCAGGGCTAACAGCCCTGGAGATTAGAAAAAAAAACGTGGGCAAATGATGGCTCCTGAGCAGTGTTTTGAAGGAAGAAAGTTAGAAATTCTCTAAGAGGAAGGTAAAGAGAAAAAATAGTCCATATAGGTTGAAGGTTAATCAATTAATCATTTAGCATTTATTCAGTTCTGATAATCTATAGGTTTCTGTTCTTGGTCTGGATTTTAGTACAAGATTCTACACATAGGTCTACACGAATTAATATAATAGCAGTAATGGCAACAATCCTAATGAGGGACTTGGAGGTTTGCAAAGCACTTTACATATAGTTTCCCATTTATAATAACCCTACCCTATGAGGTAGGCAATATATCTAGTAAATGAGTAAACTGAGGCTGAGAAAGGATAAGGGACTTGCCCAGGATCACATAGTCAATGAGTGCCTGAGGCGGAATCAGAACTCAGGTCTTTCTGACTCCAAGTTATTCTCATCGTAACATCCAGCTCCCTCTGTTCCCATGTTAATCAGGGTAAGGTTAAAGTCATATAACTGCTGCCACCATCTGTTACACTGATTTGTACACTGATTGAATGAGAGCATTTTGCTAGCAAGAATTCTTTCCTCTTTTCACAAATGTGATCATTCCTACTTTTTTCTACTAATAATTATGTCTATGTAGATAGGTGTATAAAATATATGACATATGCATATACATATTATCAGCAAGTAAATTGATTATGTAAAGGGTATAAATAACTGGAGCCTACACAGCTGTGCAGAGCAGCCACCTTGGTGTTTACCAAATGCACTTAGCTCTTCATCAACTTGGCTTTTGATGAGGGAGAAGGTGATGGATGTTATGTGGAAAATTAAAATTAACCATTAAAAAAGAGCTCTTTTTCTTACCCTAGAACAGATGTGTGATTCAATCTGGTGGAGGTTGGGGACTCATTTTCTTAGTTGGCTCAAACTGTGAGAAAAGCAAGTATTATAAACTTTCGTTATGCAGGATTGGGCCTTGAATCATTGCATTATTTGGATTTTGTCTGTGGGAAAAGCTTAGAAGATGGATGGTTATTGTCCAGAATTACTGGCTAATGTCTCTGGCCCATAAAATAGAAAGTAGAGATCTAAAGGTAAGGGGGGATGTGGGTATGGAGCTCTGTACCAAGAAAGATTGACTTTCTTGTTGCAAAGACAAAGGTACAGCATCTCAAGAAGTAGAATTCTCTTTCATTAACAGAATTCTTTAGTATTGAATGGCCACATGGAAGTCAGATTGCAGAAATTTCACTGGTATCTGATTTCTTTCATTGTACTAAAATGAGTTTTGGTGAATAAATTCTAATCTTGTGTGAAAATTTCCTTAAGCAGCCCCCATTACAGAACACCATTACAACAAGTAACTAATGGCTATTGACCCTCTGTATCTATGCGTAGGCAAGGAGAAGGGGAGGTAAGTTCAAATGAATTAAACAAGGATTTATTAAGTACAGACTCTGTGCCAGGCACAGTTCTAGGCAGAAGGGACAAAAAAGCCAAAAAGGAAATAATCCTGGCCCACAATGAGCTTTATGGAAGGGTATGAGGTGAGAAGATAAAGAACAGTACAACATAGACATAAAAAAGTTAACACAACATATGCATGTAGCATGAGTGTCATATTGACCCCTACTTCTTCCTCTCTGGCCTGTGTCTGACTTGTTTCCCCAACCTGCACCCATTCTAACAAGTTGAGGGCCAGTCATAGAGTTATAACTCACTCCCCAAGTCCTAGGGAAAGTTTCTGGGTCAGTGGAGAGAAGGAGATACATAGATATTGTGAAAACAGAAAAAAAAAAATTTGATAACAAATTGTGTATGTGAAGTGAGTGAGAGAGAAGAATGAAAGATGACACCTAGGTTTTGGGCCTGGTTGACCAAGAGGATGGTGATATCCTCAACAGTAATAACATGGCAGAAGAGCTAGTCATTTGGGGGAAAAATAATGACCTCTGTTTCATATATATTGAGTTTGAGATGCCTATAAGACATCCAGTTCTACGTAGCTAAAAGAAACTTGGTCACATGAGGCAGCTCAGGAAAGAGGTGGCCCTAAACGTGCAGCTATGGGAAACTTCTACATGGGGTTAATTGACCCTATGGGAGATAATAAGCATGATAAGAAGGGACAAGAGAAGAGGACCCATGGCCTTGAGGGACACTGGGTGGTGGGTAGTGGGTGGGACCTGGATAAATATTCAACAAGGAAGATTAAGACAGCATGGCCAAGTGGAAAGGAGAAAACCTAGTCAAGAGCAGTATCACAAAAACATAGGGAGAGGAGAGTATTCAGAAGAGAATAGTGGACAGTGTCAAAGGCTGCAGAGGTTGAGGAGGACAAGGAGTAGAATTTAGAAAAGCCCACTGGATTTGCCAATTAAGAGATTTCATAGAGAGTCATTTCAGTTCAATGAGGAGGTCAAAAGGAAAAGACTTTAGAATTTGGGGGGGGGGGGGAAGAAAGGGAAGGCACCAAGTATAGACAGTGTTCTAAAGGGATTGAGTTACAAAAGGGAGGACGTGAGAGCTAGCAGGTAGGGAAAGGTCTTTTAAACATGAAGATATTAGTGAGTTTGTAGGCAACACGAAAGCAGGCAGAGAAAGACTGACGATTAGTGAGAGAATGAGGATGACAGCCAGAGACATTCTGCTGGAGAAAATGGAAAATGATGGGATCAATTTTGCTTGTAGAGGGGTTTATTTGGCAAAGAGAAGAGCCACATTTTCATATGAGACAGGAAGGAAGGAGGAAATAGTAGAGGAAGGGAAAAGAGGAAACTCTGAGAGGGACAGAGTAAAGTATGAGGCAAAGTCCTCCATTAAGAAGAGGGCATTCAATGGGAGGTTTGAGGAGCAATTAAAAGGCTTGGAATATCCTGCATGATGCATGAAGGGAAAATTTGATAAAAGAGATGTAAAAGAGTTGCCTTACTGCAGTGAGGATCTGGTTGAGATTAGATAACATAAATTGTTGTGGATCTAGCCAGTGTGACTGTGATTTCTTCCAGCTGTGTTCAGCAACATGTCAATAAAAGCAAAGGCAGTGGAAGGTGAGAGTAATCCTAGACTGGAGTTTGGCAAAGCATGATTCATGAAAAGACAAGGAGACAAGACGAGATTTAGGTGTTAGCAGATAGTAAGAGTTGAACTGGTTTACCAAGTGATCAAACTGGGAAGAGAGGAGAATGGAATGTCAAGAGGTCAGACTTTGCCCAATGAATGAGTGATAACTGGAGAAGAACAGAGAGGGTGTGGGGATTGAAAGTCAAGGTAAGGATGAAGAACATGGCAAGGATTACAAGACAGAGAGAAACTTGAAATGATAGAAGGTAACCATCAAATAAAGGTATCCTGGAGTTCCTGAACATAAGAGGGAGCACTTGTGAGTGATGGTAGGCACCACCTATATGTGTAGCCAAGGTAGAGAGGAATAGTAGGCCATGGGAACTGAGTAGATTGAGGAACTAGGAAGTTAGAGAATTTGAGGGAGGATCTATATATGTGTGGAAGTCCCCTAGAAAGAGGACAAGTGGTGGAAGGCAGAGAGATAGAGAGCAGGACACTGAACTCATTGAGGAAGGAAGAAAAACATCCTGGGGATGAGTAGAATTTGGGTGAGAAATTTGAATATTGTGACCCTCAAAGAAGAGGTTGCTGAGTGACAATGGTAAAAGAAAAGTCTGAAAGGGGCAATGAGAAGCAAAGAGTAACCCAATTTTTCTGATAGGACCAATGAGTCAGGGACTTGAGATTGGAAGCAGGGGAGTTGAAGGTAAGAGCATAGGGTGGGATATGAATGAAAGTGCATTCAGTACTGGAAAATGTGAGCAAGGATGAAGTCAGATCGCAGTGAGTAGCAGAAGATGAAAGGATTGAGAAAAGAGAAGATTGAAGATGAAAGGCAGAGGGCTCCTTACAAAGCAGGAATTCCATTAAGCACAATGGAAGGGGAAGGTAGATTTAGAGTGGAATACTTGCAGCATAGGGTTGAGGAGGGAGGGAATAGTGGAGCAGGCATCTGGGAATGGAGAATAGGATTTGTACATCCAGGTTTATACACAAGGATTCAGAATCACTGGAATGGAAGGAATAATAATGGGTGACCATATGCTAACCCCTAAAGAATCCAGATAGAGTACTGGCGGTTAGAGGATTCTTTTGAGAAAATAGATAATTAGGATATTCAATACTTTCCCTCTAGGTTCAACTTTGTTTGGGTGGTAATATATTTTGTCTTATGAGACTCCAAGAAGCCAGATTCAAAGAAGGCACTTTGGGGAGATATGGCTGGGGAGAGTTTGGTCAAGACTGAGGAAGTGTTGTTGGTAGATGAGTCTGTTCCTGTAGAGTGTTGCAGAAGACTCCGAGGTACAAAGGATGGAGGTGAGTGGCCTGAATCTGAAACCTAACAAGGAATTATCCTACCTAGATTTTAGGTGGAATTTGTGCATGGGAAAAGATGAGAGACTGACCTCTGGGCTCCTTTCCAACTTCAAATTAGATGATCTTACACTATCTCAAAAACATTGTTATATTTCTTCATTTGCTGAATGTCATTGATTCAAATTACAAATTTTTTTTAAATAGAAATGAAAAATATTCTAAGCATTCTGATTATTGTCATCTTGTTCCTAAGCTCTTCAAGAACTGTTTTAGACTTCTAAATTAATATTTCATGCTAAATATAATCTACCCAGGGGATAGTGAAATATTGAAATAGTGAATAATGAAATATTCAAAAACAATCACACATGATCATTTCAGCATTCAACAGAGATTTTATGGTTGTATCTTCTCTGGACATCTGAACTTTAAGTCTTTGCTGGAATTTAAGTTGGCATTTGCAAAGTAATGACAAAATTTTGGCCACTCATTGATTTGATTTATTCTTCTACTGAATCTAATTGTGAATTTTAATTCTTGACAATTTCCATCCATTTTGTTACTTTAAGAATGTAGTCTGGGGACAGAGTCAAGATGGTGGAGTAGAAGGATGGACCTGTAAAAGCTCTCCCCCATGCCCCATAAAATAGTAAAAAATGGCTCTAAACAAATTCTTGAGCAGCAGAAGCCACAAAACAACAGAGTGAAAGAGTGGAAAATTCCAGCCCAACACAGCCTGGAAAGCTGACAGGAAAAGTCTATCACACAGGGCTGGGAGCAGAGTGCAACTCAGCCTTGACTGAGCAGCTAGCAGGGACAGAACTGGAGCAGACCTTATGGCATGGAATCCCAGAGAGCAGCTGCAGTTCCCAGATTGCTCAACCCACAAATGCCAAAGACAGCTTCAAAGGTCAGTGATAAAATTCTTTCACCTGGGTGAGAAGGGAACATGGTCTGGCCCCGCTGGCAGCAACCACTGCAGTAGCAGTATCCATTTTTGGAACCTTCCACTTAAAGACCCTGGGGAAATTGAGCCTCTGATCTGGGTCTCAGCTCTGAGTGGCAGCTCTTGAGTGAGGAGGAGCACTGGTGTGGTGGAGTTGGACGTGGTTGTGGAGAGGGAACCATACTCACAGGAAAGTTTTTGGTTGCTCCCAGACCAATGCGCAGGCCAGGAGAGGAGTAAACTCCTCTACCCTGTTTATGCTACCTTGGAGGAACTGAGAGATTACAGGTCCCCAGAGTATACCCTCCTCTTAACAAAAGACTCAAAAGTCAAGTAAATGGTTGGGAAAATGCTCAAAAAAGGAGGAAAAATAAGATTATAGAAGGTTACTTTCTTGGTCAACAGATATTTTCTTTCATCCTTCCAGATGGGGAAGAACAATGCTTACCATCAGGAGAAGACATAAAAATCAAGAGGTTTGCATCCAAAACCTCCAAAATAAATATGCAATGGCCTTCAGCCATGGAAGAGCTCAAAAAAGAATTTTGATAATCAAGTAAGAGAGGTAGAGGAAAAATTGGGAAGAGAAATGAGAGCAATTCAAGAAAATCATGAAAAATGAGTCAACAGCTTGCTAAAGGAGATCCCAAAAAATACTGAAGAAAATAACACCCTTAAAAATAGGCTAACAAATGGCAAAAGAGGTCCAAAAAGCCAATGAGGAGAAGAATACTTTAAAAAGCAGAATTAGGCAAACGGAAAAGGAGGTTCTAAAGCTCACTGAAGAAAATAGTTCTTTAAAAATTAGAATGGAGTAGATGGAAGCTAATGACTTTATGAGAAACCAAGAAATTGTGAAACAAAACCAAAAGAATGAAAAAATAGAAGACAATGTGAAATATCTCATTGGAAAAACAACTGACCTGGAAAATAGATCCAGGAGAGACAATATGGGACTACCTGAAAGCCATGATCACAAAAAGAGCCTAGACATCATCTTTCATGAAATTATCAAGGAAAACTGCCCTGATATTCTAGAACCAGAGGGCAAAGTAAATATTGAAAGAATCCACCAATCACCTCTTAAAAGAGATCCAAAAAGAGAAATTTCTATGAATATTGTAGCCAAATTTCAGAGTTCCCAGGTCAAAGAGAAAATAGTGCAAGCAGCTAGAAAGAAACAATTTGAGTATTGTGGAAATACAATCAGGATAACGCAAGATCTAGCAGCTTCTACATTAAGGAATCGAAGGGCTTGGAATATGATATTCCAGAAGTCAAAGGAATTAGGATAAAAACCAAGAATCACCTACCCAGCAAAACTGAGTATAATACTTCAGGGGAAAAAATGGTCATTCAATGAAATAGAGGACTTTCAAGCATTCTTGATGAAAAGACCAGAGCTGAAAAGAAAATTTGACTTTCAAACACAAGAGTCAAGAGAAGCATGAAAAGGTAAACAGGAAAGAGAAATCCTAAGGGACTTACTAAAGTTGAATTGTTTACATTCCTACATGGAAAGATCATATTTGTAACTCTTGAAATTTTTCTTAGTATTTGGGTAGTTGGAGGGATTATACACACACATACATACACACGTGTATGTATGTGTGTGTGTGTATGTATATAGACAGAGGGCACAGGGTGAGTTGAAAAGGAAAGGAGGATATCTAAAAAAATAAAATTAAGGAGTAAGAGAGGAATATGTTGGGAGGAGAAAAGGAGAAGTGGAATAGGGCAAGCTATTTCTCATAAAAGAGGTGAGAAAAAGCTTTTTCAATGGAGGGGAAAAGGGGGGAGATGAAAGGGAAAAAGTGAAGCTTACTCTCATCACATTTGGCTTAAAGAGGGAATAACATGCACACTCAGTTTGGTATGAAAATCTATCTTACTCTACAAGAACATAGGGGAGAAAGGGATAAGTGGGCTCTGGGGGAGATGATAGAAGGGAGGGCAAATGGGAAGAGGGAGTAATTAGAAGTAAATACTTTTGAGGAGGGACAAGGTCAAAAGAAAGAATAGAATAAATGGAGGGCAGGATAGGATGGAGGGAAATATAGTTAGTCTTACATAACGTGACTATTATGGAAGTCTTTTGCAAAGCTACACATATATAACCAATATTGAATTGCTTGCCATCTCAGTGGGGATGGGTGGGGAGGGAGGAAGGGAGAGAAGCTGGAACACAAAATTTTAGGAACAAAAGTTGAGAATTGTTATTGCATACAACTGGGAAATAAGAAATACAGGTAATGGGGTATAGAACTCTACCTTCCCCTACAAGAAAAGAGAGAAGATGGGGATAAGGGAAGGGAGGGGTGTGGTAGAAGGGAGGGCAGATTGGTGGAAGGGGTAATCAGAACACATGGTACTTTGGGGTAGGGGAGGGGAGAGATGGGGAGAAAATTTTGAACTCAAAATTTTGTGGAAATGAATGTTGAAAGCTAAAAATAAATAAATAAACATTAAAAAGGAAAAAAAAGAGAATGTAGCCTGTAGCCAAAATTTGACAAGTGAGGAAAAATGAGAATTGTTTTAATCTGATTAGGATATCAAGGTTTTTAGTTTTTGGAAAATGCTTAGCTTAAGTTTCTTGAAGGTATCTTGTGCCATAAAATATTCAAAATGTATCTTACTTAGATAATTTTGCATTTTGATCTTAAAGCAAATACTCTGATATCTCTGTGCTGGATGTGATGCTATAATGGTTGTGATAACAAACAATGTAAGAAAAAAGTAGCATGATGAGTATTTTAGGGAGATTAGATTACCATGACCAAAGAATTCATTTCTTTGTCACCAATATATTGGTAATAAAACTTTCCATACTTCATGAAATTGATAGCAGCAGATTCTATCACTGGACTCATCTCAAAGACTTTCCAACTTGGTAGAACCTACCTGACTTCAGAATCCATAAACTCAAATTTCAAGAACCAGGGGCCATCTCAAAGGCACCATGAGATATCAGAGGATTTTTGTAAAGAGCATTTCTGCCATTAAGTAAAGGCAAGGTTCAATGCATTTCCACTGCTGCATTGAACATAAGGTCGATCAAATTTTTCTTAGTTTGGGCAGGGTGATTTACTAAAGCCAAACAATGATTTCAGTGATTCACCTCAAGTACCAGATATAGCTTTGAGTTCAACAAAAAGGAAAAATTATTTTGTTTTGTTTTTCCCTCTAGTTTCATAGTCAAGTCTATGTGGTGCCGTTGACCAAACTGGTAATGCTTCTCTCCTGGCTGCAAGGTGATGGCCTTCCCAGAGTCTCAGAGCTAACAGGAGTGTTTGGAAATATGGCCTGGAAAAGGTTAGTCAGAAATCAGGAGGTGGCAGGGGATATTGCTAAATCATCGTACTCTATGTAAACTGTGATGAGGAGTAAAGCTGCCCAGGTAGTCATAGCCAGGTAAACAGAGAACGGAGTGACAGGCTTTTCCCCAGGATACCTGCCATGACACTGAGACCCTATTCCCCACTTTTCTTCACTTTGGCTTCCTAATATATCTTGGCAAGTTATTAGTGTTCCAGGGGAGCATTTGAAAACTAAACTGAGCCTTTAGCCAGAACAACGAGGATTGAAGAGAATCTTAAGCAGCAGGTAAAAAGCAAACCCTTCTGACAGCTTTGGAAGCAGCCTTAAAATCTCCCTTTCTCTGGGAAAAGCTCCTCCTTTCAGCACTGGCTATGCTCAAAAAAGAGCTTTCAAAGGAGAATCTTCAAACATGGTAGACAGGGATTCGTCACTTAGAAAGCCAGGATTACAACAGAAACAATGAAAGCTTTCAGGAGCCCCAAGGAACTGAGGAGCTTCAAGGAAATTCATGTTCAAAGTAAAAAGGAGAGGGAAAGGTAGACAGGGCACAGAGGACTGGGCCCCCTTTTATTTCATTTATTTATTTAACTTGTTTATATACATAAATACTTGTGCATGCTTGGGCACATGCACACGGGCACACATACAAATACACACACTCACACACACACACACACACACACGTCTCTCAACAGCTGAAAGTGGCAAAGGGAAAAGGCCCAAGTGGAAGCAAAGAATGTGGTCAAACAGGGAACATCTGGGCTTGTGAAGATGCCCTTGGTGACCTTCAAACTTCCTATACTTGATCCAAAGACCCACTTGCTCTCACAGTCACACACTGTGACCAAATGATGATGGATCTCAGGATAACTGAGATGAAATGAAAATAACATTTTTCTTGGGAATCTAGTACTTTCTTTCTTCTCTCCCAGTTTTTAGCTATTATAGTAAAAATGTGTTAAGTTTGACTCACCTTTGTACTGATATTTCATGAAACTGTGACTAGTATTTGGATGGGCCCATTAGAGAGTTTTATAATAAGAATCTTCATAGTTATGGTAAAAATAATAACAGCAGTTGACCATATATAGCATTTAACCAACATTATTTCAATTGACCGTAATAATATCCCTGTATGATGGGTGATACTATTATTTCTTCTCCATCTTACAGATGAATAACTTGAGGCCCAGAGAGTGTGAGAGTTTCCTGTGGTCATCAAAGCAATAAGAATCCAAGACAGACTCTAAGTTCAGTTCTCTTGCTATTAGATCAGCCTTCCTCTTGTCTTCATATAAAATGACAGTTAAAGGGTCCTTGACTCATCCACTCCAGACTAGACTGAGATGATATTTTGACATCTTGTGTTGAAAAGAAATAAATATATTTTTAAAAGCTCTCAGGGAAAGAGATTCTACAGCTGAGCCTAGTGTCTTCAACCTTGTATTGTAGTTGATCAATAAACAGTTGTGAAATTAATGAATGAACTTCCCTCAGTAAAAAGCTCTACATGTAATAGACAGACTCATCCGTTTCTGTCAAGCGTCTGTGCTACCTCTTCATGTAAGACAGAGGTGAAGGCAGACTCATTGGGGGAAGGCATCTGGGTGATATGTGATGAGGAGAAGGGATTCTCCACAGGAGGAGCTCCCCAGGAGGATGGTTGTGGACATGGTTGTAAGCATTACTGTTTCAAGGACTCTTGTGTTCCAGGTTCTGAGCTGTCTCCATTCGAGTCTGAGGAGAGATGATGGTCAAAGGGTACTAGTGGTTTGACTACCTGGGTGCACACTGCTTCCTGATTCTCCAGCATGGTACCTTGCTGTTTCAGGTAGCCTGGCTTGTTTACCATGTGAATGGCAGTTAGTTGAGATGACTGACTGGCAGTTGGTTGAGATGACTGAGATGATCAGACAATGACTCTAAAGGCTGTGGTGGAAGCAGGACTCATGGCCTGGGGAGTAGTGCCATTTCCAGGGGTCTTTGCTTCTCTATCTGTTGGTAACAGTTGGTCAACAAGTTATTGCTGGTGGCAATGAGGGAAATAGACCACTTCTCCCTTATAATTTCTCCCCTTGATGATGGCTACAAGGATTGGACTAGAATCAGCTCTGGTGGTTTAGGGGCCCCTACTGTTACCAAAGCCTTGGGGTTTGGGGTCTTGGGCTGTCGCCATCTGAATGCAAGGGGTCAGGATGGTAGTGGAGGTGGTTCAACTTGCCTGGTGTGTGCTTCCCGGTGCCCAGCTGCTTTGGTTAGGCCAACCTGGCCTGCCTAACCATTTGCATTGTTTTGATGGCCTGCAGTCCACAGGAACTGTCATCTAAATGGTGCAATATAAATGTTAAATCCTGACTATCTAACCTTCTTGTGTAAACTAAGGACCCCTGGATCTTGCCACCCACCCCACCACTTCCCAGCCTTTCTAAAGGGTAAACTTCATTTTATACATTTTCTCTTTCAATTAGAGCATGAGTCCAAAAAACCAGGCACTTGCTTTTTTCTATTTGTATCCCTAGCATTTGGCACATAATAAATACTTAATAAATGCTTTTTCATTCATTCATTCACATGTATTTATTAGCTAGAGTAGAGAAAAGGACATGTGTGGTGATGGGTTCCAAGTAATCACATAAAGTCCAGATGTCTCTGGACTAGTCCTTGGGATGTGAAATTTGTACAAAAGTCTGTGTATGTGTGAGTATGTGTATTTTCCATATGGACCAGATTTCTGATTCTTCCCAAAACCAGCTGAAATTAAGGCATAAGAAAAAGACACTTGCCTTATTGTTGGTTTCATTTTCTATATCCCAATCCAATGAGTAAAGAAATCTACAATAAGTAAGAAATGGAGAAACATAGTGTTTGCCATTTTTTTTTGTGAATCTCAACTATGGAAAATCTGGGAGATGACCCTGGACATAGGGATACATGTGGTAAATACAGGGCTCTACAAATACAGAAGAACCAGTGTGCACTTGGATTAAGTCCAATTCAAGTCAGTGGCTGAAGCAAAATGAGCTAAGTCACAGTTAATCAGATAGCTTGAAGCATAAACAAGGCTATGTCCATTCAAAATTATTCATGAGGTCAAAAGAAGAGGAATTTTAGTCACACTTTTCTATATTCCCTAAGATGATAGCCTCTCTCCATCATAAAATCATAGATTTAGAATTAGATGCATCCTTTGAGGCCATCAGGTCCAACATCCCCAACTGTAAGATGGAAATAATAACAGTATGTGCCTCCCAGGTTGTCGAGAGGATCAAATGAATTATTTCTAAAATCCTTAGCACAGTGTCTGGAACACAGTAATCAGTGTATACATACTGGCTTTTTAAAATTTTCTTCTTCATCATCATCATCACCACCACCACCACCACCATTATTTTACAAAGGGAGAACTTAACCATAAAAAGATTAGATAATTTGCATAGGGTTGTGCTGCTAACAAGTGGCTGACATGGAACGTGTAGCGTTAAACCTTATTCTACCAGCCCTTACACAAGATGAGGGATAACGGAGTAGATTTTTATAGTGTTCACTTTAGAAAAGCTCCAGATGACTGAAAGATTTTTTTACTTAATTTCATTTTTTCCCAAGATATACCTGATTCAGAAAAAAAGGAAAGACAACAAACAAGGCCCTAAGGATTCTGTATGCAAAGCCTTGTTTTTTGTGTTTATGTTTGCTCTGTTGTTGTATTGGGCTCAGCCTGTGGTTTCGTTAATATGAGGAAATCTCATTGTAGAAATCCACTTTACCAAGAATCAGTGCATCACCTGAAATGTGTAAGCTGAGAGAGCTCCCTTGGGCTAAGTATGGCTATGTGATTTGCTCAGGGTCACACAGTTCTTAGCAAGACATAAACTGAGCTCTTCTTACCTCCAAGGCTGGACCTCTATCCACTATGTCACATTATCTTTCTTTCCAAAGGCTGATGATCCTTCACTCAAATGCATGAGTGCCTGGAAGCCTTCACAGATGTTCTGGAAGCATGGAGAATCTGGCTCAGAGGCAATTTATGCTAAATTTCTGACCATGCTTCAACAAGAGGGTCTGTAACTAAATTCCTTAAAAGGTTACCGGATCAAATAGATCATTTGATCAAATAGATCAAATAGATTATTTGGCATGCATAACCCTTCATAACCTGTACCCCCTACCTTACACACATACACATACATACACATATACACACACATACACATACATACACACATACACACACATACATACACAAACACATACACACACATACATACAGAGACACATATACACACACATACCTCCTTTCTATTCCTCACACAAAACACTCCATCTCCTGATTCTGGGTATTTTCACTAACTGTCCCTGGGCATATTCTCCGTGGATGCCAGGTATGTCCTCCCTCCTCTTCTCTGCTTTCTGTCTTTCCTGGCTTCCTCTAAGTCCAGATAAAATCCCCCCTTCTACAAGAAGCCTTTTTCATCCCTCTTAATTCCCTCTGTTGATTATTTCAAATTTGTTCTACAGGTAGCTATTTTGGACGTAGATGTTTGCAAGCTGTCCCTCACCAAAAAAATAAAAATAAAAACCAAAAATAAACCCTTTAAGTTCTTGAGAACAGGGGCTGCCTCTGGTCTTTCTTTATTTCCCTAGCACTTAGCACCATGCCTACCATGCAATAGGCATTTAACAAATGTTTACTGAATGATAGTGAGAGATAGAGAGAGGACCAAAGACCATGAGGGCTTCGGACATAAATTCAACTCGGCATGACCCCATTTGGCAAAGATCCTTGGGCAGTTTGCCATTTCCTTCTACAGATCATTTTACAGATGAGGAAACTGAGGCAAACAAGAGTAAGTGACTTGTCCAGAGTCACGCAAGTAATAAGTGTCTGAGACCAGATTAGAACTCAGGAAGATGAATCTTCCTGATCTCAGTCGTGGTGTTCTATGCACAATAGTGCCACCTAGCGGCCTAAGATGAAATTTTAAAAAAGGATCAATGACCCTAAGGCTTTAGGACATGTATTCACTCATCTATAAATATTTAAATACCTGAGAGACAGTGTTGCAATATGACTAGAAAGCCAGGTTTAGAACCGGTAGAATCTGGGTTCAAGTCTCACTTCTGACTAGCTTTGTGTGCCTGAGTAAATGATTTAAACTGTCATTGTTCTAGACAACTCTAAGACTATGAATTGCAGAAAAGGTGCCAAACTGCATTGGTAGAAGAAGTTCCTTTATCTTGGTGTTCCCTATATCATGGAAATCACAGGTGCAATCTATGTTCCTACCTTATCTGCAGTAGAGAACACTCTTCTTACAGACTAAGTACAAAGTTTATATAGGACATAGTCCTTGTCCTGAGTAGCATAGGGGTAAAAAGACATATTAACCATAACTCACAAAGCTATGTAGTACAATGGAAAGGGGGTGAAACAAGGGTCTTTTATAGAAGGGAAAAGTTATTATTATATTACTGAGCAGGGGGAAGAAGGAAGATCTCGAAGAAAACGGGGCATCTCAGTTGGGATTTAAAGGGTGGCTAAGAATTTAAAAGGCACTTAAGTTGGCGGTTTACATTCTAGACATAGGGCATTCCATGAGCAAATACCCAGTAGTGGAAAAATACTTGGAACATTGAGAGGATGGAAAGTTATTCTGTTTAACTGAAGTATCAAGTGCAAGGAAGGAGGAGGAGAATGAATATGAATACCATGAGTTTGGAGGTAACATCTTCCCCTAAATAACCTTAGACACTAAAGAAAGATCCATGGTGTTGCTTCTCCTTTTACTGAAAAAAGTGAGATGAACAAGAATGATTCTATTTGAAGAAGTCTTGACTATCTTAGAGATTTCCTGTCAACTCAGGACTTTCTGATAAGACTACCAATTCATATACATATATATGTATATATGTATGTATATATATATATGTACACATATGTGCGTATGTATTTTTTTCCTTGAACAAATGCCATCTTCTATGTAAATTGGCTTATTTACCATCTTCTGTACCATCAGGGTTTGGATAATCCTCTCATCCCATTTCCTTTCTGATGAAGAATGCTAATTGACTGTGCGTTCCAAATGGACCTGAAAAATTCTCAAAACCCAATCTGTACCCTAAGAAGTGCTGCCAGAAAGCTGTCTTCCTTGTTGGGCTAATAAATTTCTTTTCCTTTCACTCTGGTTACTCACCGTATTTGACTACTAGTCTTGCAGACCTGCTGGTGGGTGAGAATCTCCCTGGGCTGTCAAGGAACCCATGCTAAAAAAAATTCTCTAACAGTTGGAAAGGCACATGGAGCAGCTGGAATGGACCAAGTTGTCAGGGGAAATTTGAATGACTAAACATTACTATGGAAACTCTGGATACCTAAAGAAAAAAAAAATCACAGAATGTCAGCATCAGAAGAAAACTCAGAGTCCATTGAGTCTAACCAATATCTGAAAAGGAATTCCTTCTCCAGAATCCCCTGAGCTCTTCAAGTTCTTCTGAAGCCATATGTCTCAAAGCATAGGTTTTCAAATCCCTAAAGCCAGTTGTTATATCTATCCAGCTATGCCATAAAATACAAGACAAAGATGACTTCATTTTTTTTTTTTGTATCCTCAGTGCCTAGCACAGTAGAACAAAGCAGGTATAGATAACAAAATAATAAATGGTAATAAAATAATGGCACAGTAGAACATACCAGGCATGTATAATAGATAATATAATAAATGCTTGCTGATGATTTGACTAATGATTGATTGCCCATTAAGTTTTCAGTTCACACACACACACTAACCCACCTCCACAATTCTTTCAATCAGTCCCTTTATATCATTGTCTCCAATCTCCTTACTATCTCTCTCTTTGAAGCTAATGTGGTGACTTTCCTTCCCTGCTTTCAGCAGCTTGGACAGCTCCCAGGTGCTGCTCCTATCAGTGGTGGTCCTTGTTGACTATAGCTCCCAGCATTTCTCAAGAAGCATTCTCACACTGAAGTGGTAAATCCCATAGAATATGCCCGCTCTTTCACCTCTTTCCACAGTTCTTTAATTCTGCAGCTGCTGGGCAGGTCAGTACAAACAACTTTTGAGCAAGGCCTCACTTTATCTATACATCTTACAGCCAAATATCCCAGAAGCTTTTATTGATTGTTTTGAAAAATCATATCTTGCACCATCTACATCTCATGGTCAATGAGAGTTGTGCTTAGCCACATATCCCATTCCTACTCAGAAAATGCAGTTCTAGGACCCAGAGACACTCAGGCAAAATCAGGAGCAGTCTGGAATATTCCATACATTCTCAAAATTGATGGAGCAATGGATCATGAAGTCATAAATCTCAAGGGACCTCAAAGATCATCTTGTTAAAGACAGCTGTCCCCCCAGGAGAGTACAAATGACTTTAAGGGAGGAGTGGCTTTACTTTTCTTTGTATTGCCAGTCCCTAGCATAGTAGTCCTAATGGAAGATATGGAAACTGAGACCCAGAGAGATTAAGACATTGGCCCAAAGTCACATAGGCAAAAAGTGTTGGAGACAATATTTGTATTTTTTTCTTTTTAAAATTTATTTATTTTAAAGTTTTCAATATTCATTTCCACAAAATTTGAGTTCCAAATTTTCTCCCCATCTCTCCCCTTCCCCCACCCCAAAACACTAACCATTCTGATTACCCCTTCAACCAATCTGCCTTCCCTTCTAACACCCCCTCCCTTCCCTTATCCCCATCTTCTCTCTTGTCCTGTAGGGCAAGATAAATTTCTATGCCTCATTACTTGTATTTCTTATTTCCCATTTGTACACAAAAACAATTCTCAATGTTTGTTCCTAAAACTTTGAATTTCAACTTGCTTTCCTTCCTCGTTCCTCACCCATCCCCACTGAGAAGGCAAGCAATTCAATAAAGGCTGTACAAATGACTTCCATAATAGTCATGTTGTGTAAGACTAACTATATTTCCCTCCATCCCATCCTGCCCCCCCATTTCTTCTATTCTCTCTTTTGACCTTGTCCCTCCCCAAGAGCATTTACTTATAATTGATCCCTCCTCCCATTTAGCCTCCAGTCCATTATCATCCCCACCCTGCTTATTCCCTTCTCCCCTATTTTCCTGTAGTATAAGATAGGTTTTCATACCAAATTGAGTGTGCATGTTATTTCTTCCTTGAGTCAAATGTGATGAGAGTAAGCTTCACTTTTCCCCTCTCACCTTCCGCCTTTTCCCCTCCATTGAAAAAGCTTTTTCTTGCCTCTTTTATGAGATAGCTTGTCCCATTCCATTTCTCCCTTTCTTTTCCCAATATATTCCTCTCCCATCCCTTAATTTTATTTTTTTAGATATTATCCCTTCCTATTCAATTCACCCTGTGCTCTCTGTCTCTCTGTCTCTGTCTCTCTCTGCTCTGTGTGTGTGTGTGTGTGTGTGTGTGTGTGTGTGTAATCCCTCCAGCTACCCAGATACTGAGAAAAGTTTCAAGAGTTATAAATATTATCTTTCCATGTAGGAATATAAACAGTTCAACTTTAGTAAGTCCCTTGTGATTTCTCTTTCCTGTTCATCTTTTCATGCTTCTCTTGATTCTTGTGTTTGAAAGTCAAATTTTCTTTTCAGCTCTGGTCTTTTCATCAAAAATGCTTGAAAGTCCTCTATTTCATTGAATGACCATGTTTTCCACTGAAGCATTATACTCAGTTTTGCTGGGTAGGTGATTCTTTGTTTTAATCCTAGTTCCTTTGACTTCTGGAATATCATATTCTATGACCTTAGATCCCTTAATGTAGAAGCTGCCAGATCCTGTGTTATCCTGATTGTATTTCCACAATACTTGCATTGCTTCCTTCTAGCTGCTTGCAATATTTTCTCTTTGACCTGGGAACTCTGAAATTTGGCTACAATATTCCTAGGAGTTTCTCCTTTTAGATCTCTTTCAGGAGGTGATCAGTGGATTCTTTGAATATTTATTTTGCCCTCTGGTTCTAGCAGTTTTCCTTGATAATTTCATGAAAGATGATGTCTAGGGTCTTTTTGTGATCATGGCTTTCAGGTAGTTCCATAATTTTTAAATTGTCTCTCCTGGATCTATTTTCCAGGTCAGTTGTTTTTCCAATGAGATATTTCACATTATTTTCCATTTTTTCATTCTTTTGGTTTTGTTTTGTAATTTCTTGGTTTCACATAAAGTCATTAGCTTCCATCTACTCCATTCTAATTTTTAAACAACTATTTTCTTCAGTGAGCTTTTGAACCTCCTTTTCCATTTGGCCATTTCTGCTTTTTAAAGTATTCTTCTCCTCATTGCCTTTTTGAACCTCTTTTACCAATTGAGTTAGCCTATTTTTAAAGGTGTTATTTTCTTCACCATCTTTTTGTGTCTCCTTCAGCAAGCTGTTGACTCACTTTTCATGATTTTCTTGCATTGTTCTCATTTCTTTTCCCAATTTTTCCTCCATCTCTCTTATCTGATTTTCAAAATCCTTTTTGAGCTCTTCCATGGCATGAGACCATTCCATATTTATTTTGGAGGTTTTGGATGCAAAACACTTGACTTTTATATCTTTCCCTGATGGTAAGCATTATTCTTCCTCATCTGAAAGGATTGGAGAAAATACCTGTTCACCAAGAAAGCAACCTTTATCGTCTTATTTTTTTCCCTTTTTTGGGCATTTTCCAAACCAGTTACTTGACTTTTGGGTCCTTTGTCAAGAGTAGGGTATATTCTGGGAATCTGTAAGATCTCAGTTTCTTCAAGGTGGTATAATCAAGAGAGAGGAGTTTACTCCTCAATGGCCTCCAGTTCCACCACACGAGCACTCCTCCTTACCTCAGGACTGTGCTCAGAGCTGAGATTCAGATCAGCTGCTCAATTCCCCCAGGGTCTTTGAGCTGAGGGCTCCACAAATGGATGCTGGCTGCTGCCTGCTGTGGCCACTGCCACTGCAGCCACCACCCATTGCTGCTGCTGCTGCCTCCCTGCTACCTTGGATAGGGGATAGGGGAGGATCCTACTCTCTTATCTCTGAAGTGAAAAAGCTTTCTCACTGACCTTTGAAGCTGCCTTTGGAACTTGTGGGTTGAGGGATCTGAGAGCCTCAGCTGTTGCTGGGGATTCCTCCCCCGAGTCCTGCTCTGATTCTTCTCCTCCCTGTACTGCACTCCTCTCTGTGCCCAGTGCAGCAGACCTTTCCCGTTGGCCTTCCAAGTCACCCTGGGCTGGAAATCTCCACTCCATTATTCTGTGGCTTCTTCTCCTCTAGAATTTGTTGAGAGTCATTCTTTACAGGTATTTTTATGAGCTGTGGGTGAAGAGCTAGAGTATGTGCATCTTTCTACTCCACCATCTTGGCTCTGACCCTGAAGACAATATTTGAACCTGGTCCTCTGACTATGGGTGAAACAGAGGAGTATAAAAAGGAGAAAGAGGAAGAAAATAAGAAATAACTCACTGATAAATAGAGAGAAATGTGGAAAGTCTTATGTAAACTCACATAAAGTATAGTAAGCAGATTCAATAAAAATTGTACATGACTATTAGAATATAAGCAGAAAGAATAATAATAGAAAAATTAATGTTGTAAAGTTGCAGAGAATAAGGTTGACCCCAAAGAAAATATATGAAAATGTATTTCCATATGCACACACTCTTTTGCAGAGTTAGGAGGACAGAACACGGTATATGTTGTCCTGGAGGTGGGGGAGGGGTGTATGGATCAGTTTTGCTGATTTTTCCCCATTATTTTTCTTTTTAAAAAATGCTTTGCTGTAAGGGATGGCACTCTTGGAGTGGAGGAAGGAGAGATGTAGGAGGGCAGTTAGGCAATGGAAACTCAAAATATATCATTAAAATGTATATTACCAAAAGAAGGACCTCCATCATTAGGTGTTTCAGTCATGGTTTTTTCCCATTGTTTGTGTTTTTTCTCAGTTTATTCTGTTCCCAAACAATTATTTCTTAGCCTCTGATGGAAAGTGAGGGGATGGAACCCAAGCAGCGACTATTAGAGATGCTTCAGTCATGCAATAGCGCGGCTGAGTTCATTTCACCCCATTTTCTACTTAATTATCTTTGTCAGGGATTTTGAAAATCAATTAAAATGATGAAATTTGCAGGAAACAATAATAGTTCACATTTACAGTGCAACTGAAGATTTCCAAAAGGGCTTTGCATACATTATCTCATTTGAGTGTCACATTGGATCCTGGCTATTTCTTTCTCCATGTCACTGCTCTGTATCGTTCAGATGAGGACATGGACACTGTGGGCTGTGCAGGGTTACAAAGTTTGTGTGTTTAGTGCAGGACCTGAACCCAGGCCTTTCTGTTTCCAAATCCAAGGCTCTATTTACTGCTTTGCTAGTGGAATGAGTTTTCAACTTGAAATCAGGGGAGTAAGACCTGGTTTGAATCCTGCTTAAATTAGCATAATATAGAATGAGGGAATTGGAAAACTTGAGCTGAATCTTGTGTTAGATATTTAAAAACTACATGATCCTCAGCAAATCATTTCACTACTCCATGCCTAAGTTTCCTCATCTGTAGAATGGACATAATAACCATTGCTATCCCACAGAGTTGTTGTAGATTTACATATATAAAACACTTCTCAAACCTTAAAGGATTAAATGAATTCTAGCTATTATTATTAAGCTCTCTGAATTCCAGCTTCTTCATCTATAAAAAGAGACTAAGACCTACAGAACCTGCATCACGAGGTTGTTGGAAGGATCATAGTTCACCCCATACCCTCCCTTTACATATAAGCAAACTGAGGCTTAAGTGATTTGCCTAGTGTCACACAGATACGAAGTGTCTGAGGCAGGACTTGAACCCATGTTCCCTGCCTCTTACTCCAATGTTTTCTGCCCCAACCCCACACTTCCATGCTGCCTCTAAATGCATTATGGTGGATCAGATGAGGTCCGCTGGAGACTTCAAAGCACTATAGATAGAAGTATCTGTGATTATTATTAAGTGCAAACTCAACTTTGATAATGCTCCTAGATTGATTGATTGATTCATTCATTCATTCATTCATTCATCAACCACTTATTACATGAGGAAAATGAGTTATTAGAAATAAAAATAATCCTATCTCATTGATCTCAGGGCAACCCAGGGCTCTGCACAAGTGATCAAGTATTCTAACTTTCCTAAACTAATGGATATCAGTGGAATGTCCCACAGAGCACATGTATGCTCAGGAACTGCTCATAGACGGTGAGTTTACCACTTCTTAGGTTTTTTGTTGCTGACAGAAGTCACTCCTGTGAATTTTTATTGTGCTCAGAATGACATAACTCTTTCATGTTTCTTTTTAAATGCAGTCCCTTGGGCCTCTTTTGTGTACTTAGCCTATGTTTGAACACTTAAAAAAACAAACAAATTACAGGGACAGAAACAAATAATTTGTGTATTAGGTATAGCTTAAGATAATTTTGAATGATTGTACTTAATTATTGCTTAATTTCTATGGTTGCACTTATTAATAATACCTCAATTTCTTTAGTAATTTAAGATTTATCAAATGTTTTCCCTGTGAAGTAATGTTTCTATGAAGTAGGCAGCAAATGCTTTTTGGGGTTTTTTGTTTGTTTGTTGGTCTAGAATTGTGATTTCGTTGGAGTGGGATTTCTATTTGGGAAGTTCTCTCCCCTGGTGCAGATCTGCACCCCTGTGTAACTTATAGCCAGAGAGAAGCCCCAAATGGCTCAGTGCCTTGACACAGCCGCATAGCCAATAAATGTCAGCCACGAGATGGGAACACAAATTTGTCAGAAAGCCAAGACTGCTCATCTAGTGCCAAGACTGCTCATGTAGCTGCCACTGAGTGATGCAGTCTCTCTGGTGCCATGGGGCCAAGGCACATGTCCAGCTCCATGGGAGGTATTCCAGGCCACCCAAACAACCCCCTGATCATCCCTATTAAGCAAACACAGCTCTTACCCCTTACTTTACATCAAGATGAGGTTCATAGAGTTGATCTGATTTATTCAGTCACACAGCTATGAAGTATCAGGATTAGGAAACCAACAAAGGCTTCTTGGCCTCAAGACCAGCATACTCTCTTTCCCCTATACCAGGCTTATTGTCTAAAGAAAGCTTCATGCTTTTCTAAGCCAAAAAAAGAAAAGACTGAATGGCAAAAACCCTACCATGTAATTCTTGTCTAAGGGCTCATTGTATAACTGGGTCAAGCTGTAATCACTTCTAAAATTGAATTTCTGTAAGGTCTGTCTAGATATATATCTCTTTCTATCCAATACATACATAGATACAATATACATATGGAGAGATATATACATGTACGTACATCTGTGCATGTGTATCTATATATAGATAGACTATTAAAATATATCTTTATTTACTTAGAATTGACAAGGCTTGGAGTGTAGAAATACAGAAGAACTTTGGTACCCTTTGTGAAAAGAGTGTCCAAATCCTATTGCCTAAACAGATGCTGAGGTTATTGTAGGCAGGAAGTGAAGGGCGGGGGGTGTAGAGGTTGGGACTATGCAGGGTGTGAGTGACTTCAGTTGGAAAGGCCAGATGTTTTCCAGTTTTCTCTGGGAAACCCAGACCCTAGAGACTGGCCTACAAAGAGCCTCCAGGGACCAGTAACCTGTGACTGTTCTACTGCGTGGATGCTAATCTCTTCCCACAGCAGATGTTCCCAATGATAGGGAAATGTTGAAACTTAAAGCTGATTTGCCTGATCAAGCCCACACATGGAAGCCCAGGCTGGGAACAAAGAAAGTTGGTTATTTTTTTTCCAAGCCTCCATTTTAATTTTCAGACATGCCCAGCAGTATTATGTATTCAGGTGACATGGCATCCATCCATTTTGGAATCGGAGGACTTGGATCCCAATCTCTGGTCTGCTACCTGTGTGACCTCAGGAAAGTTGTTTAACCTTCTATATCTCAGTTTCTCTTTCTATAAAATAAGGAGAACTCCAAGGTCTGTTTCAGTTCTAAATTAACAGTCCTATTGTCCTTCCTTTGTCTTTCTCCCTTTTCCCCTCCCTGAAAAATTACAGTGGGGACTAGGGAGTTGTGGGAACATTAGCTGTAATTATTTGATCAAGTGACTGAGCTGTATATATGTGTGTACATATACATATACATATGTATATATACATATACATACACATATACACACACATATACATATACATATGTATATATACATATACATATACACACATACACACACACACACACACATATATATATATATATATGCATATATATCCACAAGGCACCTTGAAGTATCAAAGGGAAGACCATGTCAGAATAAGGACCTTCCGATGCCATGAAAAGTCATGGCAGATTTGCATATCTTTGCGCATGAAGCCTAGATCATTCATATGTGGGAATTATGTGGAAGACTTCTTAGGACAATCATTGAATGCAAGTGGGCTCAAGATGGTGTGTGTATTTGTAGAAAAATATGCCCCAGGTCAATGGGAAAAGTGTTCTCATGTTATTTTTCTTACTGTACCATTTCATGAAGCACCTTTCCTTTGAATTAGTGATTTTACAAGGCTAACACATAGGCTAATAGGTTTTTCAGTTTTTGTGGAACCACAGAACACCTTGATCCTGGGGCAGCTTGTCTGAAGGAGATATATGAGAGGGTGTGCCCACTGGGACTAGGCATATATGTTTTACTCCCCCTGTAATAGGAGTAAATTAGACTAGTGGTCTAATTCAGAGCTGAGCTGAAGCACCTGGCTATTTAACAAATTCTTCTCGAAGGAATAAATGTCAAATATATTTGAATATTACCCATAACTGAGCTCTGAAGCCAGCTAGAATTGTTTGCTCTTCTAATTCTCTGTCTACTGGGATTGAATAATATAAGGATAAATATAAGTACAATTATACATAATTGAGTGTTTGAGAGGATTACCCACAGTGCCAGGCACATTGGACTCATGGGACTTTAGGATGGGATGAGTCCTTCAAGATCAGCGGCTCCAACCTGCTTTTACATCCCTCAGGCAGGAAGGGGTAAAGGACAGGATGACCCTGGCAGATGTTCACTCTATGGGGGGGAGGGAGCTTGGTTTTCAGAATCAGAAGATAAGCAAAGGAATGGCCAGATGTTGAGAAAATGGGACAAACCAGGGAGGCATCCGAGCAAAAGGGTCGGCAGATTCAGTTGTCTGAGAGTTCATAAGGAGTCAGTGAGTCCTCTCCCAAAGCAACAAGAACAGAGACCTAGGTAAATGTGAGCGATTAAGGCAAGGCAAAAGAAGAAAGGACCAGGGCAGGAACTCAGAAATCCCACAAATCAAGGATTTCCCAGCTCAGTTGAGGCCAGCCACGACACTGGAGGTTGCTGAAAACCCTAGAGGAGTCTTTCTGGGGCAGCTAAGTGACACAATAGATCAAATGCTGGCCCAAGAGTCAGGAATATCTGAGTTCAAATCCTGTCCAGACATTTACTAGCTATGTGACTCTGAATAAGTCACTTAATCTCTGACTGCCTCAGTTTCCTCTACTGTAAAGATAATATACCTATTTCACAGGGTTGTTAAAGATTTGATGAGACAATATCCATTTATATTACTGTAGTCATGATACAGGCATTCTGGAACAACATAGTGTCTGATGAATTCCAATTGTAGGGAAGCCAAAGGGCAAGGAAGAGCCATATGGTGAAAGTAATTGGGCTGCCACATGCTACCAGTGATGACTGCAGTGCAAGAAGTGATCAAGGATATCATCTAGGAAGTGTATGAGCAGGAAAAAGCAGTGAGGCTGGTCATGTGGGGAGAATGAGAGCTAACATCTGGACCACCTAAGGAATGCCCTAGCAACCAGAGATCGATAAACGATCCAATGGGGAGAGGATGTTCTAAGGGAGAATGTGCAGGAAGACATTGGTCAACGTGGTGCACAGCATGACATATGTGACTTATAATCCTCACCACTGGTGGAAGGACCCGAATCAGGATCATCGCTACTAAAGATCATGTACTACAGTGTACAAACAGGAGTTAACAGGTCTAATTCTATATAGAACTAGACATCTCCTAGATGCCTCCCCCCACTATCTGTACCTCCTTCACTCTGTCTCATGCAAAGGGATGGCCCGTCTCAGAAAATATTGTACCCTACTTACCAAAATACACACAAGAATCATATAAGTAAAATTAAAAACAAACATTTGCAGAAAATAAAAAGACAGACCTAAATAATTGGAAAATATTAATTGTTCATGGGGAGGCCAAACAAATATAATAATAATATTATATAAATTGATTTACTTATTCAATGCATACCAAACTATCAGAGTTACTTTATAGAACCAGGCACAAATAATAACATAATTCATAAGGAGCTAGGAGGGTCAAGAGTCTCAAGGGAAAAGACTGAGAATGAAGGGGACCTAACAATGCCATATCTCAAAGTATGATACAAAGCAATTATTCTCAAAACAATTTAGTACTAATCAAAAAAATAGAAATTAATTAATTGGAAAAAATTAGGTGCATCCTATACAAAACCATATGTATCTATTAGCCTAGTGTCCAATAAACACAAAGACTCCAGCTATTTGGATAAGCGCTCACTATTTGATAAAATCTCCTGGAGTAACTGGACAGCATTATTCCCAATTCATAAGTTATCCAAGGCAGTAGACAGTTCTCAAAGTGTGGTTTGAAGACCCCTGGGGAATCTCCAATACCCTTTCGGGAAGTCCATGAGGTCAGAACTATTTTCAAAACAATGCTAATATGCATTAATTTCTAATACGATAAATACTGATAGGTATAACTCACATGAACAAAAGCTTTCGAGAAGTCCTCAATGTTGTTATTGTTGTTTTTTAATGTAAAGGGGTCCTGAGACCAAAAGGCTTGAAAACCACTAGTCTAAAGATATGCACAGGGACTCTCAAGGGAGGAGACCCAGGTTATCTATAAGCATATGGGAAAATGCTCCAAATTATCAATGTTGTTCAGACATTTTCCAGTCATGCCTCACTCTTCATGACCCCATTTGAGGTTTTGTTGACAAAGATTCTGGAGTGCTTTGCCATTTCCTTCTCCAACTCATTTTACAGATGAAGAAACTGAGGCAAACAAGGTGAAGGGACTTACCCAGGGTGATGTAACTAGTGTCTGAAGATTTGAACTCGAGGAGATGAGTCTTCCTGATTCCAAATCCATGTTATATCCATTGCTATTCCTTCTTTCCTATTTAGAGACATGCCAATTAAAGCAGTTCTGAAATCCCACCTCACGTGTGTTAGGTTGACATGGAAGACAAAAAAGAAAAATAATAAAGATTGAAGGGGCTGTGGGAAAACAGTCACAATAATACCTCTGCTGGTGGAGCTATAAATGGGTCCAATCATTTTGGAAAGCAAATTGAAATGATACACAAAAAAATCACTACACAGTGTATGCCCTTTGACCCAGTCACATTACTATAATTATTCAATTATTTTTAGTCATATCCAACTCTCCATGACCTCATTTGGGGTTTTCTTAAGATACTGGAGTGTTATGGATAAGGAAACTGAGGCAAACAGTGTTAAGTGCCTTGCCCAGTGTCATATAGCTGGTATGTGTCTGAGGCTGGATTTGAATTCAGATCTCTCTATACCCAGAAAGTGGAATTTTAGATAAGCCTTGACCCATCTGTGCCTGCTCATCCTGTGTGGTTTTCATCTTAATCTTCCCATAAGTTTGCTAGGGGGACAAGGGGGAGTAGAGAAGTCCACTCAAAGTGCTGGAGGGTTTCCTCGAGTTTCTCTGACAAAAGGAGTCTGTGGGTTATCCATGGGTTAAAGTAACACAAAATAATGAAGAAAGACTGCTAATAGCTGATGGAATCCAGAAAGGTGTCATGTAAGACCGGACAACTGGGCTGCACTTGGAAGGTGGTTAGGGATTTTGAATCATTAATATTAGTCTTTCTTTGCAAAACCTTAAGGTATGGAGAGAGAATAGCAGTATGGAGCATTCTCTCTTTTACCCAACAGAAATCTAGAGAAAAAGCCAGTTATTTCAAGGTAACCTAAGGCACACTGTTGGAACAGGAATACACAGAGATTGTAAGTGCGCGATGCAGTGTGGACTCACTCCTGGGAACATGTATGACCATTTTATTACCCCTGTACATAATTTCCCACTGAATCAATGAAGGCCAATGGGCCTTTTCCAGGTTAGGAGCAGGGAACTATTGGTGGAGAGTTTGGAGAGAGAAGGAATTCTGAGCTGCACTCAGATTTCCTTTCTGGTTCTCCCTGGAGGGAAATTCAACATCTGCTCCTTCCCCACCATGTAGGGATAGCTCCCTTACAATTCTATTAAATTAATTTGGGATAAAGAACCCCTTTGGACAAACAAAATTTGGGTTTTTCTGAGAACTGGCCAACTTTTCATTTTTTTAACACCTTCTGTCGATTCTTGTCATTAAAAAATATATATCACTAGAGAGCTGATGTCCCCATTTCTGCCTTGTCACCTGTCTCCCCTTTTCCCTCCAGCAGACTCATTAAGTTTTGTCTGCTGCACAGAGAGTCAGTCATTCTGCCTAGGAGTGCCAAGGGGCACACTGACCATCAGGACTCATTAGGTCAATGCATCAGGCTCATTAGATGTCATGCCCAGAATGCCATCTAAATTAGCAATGAGTTTGACCACCTGAAAGTAATTCACAAAGGCAGTCAGCTGTGCTGTTTTCCCATCTCTAATTCACCTGCCAGATTCATTTTCCTGTGGAGGACAGTGATCAGTCATGACAACACATGTCCCTCAGTTTCTTGTGGATCTGATCAGGTGCTATGGTCCTTCCTGACTAAATGGTCTTTAGATGACATGCAAAAAAACAAGGAATTCCAAACCGTGGAGGGATTTAGAATGTGCAAGGGAAGAAAATGTGGGGCCCTAAAAATGTGAGATAACTTGTTAATAAAACACATTTCAAATCAATGGATACTTTCTTATAGGCAGCTTGGCATGATGGACCACTGTATGTAGAATAAGGAAACCTTGGGCCAGAATCCTGACTGTCACTTGCTGTCTGTATGACCCCTTCAAGTCATATAATCTCTCATAGCCTCAGTTTTCCCATTTGTAAAATGAGTGCCTACCTTATAGCTATTTTCTGCAAGAATCAATGAGACAACATATGTAAACATTTTTAAATTCTGAAGTGCTCTATAAATGCCAAGTAATTTAATTTCTGAGATCATCTTGTTGATAAGGTGCTTGTCAAGGGCGCCACAACTAGTAAGTGGCAAAACCAGGTCTCTGATTCAAAATCCAATATTCTTTCCATTCTGATAATTCCATCCCAACTATCCATCTAGTGTAGATTCCAGAACCCTTGCTTGACAAACCATCCCACAGGGGATGAGTGCCAAAATGATTCTCCTAAAATTCCCCTTTCCTCCTCTTGTTGCTGGCATACGTAGCTTTTCTCTTCCCAAGAGAGTCAGTTTGGCCCACTGGAGAGAGGGCTATCCTTGGGGTCAGAAACAAATAAATCATTTATTAAACACCAACAAGTCTCAGGCAGGATGACAGGCACTGGAAATCCAAACACAGAAGCAAAATATCCCTTCCTGTCAAGGAACTGACAGTCTAATTGAGAAGACACCACATCTATATGTTTGCTAGAACCAGTTACCATATTTTATATTAATTATAACTTCAAATAGGGTGAATTTGTATAGTTTTAACCACTTCAGGGGTTTCATTACTCACACTAATCAAGACCTAACAGTATCACAAGATGGTTCCTAAGTTAAGTTTGGGAGGAAGCCAGGGATCCCAAAAGATGAAGGGGAGGAAGGCATGAGGTACAGCCAATAGAAAAGCACAGAGGTGAGAGATTGACTTCAGACTCTGCCTCTCACACATACTGATTATATCCCCCTGGTAAACTATTTAGTATTCCAATGCTCCAGGCAACTCTGTAATATAAATTACGTAAGGGTTCTGATCAGTATCAGTGGATTGAGTTTCCATTATAGGAGTTTCCCCATACTGATGAAATAGATGAAATAGAATCCCAGACTTTGTCCTCTCCCCCCACCTCAAAATCCAGCTTTCTGTAACTCTCCAAAATTAGATTCTAAAGTTCTGGAGATCAGAGACCTTGTTTTCTATCCCTTTATATTCTATTTAGAGCTCAGGCCACTGCTGTGGCTTACCATCTTGCATGTACACAGTAGGATCTCGATAAATATTTCATGAAAAAAAGATGGAATCTCATTTCACTTGCCCTTATATGTATATATTCAGGCCACCATGTTAAAAAGTTCTAGGGGAAGAGGAAAAGAAAATGAGCCACAGTTATTAAAAATGAAACTTCTGGGAAATCAGTGGACAAGACTGCATTTGGATGAACAGGCAAGCCTTACCCTAAGGGCTCTAACCAACAACATTGGATTCTAGGGCTGGAAAGGCTCCTTGTGATCATGGATTCCTACCTGCCATGTCATTTTAAAAAGAGGAAATGGAGGTGCAGCAAGTCAAAGGAGTTTGCCCAGTGTCAAACGAGGTCTATGAAGAGCTCAGTCACTGAAACCCAGCTCCTTGGACACCATATTGAATGCTCACTAAGCTGCCTTTCCTGGCAAAACTTGCCATTAATGTGATTCAGGAAGAATGTGAACATATATAGAAATCTTGGCAGCAGCCTATTGCTGGGGAAGCAGCTCTGGACTCAGAGCCAGGGGACCTGGGTTGGACTCCTGGTTCTACTGTCTGTGATCTCTATGACCTTGGGCAAATTATTTAATCTTCCTGGACCTCAGTTTCCCTATTGTGTATAATGAGAAGGTTAGATTAAATGGCTTCTAAGGTCCCTCCCACCCCTAAGTCTATGATCCTATAATTCAGGCAGCAGTTAGACTTCATAAGACAGGCTAGGAAATTTGGGTAAAAGCCATTCATTTTTGTTCCTCAACAACACTTTGAAGGAAGAGGCAACATAACACAGTAGAAGGGAGGCTGGCTTCACAGTCAAGAGACTTGTGTTAAGCCCCAGCTGACCATCACTTATCTGTGCCTCAGTTTCCTCATCTGTAAAATTCAAGAGTGTAACCAGAGGCTTCTAAGATCCCTTCCAGCTCTAAGACTATAGCCCTATAATTATGTGTTGATCCACTTGAACCAGGGGTGGGGAACCTTATGGCCTCAAGGCCATGTGTGGCCCTCTCAGTCCTCAAGTGTAGCTCTTTGCAGCCCAAATCACAGAACAAATCCCAGCAGGAAGTTTGGATTCAGTCAAAGGGCCTCACCTGAGGACTGAGAGGGCCACATGTGGCCTCGTGGCCTCAGGTTCTTCACTCCTGTAGCTTAAACTATACCCATAATAGAGCAGTGGGTAGCACATGCCATCTACTCTGCCCAGTGAATTTTGTACACACTGGGACTGGTCCAGGTTGGTGCAGACCCACAGTGTCCACTGGTGATGCAGATAGATGCTCTGCCTATTATACCCTAT
This sequence comes from Notamacropus eugenii, assembly GCF_028372415.1. NCBI lineage: Eukaryota > Metazoa > Chordata > Mammalia > Diprotodontia > Macropodidae > Notamacropus > Notamacropus eugenii. Next base: position 24,729,291 of record NC_092874.1, on the reverse strand, counting down.
CTATCACTTTAAGAGATGAAGAAGACTTGGAAAAGTTTGATAGACAATTGACGACCTTTGTTGTGGTTCTGCCCCCAGCCCTATCCCCCACCAAAGGAACCTCCCTGTAGCCTGGCAGTTAATGGAGAGTCTAGACAAGGTAGAGATAAATTGATAAGATAACCACAGAGTCCTATGTCTTTCTTTTGGAATTAATCCAGACACCATAAATCTTGATTGCCAGGCTGAGAGGAGAGGTTTTGAATTAGCATTTCAATCAAGCAATATTGAAGCCCTCCCACTCTCATCTTCTCATCTCCCCCCTCCCCATCCACCTTTCCACCATATGCCAGAAGCTTCAGAAACAAAGCTTTGAGACAGTTCTAAGGGTCCATATGTGGGGACTTGTCCTGTGGTCCAGTGAGAACCCCACTGGAAAGCCATCATTCAGCTCATGCCATGTTCTAGAAAAGGCTTGACCTTGCTTTCTTTTTGGATACATTCTATACATAATCAGAAGTGTACATGTTGTCTCTCCCATTGGAAAGTAAATTCTTTGAAGGCAAGAGCTTCCATTTTTGTTTTTGTGTCCTCCGTGTTAGCTCTGTGCCGAGGCACAGAGTAGGCATTTAATAAATGCTTATTTGATAAATTATTAAGCTAGTTATGCATCCCCCTCTTTTTTTCTCTTTTATGGATGTTGGCCAGCTTGACCAGGTTGCCCTCCTTCAGCTCCCACCATCTATCGTTCCAGCCAGGTCTCCCTTCAGATCTTGTATGGGATTATGGGGTTGATAAATTGTATATCAGTAAGTCCACCCAATATAAACATCTAAAAGGATCCAAGGATGCATATACCCAGGCTACCTCCCAGATACCAGAGTCCCAGTGTTGTTTCTGATTATGAGAGATGAAGTAACCCATTTGATAGTGCCAGTAAACCACACTTGCCCAGGAATACTGATTCTGAGTGGCCTGGAGAGGTGGGCCAGGATTCTAAGTATGAAGAAGAAGGGGGCTGGAATCTACTACAAAGTCTACTACTACGGACATGAGGCAAGTAGAACTCAGACACCATTGTCTCCTTAGATCATAAATAGGTCAGATAAGGATAAACATAATGGTGGCAGAGTTCTCTTGACATCATAGGCTAACCTCATGGATTTATCATTTTAGTTGGGTTTTTCCTCCCTCTGGCAGATGGAGTCTAATCTAACTAGCCTTCATCAAGACCATAAAATATCTGCCATGATGGTATCTCTTTATGCTTTTCAAAGTTCATGAGGGTACATATATATATATATATATATATATATATATGTATATATATATATACATACATACACAGAAACATATATATATACACACACGATATCATAGAGCTATGTGTACACACATATGTGGGGGAAGGCCTCTGCTGTTTCCTCCTTTAATCTCCCAGTGAGCAGGTAGCATCATCAGAATCATACATGGCATCTCTTTTCCAGACAGTGCGGATAGCATTCATTCAATTCATTCATTCCATCAATAAGACATTAAGTGCCTTGGTATTGTTCAGTCATTTTCAGTCATGAAAATGCGTCCCTATTTGGGACTTTTTTGGTAAAGACACTGGAGTGGTTTGGCATTGCCTGTTCCACCTCATTTTATAGCTGAGGAAACTGAGGCAAACAAGGTGAAGTGACTTGCCCAGAGTCACACAGCTGATAAGTCTCTGAGGTCAGATTTGAACTGAAGTCCTCCTGATTCCAAGGCCAGTGCTCTATCTACTGCACCATGTAGTTGCCCTTAAGTGCCTACTGTCTACTGTCACTGTGCTAGGTACTAGGGGCAAAGATCAAAAGCAGTCTTTTCCCCCTCCAAGTTTATACTCTGTTGCTAACCCAGGGGCATTGGGGAAATAAATACAACAAGCACTTACTCTTTACTTAACTATAAACCAGGTATTCCCTAAGCACTATGGACACTTACCCAACTCCCCCCAGGTAGTATCACAAAGATCTGAGAGAAATTTGAGGAGAAATGTGGGTGCTCCACTGAGCTCTTAGACTGAGTACTTACAGGAGTATCCCAGAGATATTGCGGATTTAGTTCCACATCATGGCAATAAAGTGAATATTGCAATCAAGTGAGTTACAAGAATTTTTTTCATTTCCCAGTACATATAAAAGTTATGTTTGCACCACACTATGGTCTATAAAGTGTGCAATACTATGTTTTTTAAAAAGAGTACATTGTAAAAGAAATGTACAAACCTTAATTAAAAAACATTTTATTGCTAAAAAATAGTAATCATCATCCGAGCCTTCAAGAAGTCATAATCTTCTTGCTGGTGGAAGGCTTTGCCTCCATGCTGACGTTGACAGCTGCTGACTGATTGGGTGGTGGTTGTTGAAAGCATGGGTGGCGGTGACAATTTCTTAAAATGAGACAACGCTGATGCCTTGACTCTTCCTGTCATGAAAATCTTCTCTGTAGAATGCAGTGCTATTTGATAGCATTTTACCCACAGTAGAACATCTTTCAAAATTGGGGTCAATCTTCTCAAACCCTACCGTTGCTTTATCAACTAAGTTGTTGTAATATTCTTCAATATTATTGTGTCTCAGGGAATAGGGAGTTCCAAGAAGAGGGAGAGAGACAGGGAACAGCCAGTTGGTAGAACAGTCAGAACACACACAACATTTTTCAACTAAGTCCACCATCCTATCTGGGTGTGGTTTGTGGCACCCCAAAGCAATTATAAAGCAATTACATCAAAGATCGCTGATCACATGTCATCATAACCAATGAAATAATAATCCAAAAGTTTGAAATATTGCAAGAATTACCAAAATGTGACAGAGATACTACGTGAACATATGCTGTTGGGAAAATGGTGCTACTAGACTTGCTTAATGCACAAACCTTCAATTTGTAACAACAAAACACTCTATCTGCACAGCACAATAAACAAAATATATCTGTACTTGGGTAGAAGGCCCACAGCCTCAGTATCTACATGAGACAGGACAACAGGTTTTGGGGTCACCTTCTCTGGAAACGGAGTCATTTTTTGAAACTTCTTGGACTTGAGAAGGTGGGCATCTTGGATCCCAGAGAAAAGCGCTAGAGCCCAAAGCAGCTCCATAATAGAGCTTGATTAGCTAACTCTGCTCTAGAGCTGTGACTCTTGCCAAGGTCTGGAAGCTCTGGAGTTTCCTCACTGAGATGGTGACGCAACGTCCCAGAGAGACAGGCGGAGGAGCCACAATAAGGAGCAAAGCTGATGCCCCCTGCTCCATGGGGGCTGGGCAGGGCAACAGGAGAAACAATCAGCAGAGGAAGGACCAAAGGAAGCCATGTCTGGTGAACTACCAGTGACTGAGGCTAGAACTCTAGAACAAGCCTCTGGAGAGAAGTCCCGAAATGGATAACACCTTTTCTTGCCATAATCTCTTTGATGAGCTCTTTCCAATGTTCTTAGACCTATGGACAAAAACTTCTTCTCCATTGGTTTGGTGAATGCTGTGCTTTTAAAGGAAGTTGATGGCAATAATACTCTGGGAACCATATTATCATAAGTTTCCCATATTGTCTTAGTTGGTGCTACAACCTGGGGGGAGGGGAGGAACAATTTCTACAAGGGGCTTTATTACAAAATTAGCAAAAGCTAAGTAAATAGGATGATATTAATGGACATTTTCATCAAATTGTAATAGCCTGGTATATTGCCCTTCCTGGCACAAAGGACACATACGAAGATACAGATATGGATATATATATATATACATATAAATTTATATATGTATACATATATAGATAGAGAAACTAGGATAGATAATATATCTATATCTTAATAGACTTAAACAGACAGACAGATACATAGATCTCATAAGCTGACCTGGTATTCATGTTGACTGGTCAGGACTCCTTATTCCTCTGGAAACTGATAGAGAAATAGTCATTCAGCAAAATATGAGTGAACATCTTGATGTACCTACCTTACACATATATGTGTAAGTATAAATAGACAAATATGTATATGTACAAGATGTCCAAAAATCATATTATAATCTTAGAGTTATTTAAACATATACATATATACATATTAGTATACATGTACATACATGCCACATTGTATACATACAGATGTGTGTGTGTATCCTTTCCTATAGGGTGTATTTTCCTAAGTCCCGATAGGAGGCACTCTCCTGAGTTAAGGCAATTACCATTCATCTCAATGGGACAAACTGTCACACAATTCTGAATCCCCCCCTTAAATTACATTTAATACCATCTGATATTCAGAGTTTACATAATTGAACTGTTAATGCAACAAACCATAAAAAACCGACTAATAAAGACAGAAGAAATCAAGGAAAACAATGCATATGATACCCCACTCCCTGAACAAATTAGCCTAAGCAGAAGGGCTGAATATAAGAGCACATGAGAAGAGTCTGGAGAAGGGTCCCTTGTACATTTCCTTTCAGGGGAAGGGGTCCATAGGATTACTGCTGCTTTAAGCCAGCCAATCAGGAGTGCTCTGAGAGCTTAATACAACATTCATCAACTCTATGCACTACTGTGAAGCTGTCCACCTAGTGACACTTTGATGGAAGGGTAATGGGGTAGGAGTCAGTGGTACTCGGCCACTCCAAAAGCCTAGGAAAAGCAAATGAGTCCTGATAAATGCAACCTAAAGTAAGATATTAATTCACACAGACTATGTGATCCTGGGCAAGTGACTTAACCTCTCAATGCTCTAAGCAACTTGAGAAGACCATAAATTTCAGAGAAGACACCATTTTCTTGATAGAGGGAGTGTCACTGCAATTCCTTGTAACATTTAAATCAGAATGGAGTTGGACCTCTGATTTCCCTGGTAAAAGTAACTCTCAAGGATGTTGTCGATGGAATTCAGCACCTTCTCTCCGATCTGCTTCTGAGTTGTCTAAAGACCTGGGTCACACAGCTAAAAGCATTTTATGTACATTATGTACAGTTGATGTGAGAACCTGCAAGTAACTGTTGGGGATCAGGATACAGCCCAGGTCTCTCTCAGCTTCAAGTTAAGGCAGTAACAAATGAAGTTATGACTTCCCACTTCTCCTCAGACCATGTTTCCTGAGGACCACTCTCTTGTCTACATCTGCCCCTGCAACATCATTGAGCCATGCTCTCCAGACGCATTGCAGTCCCCAGTTATGCATGTCCTTGGTCACTTATGGTGTGTGAACTCCTACAAACCTTTCTTCATAGAGGGCAAGTCATTCTTGATTTTTTTTTCTGACTATGCCACTGACTTCTGGGATCCATACACTATATTATCTGCCTAGAGTCTTCTATGCCCTAAATGCCATATACACCAGCTTATGACAAGCAAAAACTCAATTGAATTTGTCTTCAATGAACCGCACAGAGTAAAACCTAGGGTCGAAGTCAGAGCTAAGAGAAAGGACAGACTCTTCTGGATGTGAAGTCTGTTTCAAAGGCACCCTGCCTGCTAACTTGGGCCAGCTTTAAGAACCAGATAAATAGGTCACAGAGCTAAAGCTCTCATTAGAACGGGACTCTAAATAGATCAGTGACAATGGAAGGGACCTCTAAATCTTGACACAGTTCAGAGCCTCTATGAGTATTCATCTAACCTCTTTGCCATCTATGCTGAACCTTGGAAAATTGGCTATATTTTTTATTGACACTGTTTGTATAGCCAGTTATGTTTTGTTTCTTTTTTTTTCTAAAAAGGGAGGGTTTGTATTCTCTCACCTAAGTCATCCTTTAGAAAGAGACATCTCTGGCAAGGATTTTATTGACTCCTCACTTCTCTTTCCCTATTGGAAAGGCTTCTCAGTCAGAACTGGTGCTACAGATATATTATTAAATGGTGATGGAAGAGGAAAGTAGATTATGGCAAGCGGCGAAGGTGATAGACAACAATGAGCGTTTACTCCTTACATACTGTGCACTGGCATGTGCTAAGCAATGTGGATGCAAATACTAGCAAAAAGAAAAACATTACCTGCCCTGAAGGAGCTTACATGCTAATGGGGGGAGGAATAACACATAAAAAGGAACTGAAAGAGGAGCTTCATTGTGATGAATCTAGAGAGACAGAATCATAGCTGGGAGGGGAAGGAAGCATCTTGGGCCTGGGACCAATCCCTGAAATAAAGTTGCCAGAAGCATCTCACCATCAGATATGGAGGCCAACATGGCAGAAGGATGTTTCAGGGTGAGAAAACACCAGATACTGCAGCTAAGTAAAGATAATGTTCAGATAGTCAGATTATGACTGAGAGGGAGGGGATTAGGAAAAGCTGTAGGGAGAACAAGAGGGCAGTTTATAAGGGACTGATGGGTTAGGCTATGGAAGGGAAATTGGACCTCTCCTGTTTGAAGCATGAGAGCTACAAAGAAGAAAATACAGGTTTGACGTGAGCTATCCCATGTACAACTACCTAAGGAGGCAGTATTACTCATTTTGTTCAGCCATTTTCAATCATGTCTGACTCTCCATGACCCCATTTGGGGTTTTCTTGGCAAAGATCCTGGAGCATTTTTCCATTTCCTTCTCTAGCTCATTTCACAGATGAGGAAACTGAGGCAAACAGGGTTAAATGATTTGCCCAAGGTTACACAACTAGTAAGTGTCCAAGGCTGGATTTGAACTCAGGGAGATGAGTCTTGCTGACTCCAAACCCAGTGCTCTATCCACTGCACAAAGGCTGGATGGCCAACTTCATGCAGATAACATCTTTTACCTTGTATGGGTTGTCCTCGACATGATCTGAACATCTCTTCCATCTCTAAATCCTGGGATTCCATAGATGGTGATAGAGTTCTCACCTTCTTTTCACCTTTTCTGGAACTGAGGAGGATAGGACACCCCATCAACCACTGATTCATCCTTCTGCCTAGTGCTCTTTGTACACAGAGCTGAGAATGTGGAGGCAAACCTTTGAAACAAAGCCAGAATCTTTCTCTCAAGGACCATAAACAATATGTTGTTGGACTTTTTTTAGACAAACAGGAAAAAAACAAACCTTCCTTTTTGTCTTAACATGAAAAAAATAATATGCAAGTTAGTGGAGATAAACTTCAGATAATAATAAGATTTTTGACCCCTTCATGACCAATACAGAAGCTCCAAGTTTATTGAGGGAAAACTATTGGGTTTTATCAGAGCAGCTTAGAATTATTTAATTTTAAGATATTATTATCACGTAACCTAAGCAGACCAAGGACAGAAAAGCCAAGGTACCCCCAAAGCAGTCATGCCAGCACTTTTTTGTAGAAGCAAAGAACTGGAAACAAAGCAGGTGCCCATCAGTTGGGGGATGGCTAAACGAATGAATATATATACATATACATATAATATATATGAATATACCAGAGGATTGCTATATCGTAAGAAATGAGGGAAATGAAGATGATGAATGAAAAGACTGCTATGAACTAATGCAAAATAAAGAAAACCACGTAAACAATATATAAGATAAGTAAAACGATGCAAGCAGAAAGAACAAATAAAACTAAAGCAAAAATGCTGTCATTAGAACTGTAATTATAATCACGCTTAGCCCAGCAGGAAGGCAAGCAGACAATTACTATTTATTAAGCACTTACTGAATGCCACACACAGTGCTAAATGCTAGAGATTTAAATACAAGCAAAAAGAAGAAAAATAGTCCTTGTCTTCAAGGAGATTACATTCTAAAGGAGGAAAGATGACATTTATTCAAGAGATATAAAAGGTGGGGTTAAAAGAAGAGAAGGTACCCATATGGGAAGGGGTATGGGAGTGAAATCCAGAGTCAAACCACAGCTGGGAAAGAAATAAGGCCAAGTAGGTCTGGGCCCATCCTCAAAATGGAGGGAAGGAATTAGCCAATGGAAGAAAGGGGCTAGCATGGCTGAGGGGTGGTCCAGTTTGAGAAGATCCCAGGTACAGGGGGAAGTTCTAGTGTGAGAAGGCAGTTGAATTACGGCATTTTTCCCTCTATTTGATTTAAAATTCCTCGGTGACTGGTCCCATATCTTTTAGTTCTTTTTTTTTCATTTCTAAACTTATCATTCTCTCATTCATGAATTAGCCTGACCAGCTGCTCATCTGAGTAAATTAACTCAGGTCACTAAGTTACAGCAGAGTGTCAGAGATAGCCCAGCTCGAGATAAAGAGATGGCCTTAGATCCCAAATTCAATCTCTCACAAATACTGACTGTGTTACCCTGGATGAGTCTCTACACATGTAAGTTAAGAAACCATTGCAGATCTCTGTTGGAAGAAGGAATTTCATCACTGGTGAAACCACCCACAAAATAAAAAAAAACCTCCTCAAATGCTTAATTTAGTATTGATGAGCAATTTTAGTTATTTCTACCTAAACCCAAATAACCAACATGAGAATACAAAGTAGAGACAGTCCCGTAACATGGAAAGAACTCTGGATCTGGTAACTAAGGACATGCATTCGAATGTCAACTGCCTATGACTTAGGTCATCTTTGAACTATAGTTTCCTCATCTATAATAGGAGAAATGGAGGAAGGAAGGGAACAAACATTTATTAAGCCCCTGCTGTGAGACAAGAACTAAGGTAAGCATTTTACAAATATTATCTCATCTGAGAAGATTGGAATGGATGATCTCTCAGGTCTTGTCCAGTTCTAAATCCTATGATTCCTAGGAAGGGAATCTGTCTTATTAAATGTTCCAGACCTACCTGTGAGCTGCAAGCAGTGCTCAAAACTCGCCACTGTGCCAAAACCAGATTAGAAGATGACAAACAAAATGAATAAAATACGATGCAACATAATGTTAATTTGTAGTTTCTAAGGCAATATGCCACCCGCAGAGATCTTTTTTATATGAGTTGGATACCACCGCTCCAGCCACTGGCAGGATGGAGAACTGTTCTGGTTGTAGTAAGACCTCTTGGAGTCTCAGGAGATTGTCTGATGTCCCCTACAGCGTGACATTCTAAGAAGGCGCAATAAAGGCTTTTTCAAATTGGCAACTGAGGCTACCAGTTCTAGGATAACAGGTCTCTAAGAACAGAGTTGAGAGCTCAGATGGATGACACTAGAACAGACTTGGATATAAAAGGTAGAACTGGATTCAATAAACTGTCCCTTATCTCCCAGAGTTGTCATGAGAATAAATGAGATAATATTTGTTCAGCACTTTAACTGACCTTAAAGTGTCATCGAAATGATGGCTATTATTAGGTTGGAAAGGACAGATCGCAAATAGTTGATTTAAAATTAATTGAGGTTTGCATGATTTTTTTAAAATGTAAGTTGAGAGAGTACATGTTGAAAAAGGTCCTTATCTTGACCCGGATTGTTTCATTTCCATTCTAAAGTCATCCTTCCCAGATTCAATATTCATACAAAGAACCATGTAAAGGAGCCCCTGACTTCGTTGTAACGGATGCCACCTACGTTATTTGTCCTTGACTCACTCCTTGCAGGGTCAAGATCTGGACAATAGCACCCTTAAGCAGGTTTCTCCAAACTTGGCCCTTGGTGTTTCCTTTCTACTTTTTTCTCCTGTTCTGGCCTCACTTCCTGGCAGGTCATTGATGGGAAACAAAGGTTACAAGTTTACAAGAAAGCTTCCCCAGAGCCCAATGGTTAGATAAGTGCAACAATAACACAGCAAGACATTCCAGTCCTGGGAAAGTGAGTCCAAGGAGATAGTTCTAGAGATCCACACCTGGCATGATCGGTGCCCAACAATCTCTTGACCTTCCTAAGGACATAGATGTTGAATTAGTGGGGACATCCATCCAAGCCCTTCGTTTTAGAGATGAACAAGCTGATGCTCAGAGAGTTACTTCTTGGTCAGGGTCCAACACAGGGAGGAAGTAGCAAAGGCAAGACTTAAACCTAAGCCTTTCTGATGGATGAAAGGCAATGTAGCCTAATGGTTAGACAGGTGACCTTGAAACCAGGAAGACCTAGGTACACATCCTGCCTCTGCCATGTATTGATCAGGTGACAATAGGCAAATCTCTAAGAATGAAAACAGCAGAGGAGATGCCACCTGAATGATAGAGGGAAACTGCTTACAGGGAGCTCACTAGACCAATGAAGTCCTAAGTCCAGTCCTTCTCTCCAGACTGATGTTTAGATTGTAGTCTGTTCTTTGGGCTTTCTTGAGAGTTTACTCTGCTTGTATGCCTTTTGCACTCAAACTTTACAAGTAGAGCTATTACAGAACTAGCATCAAAAATGAGAGTTAGTGGCCAGCTAGGTAGCGCCAGGGTGCACAGAGCACAGGGTTTGGAGTCAGGAAGACTCATCTTCCTGACTTTGAATCCAGCCTGACACTTACCAGCTGTGTGACCCTGGACAAGTCACTTGACCCTGTTTGCCTCAGTTTCTTCATCTGCAAAATGAGCTGGAGAAGAAAATGTCAAACTACTCCAGTATCTTTGCCAAGAAAATCCCAAATGGGGTCACAAAAGTCAGACATAACTGAAAATTGACTGAACAACAGTGGCGAGTAGAAAACAGGGTATCTAGAAAGGTTGAGACCTCTCCCCCCAGAGAATCAGTTGTTAGAACCAGATAAATCCACCAAGAAACTTCGCAACTTAGAAGGCTGGGCTAAAATTTGAAAGATTCAGTTTCAAGGTAAAGTACTGCTTCTAGGTGCAATGACTCAGTGATAAAAGCCAAGGATTTAGGACCGGAGGTAACTTTCAGCAGCAGTTGATGTGAAAAGGAATTCTGTTTTAATCACAGACCTAATAAACAGAATTAGGCTGATGTGACTGCTTTTTTAAAAAAAGTGTTAACTGACATCTAGTATTTATCTCACAAAAATGAATCATATCCCTGACTTTGAAACCAGTCAAATACAGTTAAGAGGACTGTGCTCCATTCTGTAACCAAACTTTATTTTTCTTTAAACATTTGATCTCTCTACCTCAAACAGGCTGAAAGTTCTGAGATTAATCACAATGCCACTATGGATTGACTGGCAGCTTTGACCTACTCTACTTCCAGCCTGGATTGATCCCCACTCCCACCCTCCAGGTAGCCCAGTGACTGACCATGGTAAGGCTGGACATATCTGAGTAGACACCAATTGGCTTAGCCCTCTGTGCCTCAGGATTCCAAAGTTCAAGTATATCTAGCACTTAGCACAGTGCTTGGCATGCAGTAGAAGCTTAATAAATGTTCATTGACAGCCTCCTCAGTAGTTGAAATTACAGGCATGCACCTCCATGCCCAGCTGTGGGCAGCATTTTAAGAATCTTAACAAATAAGCATGTTCAAGTTCTACCCACCAGGATGATACAAATTTCCTACAACTATTGTTGAACAGTTGAGTCTGACTCTTTGTGACCCCGTCAGGGGTTTTCTTGGCAGAGATACTGTTGTGATTCGTCATTTCTTCTCCAGCTCATTTCATAGTTGAGGAAACTGATGCGAACAAGGTTGAATAACTTATCCAAGGTCACAGTTAGCAAGTGTCTGAGGTCAGATTTGAACTCAAGAAGAGTAGTCTTCCTGAGTCCATGCCCTGTGCTTTAAGCAACATGGCACCGCTTAGCTGCCCTTCTAGAACTGTAGAACCACAGAAACTGAACTTTGAGGGACATTAGAAGGCATGTACAGGACTGAAAGCCCTGGAGTCCAGAGAACCTGAGTTCAAATCTGACCTCAGACATTTACCAGTAGTGTGACCCTGGGCAAGTCACTTAACTTTGACTGCCTCTCAAAAAAAAAAGGTATGTAGTTCAGCCCCCTAATTTTACAGGTGAGGAAACTGAGGCCCAGAGTGGCTAACGGACTCACTCAAAAGTCTTACAGAGAGTGGCAATAATAGAGATTTGAATCCAAGTCCTTTGAGGCCAAATTCAGGATCTTTTTTCCCCTACTGCACCATCCTCACTCTCAGAGTGAGCAAAACACTGATGAGAGAAAGGCCCCTGTCCTAATACACTGGTTCTGTTCTGGTCCAGAAGATAAAAGCAGGTGCAAAGTGGACTGAATCTGGCCTGAGGACCTGAGTTCCTATTCTGTCTCTGGGATTTTACTACATCTTTGATTTGGGGAAATCTTAAGACCTGGCTCCATCATTCCCAACATGAGGAGGCAGGGAGAGAAAGGGATCATATGATTTCTAATGTCCTTTCCAGACATAAATCTTATGGTCCTACGGTCTTGTAACCCTTCTCTTAACCTTTGTAGCTTCTCCCTCTAGGGTTTTGTGCAGAAGTTCAGGGCCTGGTGGACAGGGCTTGGACCTTGCAGTCAGGAAGATCCATTTCAAGTCCCATTGATGGCACTTACTAGCTGTGAGTCTTGTACCCTCTCAGCGTCTCAGGCAGCTCCCTGGGACTTCTCTGTGCACTAAAACAGTGACTGAGATCTGCTTGGTAGAAGGAGTTCTCAGGACACATGCCAGGATCCAACCCTCCCTTTATTCACTTTGGAGCAAATCCCCTTTCAAAGTCCCTGTGGGGGAAAGGAGGAGGAAGGGCAGGGAAGATTTAGTTTTCCCCTCGAAGGGACCAAGCTCTTAGGGAAACTTGTATCAGCAGGAGAAAAAGCCGATAGATGGCACCAGCAAACTGGGTCTGGGGGACATCGAGGGAGAGTGGCACCTGAGGCAAGTAGTGGGTACCAGGAGTCTGCTTCTGGCTCTCGAGGCCCTGGCTGGGGATGTCATAGCTGGCCTGTCTGCTGGTGAATTGGAAAGACAGCTGGGCTTGGAGTGAGAGAAATGGCTGTGAATCCCCTTCCGGAATTTGTTAGCTGTGTGACCAACATAAACCACCAACCCTCTCTGTTCCCTCCCTTGTCCATGGGACTTGAACAAGACTTGAACAGCCCATCCTGCTGTCAGCCAGTCAAGCATTCATTAAGGGCTTATTATGTGTCAAGCACCACGCTAAGTGCTGAGGGTACACAGGCAGGCAAAAGCAATCCTTGTTGTCAAGGACACATAAAGAAACAGGCTCAAAGGGGATGCATGTAGAGGAGGTGGAGGGTAGGGTAGAAGAGGGGAAGGTACTGGAAGCTGGAATGGAATAGGCTGGAGTTGGGGAAAGGGGTGGAGACTGGAACTGAGTCTGGGAGAAATCCAGGCAAACTAAGAGACAGAGATGAGGAGGGAAAGTATCCCAGGCATGGGGGACCAAACAGGAGAGCTGGAGAAGGAAAGGAAGGTGGGAAGAGAGAGGAGGAGAGGAAAGAGACAGAGAGAGAGAGAGACAGAGAGAGACAGAGAGACAGAGACAGAGAGACAGAGATGAGGAGGGAAAGTATCCCAGGCATGGGGGACCAAACAGGAGAGCTGGAGAAGGAAAGGAAGGTGGGGAGAGAGAGGAGGAGAGGAGAGAGACAGAGAGACCATGAACACAAAAACTAGAATTTTGCTTTATTATTTTGCAGAGGAGGGGAGAGAGGCTTCTCACAGAACACCAGAAGACCACTAGGGACTATATTTAGTAGAGCTGGGATAAAATGGGATGGAAAAGACCAGAATTTTATTTCATCCCCCCCCCTCCTCCCCAGCAGGTGGAAAGCTAAGAGTCTATACCTATAAAGATAAACATTCTACTAGTGAAGGGAGAAACACATGCTTCTAGATAGAATATTTTTTTTGATATAACTTTACCCTCAGAAGAAATGTCAAAAATATACAGAACACATGGGAAAGTGAGAAGGAAATCCGATACGTTTTTCTAGTATTCCAAAACCCTTTTTTTTAAGCCAGGCATCTCTCTACTGGGCAAGGCAGAAGAAAAGAATTTCTTTTTCCTTCGTGCAAAGTCAGAGAATAGTCACTTTAGGCCCAAAAAAGGCTTTGTGGTGTCTGGGCATGAGATGAAGGAATTCACCCACAACCTCCAGGCATAACTGTGGTAATACGAACGGAAAGAAGAGCTCCATCCCGAAGGGGAGGACCTAGTGAGACACCTTGAGCTCCCTCCAGGAACTTGGGAAAGACAGGAGAGGAGAGGAATTATTTTTAAAGGACTGGTGGTTTTTCCTATCCTAGGAAAAACCAAACTACAATTATACATGCCTAAAGAAAAGGGGGAGAAAAAAAGTGCAAAACCCAGAATAACCTGTTGCTTGAGGTTTGGGAAGGGTGTCCAGAATGAAATGCCGGCTGCCTGCCTTGTTTATTCCATGCCCTAGTTTTTTAACTTAGCATATACATCCCAAGTCAAAGGAGTATGATTCCTCCAGATAAGGGCTGTCCTGTGAAGGCTGTCAGTACATTTTTGTTGCACATCCTTCATTCTCCAAGAGGACTGTGACATCAGGAAGATGATGTCATGACTGGATTTAAGTGAGGGAGAGCTGTGCAAAGGCATCAGCTTCACTTTCTCCTCCAGAGCCATCTGGGTCCAGTGGTAAGATATAGATCAAGACAACTGGAGATGGCCCAGGATGCAGCGGAAGACCTTGACCTTTTTAAGCTAAGGTCTTTAACAGGTCTCAGCTTGACTGACTGCTTCTTCAATGAAAACACATGTTTTGCCACCAGGATTTAGAACTCTTCCAGGGAGGTGGAGCCAAGATGGCGGAGTAGAAAGACGCACATACACATAGCTCCAAACCCACAACACATAGAAGGGCTACAAGGAAGTAACTCATGGCAAATTCTGCACCCAGAGGCCACAGAACATTGGAGCGAGGGAGATTTCTGTTCCGGAGAGACCTGCAAACCTCTCGCAAAAGGTCCTTTGTGCTGCAGACTGGGTGCCGGGACTGGGAGCTGAGTGCAGCACGGCCGCGGCACCGAGAGGAAAAGATCCGAGCGGGCTTCAGGGACGGGATCTCCACGGGCCACGCGGGACCTGCAAACTTCTCGCAAAAGGTCCGTGGCGCTGCAGATGCAGAGCCCAGCCCAGACCTGCCATAGCCGCGGCACCAAGAGAAACAGATCCGACCAGGCCTCAGGGACAGGATCACCAGCGGCCGCACAAGTACCTCCACCCACAGGTGACGGGGGTCTGTGAGAGAGTCTCTTTGGTGGGTCAAGAGCGGAGTGGGGTGCCCCCATAATTCAGGCCCCCCCGGGAGGTAGAAGCTGAGAGGCGGCTGCAGACAGGGGCTCCCCAAGCGGGCAGGAGCCTGAATCCATTGTGGAAGGTCTGTGCATAAACCCCCTGAGGGAACTGAACCTGAGAGGCGGCCCTGCCCCAACCTGAGCATCTGAACTTAATCTCACACTGAATAGCAGCCCTGCCCCTGCCAAAAGCCCTAAGGCGGGAAGCAGCATTTGAATCTCAGACCCCAAACGCTGGCTGGGAGGATCAGGAGGCCAAGTGGGTGTGAGGAGAATATTCAGAA
Source organism: Notamacropus eugenii (assembly GCF_028372415.1). Lineage (NCBI taxonomy): Eukaryota > Metazoa > Chordata > Mammalia > Diprotodontia > Macropodidae > Notamacropus > Notamacropus eugenii. The sequence goes on along the minus strand of NC_092874.1, from coordinate 24,713,998 downwards.
GTCAAGTCACTGGCTGGGAAAATGCCCAGAAAAGGGAAAAGAAATAAGACAATAGAAGGTTACTTTCTTGGAGAACAGACATTTCCTCCCTTCCTTTCTGATGAGGAAGAACAATGCTTACCATCAGGCAAAGACACAGAAATCAAGGCTTCTGTGTCCCAGCCCACCCAATGGGCTCAGGCCATGGAAGAGCTCAAAAGGAATTTTGAAAATCAAGTTAGGGAGGTGGAGGAAAAACTGGGAAGAGAAATGAGAGAGATGAAAGAAAAGCATGAAAAGCAGATCAGCTCCCTGCTAAAGGAGAACCAAAAAAATGTTGAAGAAATTAACACCTTGAAAACTAGCCTAACTCAATTGGCAAAAGAGGTTCAAAAAGCCAATGAGGAGAAGAATGCTTTCAAAAGCAGAATCAGCCAAATGGAAAAGGAAATTCAAAAGCTCACTGAAGAAAATAGTTCTTTCAAAATTAAAATGGCACAGATGGAGGCTAATAACTTTTTGAGAAAGCAAGATATCACAGAACAAAGAGAGAAGAATGGAAAAATGGAAGATAATGTGAAATATCTCATTGGAAAAACAACAGACCTGGAAAATAGATTCAGGAGAGAAAATTTAAAAATTATGGGGCTACCTGAAAGCCATGATCAAAAGAAGAGCCTAGACATCATCTTTCATGAAATTATCAAGGAAAACTGCCCTGAGATTCTAGAACCAGAGGGCAAAATGAATATTCAAGAAATCCACAGAACACCGCTTGAAAGAGATCCAAAAAGAGAAACTCCTAGGAACATTGTGGCCAAATTCCAGAGTTCCCAGGTCAAGGAGAAAATATTGCAAGCAGCTAGAAAGAAACAATTCAAGTATGGTGGAAATACAATCAGGATAACACAAGATCTAGCAGCCTCTACATTAAGGAATCGAAGGGCATGGAATAGGATATTCCAGAAGTCAAAGGAACTAGGACTAAAACCAAGAATCACCTACCCAGCAAAACTGAGTATAATACTTCAGGGGAAAAATTGGTCTTTCAATGAAATAGAGGATTTTCAAATTTTCTTGATGAAAAGACCAGAGCTGAAAAGAAAATTTGACTTTCAAACACAAGAATGAAGAGAACCATGAAAAGGTGAACAGCAAAGAGAAGTCATAAGGGACTTACTAAAGCTGAACTGTTTACAATCCTACATGGAAAGACAATATTTGTAACTCTTGAAACATTTCAGTATCTGGGTACTGGGTGGGATAACACACACACGCACATGCACACATGCACACATACATAGAGACAGAGTGCACAGAGTGAATTGAAGAGAATGGGATCATATCTTAAAAAAAAATGAAATCAAGCAGTGAGAGAGAAATATATTGGGAGGAGAAAGGGAGAAATTGAATGGGGCAAATTATCTCTCATAAAAGAGGCAAGCAAAAGACTCATTAGTGGAGGGATAAAGAGGGGAGGTGAGAGAAAAACATGAAGTCTACTCTCATCACATTCCACTAAAGGAAAGAATAAAATGCACACTCATTTTGGTAAGGAAAACCTATCTCACAATACAGGAAAGTGGGGGATAAGGGGACAAGCAGGGTGGGGGGGATGATAGAAGGGAGGGCATGGGGAGGAGAGTGCAATTCGAGGTCGACACTCATGGGGAGGGATAGGATTAAAAGAGAATAGAAGTAATGGGGGACAGGATAGGATGGAGGGAAATATAGTTAGTCCTATACAACACAACTATTATGGAAGTCATTTGCAAAACTACACAGATTTGGCCTATATTGAATTGCTTGCTTTCCAAAGGGAAGGGGTGGAGAGGGAGGGAGGTAAAGAAGGTGGAACTCAAAGTGTTAGGATCAACTGTCGAGTAATGTTCTTGCCACTAGGAAATAAGAAATACAGGTAAAGGGGTATAGAAAGCTATCTGGCCCTATAGGACAAAAGAGAAGACGGAGACAAGGGCAGAGAGGGATGATAGAAGAGAGAGCAGATTGGTCATAGGGGCAATTAGAATGCTTGGTGTTTGGGGGGGGGGGATAAAAGGGGAGAAAATTTGTAACCCAAAATTTTGTGAAAATGAATGTTAAAAGTTAAATAAATAGACTATATCCCCAAGAGATCATAAAAATGGGAAAGGGTCCCACATGTACAAAAATATTTATAGCAGCACTCTATGTAGTTGCCAAAAACTGGAAGTCAAGGGGATGTCCATCAATTGGGGAATGGCTGAATAAATTATAGTATATGAATGTAATGGAGTACTATTGTGCCATAAGAAATGATGAACAAGAAGACTTCAGAGAGGCCTGGAAGGACTTATATGACCTGATGCTGAGTGAAAGGAGCAGAACCAGGAGAACTTTATGCACAGCAACGACCACAGTGTGTGAGAGTTTTTTCTGGTAGACTTAGATTTTTGTAATAACACAAGAACTTCTTACAAAAAAAAAAAAAATCCCAATGGTGAATCTCAAGGCAAAATGCCTTCCACACTCAGAGAGAGAAATATGGAAGTCACTCACATAATGTAGCAGATCATGTTTGTGTATGTGTATGTGTCTGTGTATCATGTTCTGATTTGTTATACGATTTCTTTCATTTATCTTAGTCTGACTACATAGCATGACTACAGTGAAAATATACTCAATAGGAAAGTATATGTAGAATCTATACAGAATTGTATGCAGTCGTGGAGAGGGAGGGGGGTAGTGGGGGGTGTGGGGGGGATAAAATCGCAATTGTATGGCAGTGATTGTTAAACATTAAAAAATAAAAATAAAAAAAAACAAAAAAAAACTATTGGAGAAAAAAAAAAGTTAAATAAATAAATTTAACAAAAAAAAAAAAAAAAAAAAAAAGAACTCTTCCAGGGAGAGAGTAGGATTCTTCCATTTTACTTAAGGCTTGGATTTTTTTTAATGGAACTGGGAGGAGAAATATATCTTTAGACAGTAACTTTCATCACCTTCTTTCTTGAAAGCAAATCACACACACACACACACACACACAAAAGCATTTTACGCATGTATAATCTAGCAAACAAATACCCACTTGGCTATGTCTGAAAATGGGTATGTATCTCCATTTTAAGTTCATTGCTTCCCTGGCAGGAGGTGAATGATATGTATCCTCTGGACTTATGGTTTTTTATCCCATTGACTGGAGTTCTAAAGTCTTGCAAAGCTGTTTCACTTTACAACATTGTTGTCGTTATATAAATTGTTCTCCAGTTCTGTTCTTTTCTCTCTTTGTTCATTCATAGAGGTGTTTCCACTTTCCTCTGAAAGTGTCCATTTCATTATTTACAAGACGCAATAATTGTCAATGACATTCATATGCCCTCATCTGTTTAGCCATCCCCTGACAGGTGAGCCATCCCTTGGTTTCCAGTTTAGGGTCACTACAAAAAGTGTTGCCATTTCCTTTTTATCTGATCCTTGGAAGCTAGAAGCTTAGTAGCATCAGCTTCTTTGAGAGAACAAGTTGGAAAGAAAATAAAGAGACCAGATCAATGGAGACCATGATGGGGAATGGATAAAATGACATCTTCTTGTGCTGTCATCTAACAGCGTATGCTGGTCAGACTGCATACTTTGTGGGTATGACTGGCCAAGGAGATGAACTAAAAATGAGGTTAACCTGACCAGGCTCAGAGAATATGGGAATAGGATTGCCATTTCACTCAGAATTGGACCCAAATCTAGACACAGCTCCTTTGAGGACATGGAGAGATTGAATCTTAACCTCTAAATAAAATCAACAGATTAAAGGGACATTGTTTTTTTTTTATTTCATTTTAACACAAGGGTGTTATTCAAAGGATGATAGGGTTAGAGTCAGAAAAATCATCAAATCTACTACCTCATTTTACAGATTAGACAACTGAGGCCCAGGGAGGTTAAATAATTTCCCAAGGCCAGACAAGTAATACATATCAGTGGAATGATTTGAACCCAGGCCTTCATCAAGTCCAGACCCAACACTTCACAAATAAATTCCTCAATACCTTATTGAGGCATAGAGGTATCACTAGACAGTTCTCAAAGACCTTCAGGACTTTGGGAGAGTTTGGAGGCACTTGAGGACTCATACGTGAGGACCAGCTTGGCTATATTTGGAGGGTATGATCCAGAGGATTTTTTTTGTTTATCTGCTTTTTTACTACAGAAACTGACTTAAAACCATCTGCCATGAATGGGGAAAGGCTATGGACATTTGCCAGAAATTCTCCCTCCATTCAGAAAAAGAAAATATTCACAGATTCTTGAAATAAGGATGGAGTCTAGGAAGGTAGCAGAGGATAAAGTAGTGGCGGATAGATTTTATTTCAAGATCACTTAGCTTCATTAAAAAAAAGGCATCAACTTTGTAAAATGCCATCCATCTTTTACTGAACTGAAAGATTGCATTAAAAAGGACTATTTATGCATAGAAAGGTGAATAATTTTCCTTTTGGGAAAAGAAGCAAATATAAGTGACATTTATAGAGAACTTTAAAGTTTGCAGAATACATCACATCCGTCCTCTTACTTGAGCTTTACAGCAACCGTGAGGCAGGTGCTCATATTATCCTCATTTTCTCTAATGGAAACAAGAACCCTTCTTCATTTGGGAAAGAAAATAGCATCCTGCAGTTCTATAGGTTATTCAATTAATAACAGCAATAGTATTAATAACTAGCATATATGTGGCACTATGTATATCCTCATCTTACTGCTGGGACTCAGAGAGTATGACTTGTCCATGGTCACACAGCTAGTAAGGACTGGAGAAAGGATTAGAACCCAAATCTTCCTGACTCCAAAACTAGCATGTTATCCATAATGCCAACAGCCTCCCTCATGTCCCCTCCCACATTTTTCTTCCAGAGCAGCTGCCATATCATTAGCATCTTTTGAATCTTTCATGACTTCCTTAGAAGATCATTTATATTCAAGTATGTCCCACTTTAAATAAACTTGATATTTGACAAATTAAATTTATGTCACTGAAGTTTTGGTGGAGAGAGGCAAGAACATGCATTAAAATGGAGCCATTATTTTACAGAAGGATGTATATAGTAGCTGCTTTATTAGTTGTGATTCATTGGTAGGGAAGGCAGCATGGTGGCCCAGAGAGAATGGGTTTTAGAAGACCTGACTCTGAATGTTACTTCTGTTTCTTATTGATGGTTTGACCTTGGTTGAAACGTTGAATCTATACCTCAGTTTCCAAACTAAGGAGGTTGGACCAGGTCCAGCACTGGAGATGTCTTGTTTGGATCGTTTAATTTCACAGGTCCAAAGGCCAAAGAAGTTTTCACAGGCTTTGTCATGTTCTCCTACAGCTATGAAATCTTACAATAACTCTTAAAAGGGTCATGTCTCATCGCAGAACAGAACATTCTAAAATACGACGAAAGAGAAGTCTAAAAATGATCTCTGATAACCATTACATCTTCTACCAACAATTAAGGAACTTTGGTTGCTCCTCCTTCTGAATATGTGGGTTAGGATCACTCAGGATCATAGATCCAGAACTAGCAGAGCTTTTATTAGTTCTATGATCTAGCAGTCCTCACTTTACATGTGAGGGAATGAAAACCCAGAAATGTTATTACTTGTCCTACTTCACACAAGTAGCAAGTGAAAAAAAAAACTGAAATTTGAATTCAGGTCTTCTAGTTCCAATTCCTAGCATTCTTTTCTACTGTTTTGTTCTTGTAGATGAGGTCTGATTCAGACTGGACTGGGGTATCAGATTCCAGTTTAGAACAAAATAAAACCATCTAGTGGTTAAAAAAAGAAGGTTAAATTAACTATGGCATAGAAAGGATACAGCATTGATTCAATGAAGAGCTTCTCTGCCATCAAGTTTGCCATGATGGTGCTGTGGTCAAACTTGAAGGAAGAACTCCTGGCCTTTCATGTGTAGGCTTTTGTACTTGGGCCTCCAGAAAGGTAGAGTAGTTGCCCGAGCCTGAGTCAACAAGTATTTATTAATGCTATATGCCAGCCATTGTGCTAAGCTTTGCAAGGAGAGTTTCAATATTTTTACTGATTAAAAAAAAACAAGCCAGGCCAGTCTGCGTGATTGATAATGCCACCACCACAATCATGCCACCTTCTTTAGTGAAAGAAGTTTCTCTAATGGAAACAAGAAACTTACTCAGTTGGGGGAAAAATGCCCTAGATTTGTATGTCATTAGATTAATATTAATGATGATAATTGATAATGATAAAAATGGTCATTAATAATGATAACTAGCATTTATATAGCCCTCACTATGTGTTCAGTGCTTCCAATACTCACAATAACCCTAGGAGTTGTTACTGTTATGATTCCCCTTTTACAGCTGAGAAAACTGAGGCAAACAGAGCTTTAAGTGACTTGTCCAAGGTCACACAGCTAGTATATATCTGAGACTCAATTTGAACTCAGGACTTCCTGACTCTAGGCCCAGAGCTCTATTCGTTTCACCAGCCAGCTGCCTCTGACCCACATTTATATAGTTATATTTATATAACTGAGTATTTTCCTTACACAAATCCTGTGATGTCCATATTATACATGTCATCATTCTCATTTTAAAGATAAGAGAACAAAGGCTCTGATCCCTAGAATGATTGATCCATAGTCATAACTGGCGAGTTTCTTGAGACAAGGTTCAAACCTAGACTCCCCAAAACCTAGTTTTGTGTGTTCAGGCTGTTTTTGCCTTTCTTTGCATCCCCATTTCTTAGCACCATGCCTGGCGTATACTGGCATATACCTAATCAATACTTGTTGGCTAAATAGATCCATTCCACTACAATGCCATTCCTTGTCATGACCGCAGGAATTTTTCTCCCAGAAATAGGGATGTTAGGAAAAGCTCTTGGTTTTTCAGATTTAACATTTGTATATTCTTCATTCTCAGAAGAGGTCTTCCAGGTGTTCTTAGTGGCTCGGTAGCCATGCTTCCTTTGGAGACATTCTTCTACAGTCTTCACCCCATGAGAAAGGCAGGAACTCATTGCCATGGTGATTGAGCTGAGCTTTATGAATTAAGGTAGAAAATGAGGGGAGAGAACCAACACACTTTTACAGGCCTCTTCAGTTTCAAGGCTAACCATCACATTGACCCTCTCCAGTTAGTTGGATTATATGCCAATAATTAGACTGATGATGAAAATCCATTGGGGACTAATATAATAAGCACTTAGCATTTATTAGAATTGGAAATTAGATATCACCTGAGCCATGACTAGCATTAGACAAACTGAGCTGTGCCCCAAGAAAATGACATCTAAGTGTAATGGGAAAAGCTCTGTATCTGGACTCAAAGGAACTGAGTTCAAATCCTACCTCTTACACTTATTACTTGTCTAAACTCAGCTACATCCTTTAACCTCCCTGGGTCTGTTTCCACAAAATGAAGGGTCTGGACTAAATGAACTTTGGGGTCTGTCCTACACCGAAAACTATGACATCTTGTTTTCACCTCATCTAATATTAACCTGAAGATCTACCTGCTCTTATCTCCTTTAGGGATATTTTTAAAGTCTTATTGTTTAAATTTTTGGAAAATTATTGCTTCAAAAGTATCTCTTCAGTTAGGTAAGATGGAGCCACATTCGGATGATCGGGCTAGAATTTCAGAGTCGTTTAGTTACAGTTACAGGGCAGAAGAATCATGTCTTTACTCTCAGGGATAAACTCAAGCAGAGCCTCCCCATCCACCATGCTTTCTCCTTTCCAAACCAGCCACCTCTCCCTACTGGCCTTCAAGCCTCATCCCTTTGTTGCTTTCCCACCTATAAGACCAATTTTAAAGACAGATCAGTCCTTCACATTATAGTTTGAATTTAAGTTAATGTTGCCTCTCTCCAAGTTATATGCATACAAAGCCTTCTCCTATGGCAGAATAAATTCTCTGTGCCCTGTTAAAGGAATTTCCAATCCTTTGAACAGGGGAAGAGATTATTTTTTCTTTTTTCTTCTTCTTTGGCTGAGGTCTTAGGGAAAGGACAACCTTTTCAGAGCTGCTAAAATCCTAATGTGTATACAGTAAACTAGAAATAAGGCTGCCAGATTCACATAATAGTTTGCTAATGAACATGATTTATGAGCCATAGTAATGGGAAAGCATCACAGGGGACTGTGGAATCACTCTGGATTAAGAGAAACATGGTTGAAATCCTGACTGATATCTACTACCTGTTTTTTTTTTTTCTTGAGCAAGTCTCTAGGTGTCCATTTCCTCATTTGTAAAATCAGGGAATTAGACTACAAGGTTAGACTACAAAGCCTCTGATGTCACTTCTGGTCCTGATCTATGATCCTAACAATGTGATGAGACAGCCTTAGACTTGAACCCAGAGAGACATGAATTTGAATCTCACCTCCAAAAACTTACTAGCTATGTTCTAATGCTCAGTTTCCCAATTTGCAAAAGGGGATCTAATCAACTTACAAAGGTTTTGAACAAAAGGGGGAAATGAGTAAAGATTATAGAATGGTACAGACTGATGTCAACAATGGTGATGGATTATGGATGGATAGATGAAAGATAGGTAGATGGGTAGGATAATGATGATGGTGGTGGTGGTGCTGACAGTGGTACATGGCTCTGACCCTGGGGCTCTTTCCGCTTGAAGTGAAAATATCTTCAAAAGAATTAGAACTATCCAGTGGTAAATGGAGGAAGTAATTGATGAAAGTGAGGTGCCAAATGCCCTTTATCCTGTGAAATGTAATTGTTTAAGAAGACAAAGCCACCTCTCTCCAGACACTCCATGGTTCTGCTATCACTTTCCTAAGGCAGCTCTACTTCGTATCTCCACCACTCCACATAATGAGGTTCTGAAGTTCCAACACCCTCTACCTATGCCAATTAGCTCTGATAAGACCCCAAGGCCTGGCACCTAACCTGGGACTCTCTTAAGATTTTTAAAATAGATTTTCATCACTGTCCTTGGTCTTTTACATTATCTAGATTTCCCTCTATATCCCTCCCTATCCTTAGAGAGCCATTCTTTATAACAAAATAAATTTTAAGTAGAAAAAAATTCAGTAAAATTGATCAATGTGTTGAAAAACTATCTGATGTGAAATGTAATATCCCACACCCATGGACCTCAACCTCTGCAAGTCAGCTATGATTTATGAATGTCTTTCCTTCAGGATGGGGTCCACTCAGGGCACTATCAATTCAAATTCTGTGGAAGGTGGGGATATTAAATTGTTAATCTGTAGGAAACCAGGACTGTGGTTAACAGTTACTAATTGACTGGCTGTGACACCTGAAATTGAGCAGCAGGATGGGATGAAAAAACTGCATTCAGCAGCACCATCTTAGTTAATGTTCTGGGTGTTCATTTCTGTTTCCTCCAACCTAATAGAATCCTTTTTTAAAACATTTGTGTGTATTGTGAATGCTCCTTCCCTGAAATGCTGTCTCACGATGAAGAATAGTTACCTGATGTTTAAAATTCAATTGGAATCATGAATTTTGTTTAAAAAAAAAAACACATTTAATAGTTTTTTCCCAGTTATATGCAAAGATAGTTTTCAACATTCATTTTTTGTAAGATTTAGAGTCAACACATTTTTCTCCCTCTCTCCCTGCTTTCCCTTCCCCCTCCCCAAGACAGCAAGCAATCTGATATATACATGATATATACATGAGCAGCAGTTGGGTAAATATATTTCCACATTGGTCATGTTGTGAAAGAAGAATCAGAACAAAAGGGAAAAACCAACAAAAATATGAAAACTTTGATCTGCATTCAATTCTTTCTCTGGATGCGGTAGCGTTTTCCATCACACGTCTTTTGGACGTGTCTTGGATCAGTGTATTGCTGAGAAAAGCTAGCGTAAGTCAAACATAGTTGATCATTGTACAACGTGACTGTCAGTGTTCTCCCGGTTCCACTCACTTCATCAGCATCAGGAACCATGAATTTCTTTAGAGGCTGTTCCTAAAAAATCCTTCATACCTTCTTTGAGGAGAAACAGCTGTACGTTAGGGCTCTTCCATCAGCACACTTTGAATTATGTGGCAGGGGAGGGGATGGAGTAGTGCATTCTAATCCAATGGATACAGCTGTCAATTATTTTAGCCATCTGCGGGGCTTAAAAGCACTCCAGTAACATAATCTGTGATGCACACAGGGAAGGAGGGAACAGACAAATCTTCCACTGTTTATAGAAGAGAATCATTGATCAAGACATCCCAAAGGAATTTACTTTTGGATTTTCAGTTGGAAGGAGCCAAGCATGAGAAGGAAGGCTTGGTTTGCTCAGCTGCAGAGTTTCCATTTGCCAAACAGAAAGCCTCAGTAGTGTGCTGAGTGTTTGGGAAGCTTGCTATGGAGTCTTGTCACGAGTCAGCATGGGCTTGGAAGCTCTCCAAATCTTGATGCTGGAATTAAACAAAAAGTATGCCCAGACTTTACCTTCAGAGTCTTTGGTTTTTACAGTGCTGCTGAGGGAAGTTTCAGCCTGAATGTTGTCTCAGTGAAATGCGTCATGGTCAAATGGGCTCATACTTGTGTCAATCCATCAGCTCCCCTCCATCTCAAGGCATTTCTTGTGCATCCAACTATGGGGAAGTACAACTGAAAAAAGGAAAATGAAAAAGAAAAAGGGAAATATTGATCAGATGGATATTTTTAATAATCAGAAAGCTTTTTTTCTTATTTTTAGTCTTATGTTTCAGTGGATTCATGGCTTTGTATGAATACAAGGTAAAGATTCCTTTGAGGTAAGGAATCCTTACCTACAAGGTAAGGATTTCAACCCAGTCACATGCTCTCCTCCTGTACAACTTAAGTCCCCCAGAAAGTCTTTCACAATAGTAATTGTTTCAGGTGGGATCCAAATTCAAGTCTTCCTGACTTCAAGTCCAATAATCCACCCACTGGGCTACCTAGCCATGCCTCTCCCCACCATGTACTTGGGAAATTGATTTTTGAACCCATGTGTAAAATCTGACATTTATCAGATTTCACCTTACTCCACGAGGTCCAATGTCCTATCCTGCTGAGATTTTTTTGAATCCCAACTATTGTCAGTGAATTAGCCATGCTAAGGAACTTTTTGCTATCTTCACATTTAATAAGCCCATCACTTCTGCCATTATCAAATAAATGTTGAACAATGTACAACAAAACATAGATGTATCAAGGGAGTTTACTGATAAGAGAGGGCAGTGGACTTTGGACTGGGAATCAATCTAGGTTCAAATCTTGTCGCTAATACTTCCTGACTATGTAACCACTTTGATCTCTAAGAGTCTAAGTTTCCTGCACCCTAAAATAAGCATAATCTTATAACTTTATCATAGAGTTGTTGTGAAATAACTTATCTAATGTGCTTTACAAACCTTAAAAAGTTTTATACATCAGTCCGTCAGAAAACCTTTGTTAAGTACCTACTATGTGCCAAGCACTCTGCTAAGCATCCAAGATACAAAAAGGCAAAAATGGTCCTCACATCCAAAGAGATCCTATTTCAATGGAGAAGGCAGCACACAAATAACTATATATGTATATGTGTGTATGTGCACATATGTGCATATACACATATGTGTAGATATATACATATATACGGTCATGTGTAGCATAAATGGGAGGTGAAGCTATGGGAAGTAGATGGGAAAATACTTCTCTAGAAGGTGAGATTTGAGCCAAGTCTGGAATAAAAACCCAGGAGGCAAAGGAGGACAGGAAGAATATTCCAGTCATAAGGGTTGGAGAAGGAGCATCATGTGTGAAGAGTAGCTAGCAGGATATGGAGAGGAGAAAGTTTTATAAGAAGCCTGGAAAAGTAGAGGGAGTCAAGTTGGGCAAAACTCTAAATGTCAAACAGGACTTTGTGTTTAATCCCCCACAGTTTATATAGAACCACTGGAATTTATTGAGTTGGGGTCAATGGTCAGACCTGTACTTCAGCAAAATCACTTTGGCAATTGGCTGGAGGGGGAGTCTGAGTGCCAAGAGATCTGCAGCAGGCCCACCAATTAAAAGGTTGTTATAATAGTCCAGGTGTGATGTGATGAAGGCCTATACTAGGTTGATGACTGTGTGGATGGAGAAAAGGGGCCATATAGGAGGGATTTCATGAAGGTAGAAAAAACTTATTAGCTATCCAAGTTGAGGACAAATGAGGAGTCGAGGAGGTTGATTGCAGTTGTCAACATAGATGATTGAGATGATGGTGGTACCCTTAGATAGTAATGGGAAAGTTGGGAAGCGGTGGAAAGTTATGGTGGAAAGATAATGAGTGTTGTTTTGCAAATGCTGAATTTGAGATGCCCATGGGAGATCCAATTTAAGATGTCCAAAAAGCAATTAGTTGATGACGTGCAACTAGGGCTGGACATAGTAGATTTAAGAATCACCTACACAGACATTACCTAAGGGGATCATATAGAGCAATGATCTCTAGCCTTTTTTGTGCCCTTTACCTCTTAGATAGCCTAATAAAATTAGTCTAAGGACTCCTTCAGTGTTTTTGAATGCATAAAATACAATTCCTAAAACAACAAAGGGAATCCAAATTTAGTAAAAGTTGAGATGTATTTTTCTCATCCAAGTTCAAGCACTTCCTAAAATTGAGCCACCAACCCCTAAGGTTGACTCCAGGTTAAGAACCACTTGTATAGAAGGAAAAGAGAACTCTAGACAGAGCTTTGAGAGTGCCCCCATGGTTAGTCAGCAGGTAGGATTTTGATTGGTATCTATCAAAGGAAACTGAGGAGGTCAAGCAGGTAGAAGGAGAACCAGGAAAACCTGGAGAGAATAGAATATCAAGGAGAAGAAGTGACTGACAGCGTCAAAGGCTGCAGAGAGGTCAAGAAGGATAAGGCCACTGGATTTGACAATTGATGAGATTCTTGGTAACTTTGGAGACAGCAGTTTGGGCTGCATGGAGACTGGAAGGCAGACTGCAGAGAGTTCAGAAGAGAAGGAGAGGAGAAGAAGTAGAGGCAATGATTGTAGAAGCCCTTCTCAAGGAAGTTAGAGGAGAGGGGAAAGGAGAGAGATCCATAAGGTTATGGTAGCATCTACTATTTTCCATCCACTGGGGATGAATAGACAAAGCTGAAATACTTCCTACCCTTACGAAGCTTACTTACCATTTCCCACGACTAGGGTCAGCATGGTACAGTTGGAAGGCTGGATTTGTAGTGATATTTAATATTTACTACAGCTCAGGCTTTACAGAATTCACTTAACCTCCATGAGCCTCAGTTTCCTCATTTCTTGAAAGCAAGGCTACTTTTGGTATTCACAAACATCTGTGGCCTTGACTGCATTGACACACCCAAACGTTCAGTAAAAGGTCGTTTCCCAACCTGTTTGAGTAAAAGATCTCTTTTCTTTAGCACTGATATATATTGTGTGGGACTGGTTGTCTGGGCTGAGCCAAATATTCCCTTAGGTAACTTCTAGGGGATGCAAAGTTTTTAATTAAATATTTAACATCACATAAATGTACCAGCATTAGCATTTCCCCTGCCTTAGGGAGGGAAGGTAGGAGGGCCATGTACTTGGCCTAATGGGACTACTGGGATGTCATCTATTATAAATCAAGACCTTCCCAGTCAGGCCTCTGTGTAGTCTTACTTTGGTCATTTAGCCCTTTGGGGACCTGAATTTCTACAAGGGAGGGGTGGGAGAGAGAGCGATGAGCCAGGTGATCTGGGGGCTCTAAAATTCTTACCTTCTCATTTAGGATTTGCATCAAGAAAGTAGGTAGCAAAAACATTTCCACGGGGATGGGGGTGGGGGGGGAGGCCTGCATTTCAGACTTCAGAGAGTCACTACCACATACACACCTCAAGTACACCTTAAAAAAATACCCAGTTGCCTGGGGATACCTGGATGGACATAGAGAATCCCAAGTAATTTCATATCAAAATTGTTTCCATTGAATGGAAACAACCATGAAAGATGAAACCAGAACAGCATGAGCCTGGCTCAGGAAAAATAAGGGTGTGAGGCATTACTAGTCTCCTGGCTTAAGATCATAGCTCTAGACCTGGGCTTAGCCACAGATGGGATCTTAGAGACCATCTAGCCCACCCCACCCCCTTTCTATCTCTCTTTCTCTCTCTTGCTGACCCTCAAAGCCTTTTAAAAAAATTTAAGCTGAAGACAACACTGGTTTTCCTCTAATCTTCAAATTTTCCATTTCCTAATGGCACAATAACAATGCATTGCATTCATGAATCACAATGTATTTAATTATTCCCCTGTCAATGGGCACCTCCTTTGACTCCATTTTTTTTTTTTGCTATCACAAATAAAATACTGCTATGAATATCTCAGTTTATATAGGATCTTTGAATTGTAAAATCCTGTGACTCAATGAAATTTTGAATCCTGGAATGGCCAGGGACTTAAATAAGCATTAGAGTTTTCTAGGAGACCATAGTCCTCAAGAAGTAGGAATCTGCCTTAGCTCTTCATCCTCTACCCATGATAGATCAGGAGAAAAGGGAAGATTTCCCCATCTTGAAGACACAGAAGAGACCCTGCCTAGACCATGAAGGATCCTAACCCCTCTAGGGCATCATCATTGGTACTAATGAACACCTCGAAGGCTTTGGCTTTTCTTGGCCAAAACAGAAAAAAAGATTTTCTTGCAGGCCTCTCTCACTGCATGGCATCTCCTTCACTTCTATCTTCCCATGACAACATTTCATATATGCTTAAGTGAGACTGACTTTGATGGGGGAAAAATATTTCAGAAAACAACCTTTAAAAAAGGCATGTTTAAATCTCTAAATGCATTAGAGTGTGGTATTCATATGCAGAAACACTACCCTAATGAGCTCCATGTGACAGCCGCAGGGACCTAATATAATGAGAGATTTGTGCCAGTTGGGAATCTGGGCAGTTTTGGAGGAGAGACGGTGATCAGTTTCAACTTGGGGGCCATTTCCTCTCTCCCTCCCCTTTTTATTTCTCAGGACATGGTGTGCTGAGGTTTGTGGAATTTATTAAAGAGGAAAAGAAAAACAACAACATTTTAATATGCTTCTTACATCTAGGAATAAATTCTTAGTTCTTGGTTTTACAGGAGCAGGCAACCAGTTAATATGCTTCTGGCCAGATTAACCTTGAAGTTGATGGTGTTCCATTGCCTTTCCAACTGTATGAGTCAGATCTAACTGCACAGTGAAGCAAGGTGCTGGACACCTCCTTGATAAGTGCTCAGGGCCCAGGCTAGGTAGAGATACACATGTCATGAAGGATGTTGCAGAAGGGTGGATGGATTTGGAGAATTAGGAAGGCCTAAAGGATAAGTGGTTATGATGAGAGTGAAGGAAGTGAGAGAAGTGGATGAAATGGGAGAGAGGGGTAGATAGCTGAATTTCAGAGTTCAAGGTAACAGAGACTGAATAAGGCAACATGGTAGGGAGGTGGAGTAGAGTTGAATGCCGTTAATATATCAAGACATTAAGAGAAAGCAATAAATGTTCACTACATGTAGGGGGTGTTGTTTAAGTCACAGTGCAAAATACAAAGACAACCGAGGCCCTTGTCTTCAAGGACTTTCAAAAGAAAACAGTCTGGCTTTTCCACTTTTTCCAAAAGCATCATTTTGGAGAGACACATTCAAAAACAGAGTGTGTGAGTGGACACCAACTGGGCCATCCTTTCAAACTTAACACCAGTTTCTTTCCAGCCCTGTGTCAGAGCATAGATCAAAATGATGTCCACAGTTGATGCTATTTTTCACTTGTCCTTTTGTAAGCCAAACAAAACTCGTTAAGAAAATCCAAATTGCTACTCCAATTAAACACAAATGTATTCTGTTTGAGATGTTTATTACTGGTCCAATATCTTCAGAGAGTTATATTTCCAATCCTGTTTATAGCACACTTAAAGCCTACAACATATACCCAAGCCTGAACCTTTAAAATCAATAATTTCCCTAGTTTTTATGCATGACGCTTGATATTAACAACTGTTGATGTATGTCAAGAGCCTGCTTAGAATGGTAAGGAATAGTGTGAGTGCTAAATGTAACAGGTAGAAAGATGGCATGGAGGTAAGTGTACTGGTTGGAGTTGGAGGACCAGTGTTTGAATCCCATTTCTACCACTAAATACCTTCATGACCCTAGATGAATTACTTTTTCTCTCTGGGCCTCAGTTTCCTTCTTTATAAAGGGAGATTTGTCTAGATATGTGATGTCAAACTCAAGTAGAATTTTGGTATTGTCCAGTCTTTTTTAGTCATGTCTTTATTACTCTATATGGGGTTTTCTTTCAGAGATACTGGAGTGGTTTGCCATTTCCTTCTTCAGTTCATTTTATAGATGAGGAAGCTGAGGCAAACAGGGTGAAGTGATTTGTCCAAGGTAACACAACTAGTAAGTGTCTGAGGCCAGATTTGAAATCAGGAGGATAAGTCTTCCTGACTCCAGGCCTGATTCTCTACCTACTGACTAGGAAGAGGGATTTTTCTTGTGGTTATTTGTCCTTCCTTCTCAAAAAGAACCATGACATCAAGGGGATGTTGCTATGACTTGCAAATAAATTGGATTTAAGTGAGTGGGGGCTTTGCTCTACAGGAAGGTCCTAATGAATCCTCCTTAACCCTGAAACCAAAGCACAAAGTACCAGGATCCTCCTAGGGTTAGAGGCCGGTCCAGCTGATGAATCTCAGTGATGCCATCACTCTCACTGAACATCCTGTGACTCTGCCACTTGGCCTCAGATATGGGCTGTGGGACTGTATGAAGAAAGCAGCTTTTCTACTGTTAATAGAGTTGGGTGTCCGTGATTCAAAACTACCCTGGAAAGGAAGGCAAACTGCCCCCCATCAGTTCCCCCACCAAAAAAAGTGTCTTCAGTTATGGTGAAAATTTTGGAATATGAAAAGGCACAAAGTGGCAGGGGTTGCTGAGACGCAGGCTAGAGACCACTAAAAACAGTAATGATGTTTGGCACCACTGCATCGAGGAAACACAAGAATGCAAAGTGCCCCCACTCATGTTTCTGGCCCTTTTGTGTGTGTGCGCATGTGTGTATGTGTGTGCACGTGCATGTGTGTATGTATGTGTACATGTGTGTGCGCATGCATGTGTGTATGCGTGTGTGTGTGCATGTGTGTGTGTGTGTGGTAGACAGAGGGGCAGCCTGTGGCTCCTGTGAGAGATCTGGGGCTAGAAGAGGTATCGATCGGTGATTTATTTCCATCCTCTCTGTAGAAATATTTGTGTGGCTATCTCTTTAAGGCTATTATTAAGAATTAAACTCCCATTGTGTCTGTTGTTGTTTGATTGTTTTCAGTCATGTCGGACTCTTTGTGATCTTTTGGGAGTTTTCTTGGCAGAGATAATAGAATGATTTACTCTTTCCTTCTCTAGCTCATTTTACAGATGAAGAAACTGAGGCAAACAAGGTTAAATGGTTTCCCCAGGGTCACATAACCAATCAATGTATAAGGCCAGATTTGAACTTGGGAAGAGGACACTAGGCCCAGTGTTCTTAACCGCTGCTCCACCAAACTGCCCATCATGATGTCTATGCTAGGGGTGGGGTCTGGATTTGTGATTTCATCAGGCTGAGGAGATCTTACCAACACAGACTTGCAAGTGGCCTTAGAAAGTTACCTGGAGCACCGAGCAGTTCAATGACTTGCCCAGGGTCCCACAGCCAGTATTTATCAGAGGCCATACTGGAATCTAAGTAACTTTCCTATCTACTATACCTTGATGCTTCTCATAAAAGTAGTTAATAATAAGAACAGACAGTTATGTGATGGTTTAAGGTTTGCAAAGTGCTTTACATACTGTATCTTAATCAATCCTCACCAGAACACTGTGAGGAAGGTACTTTAGATATCACCCCCATTTGACAGATGAGGCCCGGAGAGGTCACAAGGCTTGTGTTCCTACTACATAGCAGAGGTCAGATCCAAACCCGAATCATTTTTACTCTAAATCTGGTACTCTGTCCACTAAGATAACATTTTTCAATTTATAAAACTGGTTTCTGTTAGGTTGGATTGTTTTCAC
This sequence comes from Notamacropus eugenii, assembly GCF_028372415.1. Taxonomy (NCBI): domain Eukaryota; kingdom Metazoa; phylum Chordata; class Mammalia; order Diprotodontia; family Macropodidae; genus Notamacropus; species Notamacropus eugenii. The sequence goes on along the minus strand of NC_092874.1, from coordinate 24,696,003 downwards.
TACACTAGAGATTAAAATTGTCTGTATATTCAGAGTGGGATTTAGCCAGCCTAGCATTATTCAAATACCGTGAGAGCTGCTGTCTGGGAAGGAATCCGTCACACCCCACCATGCCTCCATTTCAAGGGCCTTATGGGAAAGACTGTGATTAAAATACACATATGTTGGGAAATAAATGGGCTGAGAGGTGAACTAGGATGCTGGCGCATGAAGCCAGTCTTCCAGGAACACTCACCGGCCTGCTTTGTTATCAGATGTGATGGGAACTGCAAGTGCTGAAATAATGCTGAGAGAAAGAAAGGAGGAAGGAAGGAAGGAAGGAAGGAAGGAAGGAAGGAAGGAAGGAAGGAAGGAAGGAAGGAAGGAAGGAAGGAAGGAAGGAAGGAAGGAAGGAAGGAAGGAAGGAGACAGGGAGGGAGGGAGGGAGGAAGGAAGGGAGGGAGGGAGGGAAAAGTATGTAACAAGTGCCAAGAATCTCATCATTGGAAATATAAATATAAGCAAGACAGTTACTTAAGAAGCTTAAGAGGAAGAGAAAACACACACAGGGGAGTGGTGACCAAGGAAGGGAGTCTGGTTTAGGAAATCACTGGGCGATGAGTGGAGCCATAGGGGAGTGGACTGGCAAATTTTTCCAGAGTCAATGATAATCTTGATTTGATTATGGTACTAGAATTGGAGAGGTTGGGGAAGAGGAATGAGTATTTATAGTGGTAAGGATATACCTCCACTCCTTTGTCTTCCTTTGGAAGTCAACAAGCTTGGCCTCCGTGTCCTTATCTATAAAATGAGTGAGCTAGACTAGTTTCTGTTTCTCTCTCTCTCTCTCTGTCTGTCTCTCTGTCTGTCTGTCTGTCTGTCTCTCTCTCTCTCTCTCTCTCTCTCTCTCTCTCTCTCTCTCTCTCTCTCTCTCTCTCTCTCTCTCTCTCTTCCAGCTCACAATTACAAGACATCAAAGGCCTCATGACACATGTTGGGAAACCTCTAGAAGCTTTATACATGTTATGTGAATCTCACAAGAAACTGGAGGGGCAGATACTGCTGATATACTTATCCCATTTTACAGGAGTCCACTTTGGCTCAGAGAGGTACAATAATGTGAACTTCATGACTTTGGTCACCTCCCTTCCCCTCTATGATTTCTAACTTTCTCAGCTGAAGCAAACACTACCTGTGTCTCCTGCCTCACAGGATCTTTATGAGGAAAAAGGTGAGCTATAAACTCTGGTGGTGACTTCATTTCATTCTCACTCATTTTGCCTTTCTTCAGGAAATCTTTGTAGTGGGGCAAAGCACTGGGTTTGGAGGGAGAGGAGCCATATTCAGATTCCAGCTGTCCTACTTATCATCTGTGTGGCTTCAGATCAGTCATTTTATCTCTCTGGGCTCCTAGTACCCTTCTTTGAAAAACGAGGGAGTTAGACCAGATGGCCTCAAAGGTCTCTTCTCATTCGAAATTGATGGTTTATTCCAAATCTTTTTCCAAAAGAAGGAGCCATTCCCTTGAAAAAATAAACCTACCTCAGCAAGAGAGCTGGGCATTGCCAGCTGGGTCCCTTCTAGCATTCCTTTACATAATCTGTGTTCCTAACAAGAAGCAGAAAAGCTCCCATCTCATCCACAGACTTTGACACGGCACACACGGCGGGGAACACTTCACAGCCCTTGGTCTCATATTTCCAAGAAGGTTACAAAAGCACAGTGTACATGCTGTGTGACAACCGAGTGGCCAGTCGGGTTCCAGGCTTAAAATGTGAAGAAAGGCCTCGTGCTCCCACCCTTCAAATGGTGAGTGGAAGGATTTCAGCTGTTCTCTGCAAACTTTGTAGTTACCATCATCTCCCCTGGAAACTAAACAACAGGTATGCTGGTAGTGGGGGGAGGCTACTTTAGTGAGCCTTCTAACATTGACTGGTGGACAGAGCGCTGGGCTTGGAATCAGGAAGCTTCATCTTCCTAAGTTCAAATCAGGTCTCAGACACTTACAAGCTGTGTGACCCTGGGCAAGTCATTTAACCTCAGTTTGCCTCAGTTTCCTTAGCTATAAAATGGGGATGATATGAATGCCTACTTCCCAGACTTGCTGTCAGGGTCAAGTGAGATGACAAAGTGTTAGTACAGCACCTGGCACAAAGTAAGTGCTATGTAAGGTTATTATCATTAACAAAATTTCCTTCAAATTGGTCCTAGTGCAGTCTATCAATGAAGAAAAATGACAGTATTTCCCTACCCTCCTTTGCACTATTTCTTTACAGGAATATTCAAGAAGTTCAACTGTATGGTGAAAGGTAGAGCAGTGCAGTGGGGGAGACTCCAGGGAACGTTAAGACCAACTCTCTCATTTTACCAATAGGGAAATGGGAGCCTGGGGAGGCTAAACAACCGAACGATGTCCTTCCCCAGAGTTTAAATGTCAGTTTTAATTGTCAAAATTGGGGATTTGAACCCAGCTCCTCTGATTCTATTTTCAGTGCATCTTCCACCGTGCCACAAGGAAGGCCTGGAGTCTGATTGCAGCTCCACCACTAACTTACTGTGTTACCTTGGCAAGCTGGGCCACTTCTCTGGGCCTCCATTTCCACATCTGTAAAATGAAACTTTGAGACAAGATGACTTCTCACAGTCCCATCCAGCTCATTTTAAAACAAAACAAAATACATGTGTGTACAGATATATGTATATGTACATATATGTGCACACATGTATATATGTGTGTATATGTATATATGTGTATATATAATATAGGTATATATTTATATAGGTATGTGTATATATATCAGGAAAGGGATCTGACTTTATCTTTAATATACTATCTAATACCATATTGAACCTGCAAGACAAATCTTCAAGCTGATAATGAGGAAATAACCTGGAGTCAAATAGGTTATAACAAGGCAGCATCTTGTAGTGGCTGATTTTTTTTCGGCTCTTTTTACTGGCATAGCAATGGATGTCGGCCAATGAGTTTTCTAACCGCTCAGCTGTTTTCAATGATTCACTTCCCTTGATTTCCCAGCTGAATCATTCAGAGTAAGAATGAGTGATTTTCCAGCCACAACCACTAATACCAGGACTGAGAGGCCTTCTCAGATCTTTGGTTGCAGGACTAGGTACTGGGGGCTTGCGTTTCAAGATCATAGGAAAGACCCCACGGAGCCATTATTTTTTTCGTCACTGGAGGTTAGAATGCCAACGGCTATGTTTCTGGGTTCAAGAGAAAGCCTGACTCCTCGTAGCTCTAAGAGACAGTCATTTTTCCCTGATCCTAGGGAAAGTATAAGCTTGTCCCTCCCAAGCTTGTCTCTGTGCAGGAATGGAGATTCAAATCTTCCCCAATCTGCTGAAAACCCTGGGCTTTCCCAATTCTTCTCCATCTTCCTCTCTGACTACTCCAAAAACAAATAAACACCAACTGCTACAATAAACGCCAAAAAAAGTCAATTCAACTGAACAAGTGTTTATCAATCACTTACTAGGTGGCAGACGCTGGGCACACCAAGACAAAAATGAAGCTGTTCTGGTTCTCATGGGGTCTACACTCTACACAGGGGTTCCTAACCTTGTGCGTGCGTGTGTGTGTGTGTGTGTGTGTGTGTGTATGTGTGTGTGTGTGTGTGTGTGCATGAGGGATGGACCTATTGGACATGCTGGAGAAGTCTTAGGCACCCGTTCTCAGAGTAACGTGTCTTTTTGTTTAATTCATCAAAAAAAAAATGTATGGGATTACAAAGGAAACTACAAATTCTGTTGATTCTAAGGCCTAGAGCCCATGAACCCGAACCCCCATGGCTGAAAATAATAACTTCCTGTTTTCCAAGATGTTGAAGACTTTCATGGAAAGGTCCTGTGTCAGGAAAGTGACAAAACAGCATTTCACATCTATAAACAATAAACTCAAGAAACCAGACTCTGCCACTGACAAGAGACTATCCTAAGACCTTGCATTTGGCCTAGACCGTTTCTTTAAAGTTTCTCAACTCGCCCAGAGGGACAGTCATACCTTCACACTGTCTCTGGAAAATAGCTCAGTGCATTTGTTTTACAGAGGACTAATGACTTCACAGGGAGGTATTCTTGAATTGGATTTAAGTGAGGCAGAGCTGCACAGTCATCAGCCTCACTTTCTCTTCCAGAATCATCAAAATCTAGTGGCAAGACAAAAGTCAAGATGACTGATGATGGCCCAAGATGTAGTGGAAGATCTTGGTGTCTTCTATGTCTGACTGAACTCCAAACACTCCACAGTGCCTGCTTCAGCCACCTTCATGGTAGTTGGAACAAATTATTCTCATCCCCAGCGAAAGTCTTTATGTCCTTGGGATAGACATCCCTCTAACTCTCCAAGGGATCTGAGGTCTGTCACTTACCTTCAGCCTGGTTTAGCCCATCTGCTGAGATGGTTTACCTGTGTGTGGTGTGACTGCTACTCATGCTACAGCTTCTTGGAGCCACAGGGGAGAGTCAGATGACAGGTGGGCACCAAAGGTGGATGAGCAGGCCAGAAGGCTCAGCAGCACTCACACCAGAGGTGCAAGCCTTCCCTAAACACCCCAGACACCCCAAAGTGAACTTAGCTAGCAGTTAAATATTCATCTATCTAAAAGCAGCTTCAATGTTCCTGATCTTCTCTGGAGGTTTTGGCCAACGCAGAAAACTTAAGTCAATCTACAGGTTTTAATTGACAAGTCAAATAGATCTTTAAAATATTCAACCCTATATTCACACATACATCCAAACTTAACCTTCCCATCTCTGGTTGTGTTAATAGGCAGGGATCCTCCAGTTATCTATCTCTTCCTTTCTGGAGAAGGCAGGGAAAGGAATAAGTATTTATTAAATGCCTGTTGTGTGCCAGGCACTATTCTAAACATTTTTCATTTTTTTTACAAATATTACATCATTCAAACCTCACAACACTCCTGTGAAAAAGGTGTTATTAACTCCATTTTACAATGAGAGAACTGAGGCAGACAAAGATTAAGTGATCTGCCCAGGATAGCTGGTAAGTATCTGAGGTCAGATTTGAACTCAGATCTTTCTGACTCCAGGCCCTGAGCCACTGAACCACCTAGGTGTCTGTCTAACCTGTGTGTGTCATAGGTTCATAGATCTAGAGCTGAAAGAAAACTTAGAAGGCATCTGGTCCCTTCACTTAATTTTATAGCTGGGATACCTGAGGAGGGAGTTTGCCAAAGGTGATTGCCCAAGGCCACGTAGTAAATGGCAAGACTGCAATTCAAACCCAGGGAACCTGATTCTAAACCCAAGGCTCTTCTCCATCTTTGGCTAGTGGGCCATTCCAGCAAAATCCAGTGAAATTTGCTTTCCAAATTATTTTTGTAAATGGTCAGTTTTGCAACAGCTGGTGATGATGATGAGAGTGTAAAAGATGCAATTCAAAAGGCATGTTGATTTCAAAATCAAATGAAAAACTGACCTTTAATACAAGCAAAGTGGGACTGATATAGACTGAGAGATGGAAAAATTTGCAGTCTCCACCACCCCTACTCATCCCAAAAGAACATGATGCTATAAAGAGATTAGATTTTTCTCATGGATGTGACTGAGGTCTTTCTTCAAGACCCCCCAAATTCCTACTTCTTATTAAGTATTCAATACGGTGGGTTCCATTCCCCTTCCGCATAACTGTTACTAGATAAGATAGGAAAGAGAGAGAGAGAGATAAAGAGGGTGAGAGAAATAGACACAGAGAGACAGAGACAAAGACAAGAGGTAAGACTCCTCATGGCTCTAAGAGACATGTCCCTGATCCTAGGAGAAGTATAAGCTTGTCCCTCCCAAGCTTGCCTCTATCCAGTAATGGAGATTCAAATCTTCCCCAATCTTTCACAATTCTTTTTTGTCTTCTCTCCTGACCACTACAAAAACAAGAAATAAAGGCAGAGACAGAGACAAAGAGAGAGGGAAGGAATAGGGGAAAGAAAGGGATAGGGCAGGGGAAAGGGAGAGAGGAAGGGATAGAGATAGACACAGACAGATACAAGGAAGGAGAGTGTATGGAGAGAGGGAAAAGAGAGGAGGAGGGGGATAAGGGAAAAGAGATCTTTCTCATTTTTTGGAGAGGAATATTCTCAGAACAAACATATTTCAGAATCTGATATTCCAAAAAACAAAGGAGCAGAGGGTAGCGGGTTGGCAGGTAAGAATTCTTTTTACAGATGTTGGCCATACAATATGACACGGGTGATCAAAATTAAGTGTGGAAAACGACTGCATAGCTCAGAAAGAGTGAAGTTAGAACAGCCCTTTCCAATTTCCAGGAGACATTACGTTGGCGGCATGGTAATGTTTCACACAGTCTCGTTGGAAGGCTCAGCTTTGTGTGACCTTTAGAAACATGTTGAAGAGCCATGTTTTTGAAATGTATGTGTAAGGACATTTTAAAAAGTGGCGTGTATAAAATTAACTGAATGAACAAGTGAGAAGAATGGTAGGTGCAAAGGAGGATTCAACTCTCCTGCTAAGAAACTCAGAACATCTGGAAATTTGGATTTACTCATCTACAACATCCCCTTCAGTTACTTCTTCCACCTCAATTTAAATTATACTAATTGGCATTGGGAAAAGCACTCCTATTCTCTAAATCTCAATGTTCTCATCTATAAAAGGAATGGGTTCATCTAGAATTGTGGTTCTTTTTTAAATTAATTTCTTTTTAGTTTCCAACATTCACTTTTGTAAGATTTGATTTCTAAATATTCCCTCTCCTTTCCCTCCCCAAGTTGGCATGCAATCTGATATAGGTTATACATGTACAATCATATTAAACATATTTCCACATTAGTCATATTGTGAAAGAAGAATCAAAACAAAAAGGGAAAATCAGAGAGAGACAGAGACAGAGAGAGAGACAGACAGACAGAGACAGAGACAGAGAGAGAGAATAGTTTGTTTCAATCTGCATTCAGATGCCATAGTTTTTTCTCTTGATATAGACAGCATTTTCCATCATGAGTCTTTTGGAGTTGTCTTAGATCCTTGTATTGCTGAGAAAAGCTGTCTATCAAAGTTGGTCATCACACAATGTTGCTGTTACAGTGTACAATGTTCTCCTGGTTCTGCTCACTTCACTCAGCAACACTTCATGCAAGTCTTTTTTGAAAAATGCCTGGTTTTTTTTTTGTTTGTTTGTTTGTTTGAAAAATGCCTGGTCACCATTTCTAACGGAACAATAGTATCCTATTACATTCATATACCACAACTTGTTCAGCCATTCCCTAATAGATAGTCATCCCCTCAATTTCCAATTCCTTGCCACCACAAAAAGAAGTACTATAAATATTTTTTGTACATGTGGGTCCTTTTCCCTTTGTATGATCTCTTTGGTATACAGACCTCATAGTGGCATTGCTGGCACAGTTTTATAACCCTTTGGGCATAGTTCCAAATTACTCTCCAGAATAGTTGCATCAGTTCATAACTCCACCAAGAATGCATATATTAGTGTTCCAACTTTGCCACATCTTCTCTAACATTTATCATTTTCCTGTTTTTTAATGCTAGCCAAGCTGATAGGTGTGACGTGGTGCCTCAGAGTTGTTTTGATTTATATCTCTCTAATCAGTAGTGATTTAGAGTATTTTTTCATATGACTATAGATAGCTTTAGTTTCATCTGAAAGCTACCTATTCATATCCTTTGACCATTTATCAATTGGGAAATGACTAGTATTCTTATAGATTTGACTTATTTCTCTATATATTTTAGAAATGAGGCCTTTAGCAGAGACACTGCCTGTAGGCTCTTTTAGGGGATCCTCAGGTTCAAAATCATTTTCATAATAATACTAAGATATTTTAATTTCTGATATGATAAATGTTGATAAATGTAATCTGCATAAACAAAAGTTTTTGGGGAGTCCTCAATTTGTAAGAATATAAAAGAGTTTTAATACCAAAAAGTTTAGAGCCGCTTGACTAGATAACCATTATTTATGTCCCTTCCAGCTTAAATTTTGTGTCTGTCTTACTTAAAGTACCTTATTAGAATTTCTGGGCATCAATCTCTTCATTTGTGAAATGATGGGACAGGATTAGATGATCCCCAAGCATCTAAATATCTGATCCTGTGATCCCAGGTTATTATGAAATCACTAATTACCATGAACGGATTTCTTGTTCAAGCCTTGCTCCATTTCCTTTTCCTTAAATTGGCAGTGGTTATGCAACTAGAAAAGATAGTTCAAGGTAAAATAGCATAGCGCAGTTCTTTCCTGTAGAAAGGACCACAGTTGCCTGTGGTCTGGTCTGGTAAAAACCATATTCTTTCAACTGCAAGACATATTGCAAAATCATTGGGCAAACCTTCACTGCACAGATGATAGTAAACAATGACAGCTGTGTAGAGGTCAAGGAAAGGGCCTTAGGACAAAGTGAAGGGAAAGTAGATCAAGTATAGGAAAGAAGATAATTTGGAATCTAGTTGTAACCACATTCCAGATTGGATTGCTCATTCCTTTCAGCTGAAGGATTGGTCATGCTTGGGGACAGAACTGAGGAATAGTTTTTGGTTCTTTGCACACAATTTGAAACATGTTTTGGTAGGGTTGAGTAATAGGCAGAACTTTTCAAAGTCTGACTCTTGCGCTTTCAAAGGCTCCCATCTTTCTCTCTCCGAGATAGTAACCATAATGGTGGTGTGCTGGGACTGTTCTTATCTTCTTTTTTCATCCACTAGCCAGGGAAACTGGAAGTCACAGGAATCTCTCCTCCCCACCCCACCCCCAGACTGGCTTTCTTTCTTCTAGGGGTTATTCTGAAGAGTCTAGATTTAGTTCTGCTTTCGTATTATACCTTTCTCTCCTTTAGTCTAGGGATAGAAGAACTCTTCCCCTTCGCTTTCCCTTTCCATGAGTAAGCAGCATTTTTGTCTTGCTCCCACCCTTACTTTTTTTTTATTAGGGTAAGGGAGGAGGTTTCACATGTTCCTTTTTTTCTTCTCCTTTCTCTAGGCTCAGTCCAAGAATTGGTGGCTTGGTCCCCTCTTTTCATGCTCTTCTACCTTCTTTTTCTCTCTCTTTTTTCTTTCTTCTAGTATCTGGAAAGTCAACATGACTTCATATCCCAGGAGTCTATGCTGGATTAAGGAAAGGCATTCATCCATTAATAATTGTGCATTGTACGTGTTTTAGTTGTTAAAGATTCTACCTTCATTACAAAGGAGTTGTTTTTGATCAGTTTAGATGCTTCTTATTAGGTAAGAATTTCCCTATAGTACATATGCTGATGATTCCCATTCTCTCTCTCCCTCTCCCTCTCCCTCCCTCCCTCCCTCCCTCTCTCTCTGTCTCAGTCTCTCTCTGTCTCTGTCTCTCTCTCTCTCTGTCTCTGTGTCTGTGTGTGTGTCTCTGAAAAGTAGGGTTTGTGGGGTTTTCCTTTGAGGAGGTACATGACCAAAACCTAAAACTACCATAAAAATCCTAGAACCTCCAAAGAGGGGAACAATTTAAACCAACCAGAGGGAGTTAGAGGTTTTCTTTCTTCCACGATACTGTTGGACTTTAATGCCAATGTAATTGCCTTCTGCTTACACAGTAATAATGGCAGAACAGCAGAAACATGGATAGAGAGTCCTAAGAATCATTACATTTAACCCATTTACAAGTAGAATCTAATTGTTCCATTCCAAAAAGTATCTGTTAAATGCTTATTAGATACTAGATACTGATGATATAAAAACAAAATGAAGCCTAGTTCCTACTCTCAATGAGTTTACATGCTACTGGGAGAAACTGTTGGTACCCCAAATGTCCAGTCCTTTTCTAATCACCAATGAAGGAGTACATTGCCAGAGGAAATGAATCACATCTATACTTACATTTTCACTAAAAGTGAAACCAAAAGACAAAGCATCTAAATGCTGCTGCCATTTCTAAAGAATATTATATGGATTCTATGAGACCCCAGGAATATTCCAGGGCCTTCTTCAGCAGATTCTTCTATGAAAGAACATCATTATAGACATACATATAAAAAAAGCAAAGTAAATGTGGAATGCCCATGCCCATTTTATGGTGTTCAATGGATGGGAAACCCTCTGAGTTAGTCCTTCCACATCTGCGTATCTTAGATGCTACAAGTAGACAGTGAGCTTGACTCAGAATGAACAACATAGGAATGGGTCACATTTGAGAAATGGAACTCTTCCATTAATCCCAATGAATTCATGATGCTAAATCCCCATGTTTTTGACATCAAGATCTTCCCAGTGACCTTATAGGGCTACTGATACTTAAATGCCATGATCTTAGAACAGAAAAGTACAAACTACCCAAAGGATCACAGAAATCATGGCCAGATTGGCTAGATCATATTACTAATGACTACTTGGGTAAAAGGTGCCCAAAAGAATAAATTAGGGAAATGTATGACCAGAAAAGGGGATGGACCAATCACAAAGAAAGTCTGAGAGATAACCAATGGAAAGTCAGCATCCAGGGACCAAAAAAAGTCTTTTCATGTTATGGGTGGATGCACAACTGAAGATTTGTGCAAAGATGAGGACAAGAATTACACAGCATGAGAAGATACAGGTAGGATGGAATCTACCCTATTAGAAGATAGATCAACACCCATGAGATTCAAGATCTTTTGAAGTGCTATAAACAAGATCCCATTCTTTAGTTTCAGATCCTCCATTATGGAGAATTAAATTTTTTAAGGTGCCAAATTTATTCTATTTCCTCCTTTCGTATTTCCAAACTTTTCCCACTCAAATATATAGTAAACTTGCTGATGGTAAGAACTGTGGTTTTATTTACTTCTTTTTACCTTCAAATCAATCAAACCATCAATCAATACACATTTATTAGGTGCCTACTACATATAAGGCACTGTGCTAAGTGATGGAGATACAAAAAGAGGCAAGAGATAGTCCCTGACCTCAAGGAGCTCACAGTCTAATAGGAAAGACAACCAGCAAATAAATACAGTTATTGAAACTTTCCCCATCACAGTTTTGTTATATAGAGGGGTCAACATAAGAAATTAAATGGGAATTTGTGGGGAGTTTTACAGAACCTGAAGACTACTCATGAAGCCAGCAGAAAATATACTTAACCCAGATTTTACAGTAAAGTACTGTAAACAACTCATAAAAGAAAAAGAAAGAAATCAGACATTTCCCTATGATACAAAGGGGGGGGGGGCTAAAAGTCTTTGCACAGATTTTTCATATCGTGGGAGTGGTGTCCCTAACTTTCTCAGTGTGGAAGGGATAACTCTGTGTAGAAACAAGCTTTGCACAGGATCAATAAGAAATAATTAACAGAGGAAAGGCACTAGAATTAAGAGGGTTTGGGAAAGGCTTCCTACAGAAGAGGAGATTTTAACTGGAACTTAAAACAAGCTGGGAAAGTCATTAGGCAAAGATAAGGAGGAAGAGCATTCCAGTCATGATGGACAGCCAGAGAAAACACCCAGACCCAAGAGAGGGAGTGTTTTGCTTGTGCAACAACCAGGAGGTCAGTGTCACTGGATCAAAGATTATGTGTTGGGGAGTAAGGTGTAAGACAGCATCCTTGCCCATCAGTGCCTGAGGAAGGATTTTACATATATATGTATGTATGTATGTATATATACACACACACATACTTATGATTACGATTTTGTACTTTAGTAGAACAGTCTAGGTTTGGACAGAGTAGTCTGCATCTCTTCATAGTCATATAGCTATATTATTTGTCAATAAGATATAAAAATTTAGAGGTATAACTTTTAAGGTTTCTTTAAGCAGGGAGTGCATTCAATTTTAAATGCTGAGTATGCATACAAACGCGCTAAAGTTTTGTACTTAGAGCGTTCTACCCTAAAGCATCTGCAAGAATAGAATTTGTGTGTGTGTATATATACACATATACATATATATATGGAATAAACATTTATGATCACCTTAAAAAAAGAAAACTGGGAAGGTAGGAGAGATTCCGCTTACAAAGGGCTTTGAAAGTCAGAGAATTTTGTATTTGATCCTGAAATTGAGAAGAAACCACAGAAGTTTATTGAATAAGGGAAGGGAAGGGAAGGAGGAAGGAAGGAGGATATGGTTCAACCTGCACTTTAAGAAAATCATTTTGGTGACTAAACAGAAGATGGATTGGAGGGGGAAGAGACTAGAGGTAGGAAGATCCACCTTCAGGCTATTACAATAATCCAGTCATGAAGTGATAAGGGTCTGCACTAGAGTGGTGGCAGTGTCCAAGGAGAAAAGGGGGCATATCTGTGTGATGCAGGGGTAAAATGGTCTTGGTAACAGCTTGGACAAGGTGAAAGGGGAGACAGAGTGAGGAGTCCCGGATGGCTCCTAGGTTGTGAACCTGAGGGACTGGGAAGATGGTGCTCTATGGTAATAAAGAAAGTAGGAATCAGGGGGAGATAACGAATTCTATTTGGTCATGTTGAGTAAAGTGTCTACTGGCCATCCAGTTTGAGATATCTGAAAGACAGTTGGAGATATGAGATTGGAGATCAACAGAGAGGTTGGGACAAGATATGTGTACTGGAGAATCATAGGCATGAAGATGGTAAGTAAATCCAGAAAACCTAAGTGCAAGGTTAGGTGCTTACAATGAACACTTAACAAACCAATACTCTCTTGACTTGACACATTTAAAAAGAGATGATGACAGATCAAAGATGCTGGCCACCTTTAGCCTTACTCACTACCCCCATCCCATTCCCTAGGATGATTGTACATTTCATTGATACAATATGAAAAAAAATCTGAAGGGACCTTAGAGCCCATCTACCCACCTCCCACCCTGGGCAGGTATCCACTCCACCACATTCTTGCTGGTCGAACACTGAACCTCTTGCTTGAATCACTTAGCTCTAAATATGCAGTCAGAGAGGTTCCATACTCTTTTATCTAAAACATGCAGATGGGTGGTGGTTTTTTTTGGTTTTTAACAGCACTTTCTGCTGTAATTTGCTGCATCCCTTCAGCTGTAGCCTGTTAAGTAGGGATTGCTGCCTTGCAAATGAAAAGACATTACGGATGCTAAAACCCATAACCCCACTTTCGATCTGAATTCCTATTACTTAATTTTATTCATCTCATGATTATATTTAATATTTCCATATATTAATTATGCCCTGGCTGATGCGCTAGAATCCTCTCAGCCAAGTTCATTAGATGTTTTGATGGAAAGGCACTTAAAACTAAATGGTCATTTTGCGCTTACCTTTCCAAAATAGATTTATAATGACCATTAAGGACCCTTTTCTAAATAGGCTATGATTTTGAAATTGTAAATGATTTTTATTTTATGGCCCACAAAAAATAAGCACATCACTATTTTTATACTGTAACTATGGAGGGGAAAAAATCTTACCTGATTATTCATGCCTTGGAAGCAGACTAAGTTGAGGCTCTTTATCTCTTTGGCAAAAAAGAGTGTTTTTGCCTCACCCCAGGGAAAGCTTTTGACCACGAAGATTACTGAGGGGGGACAGGGGAAGGGTGTTTGTGTGTGCACGTGGAGGAATGTTCTGAGGAGTCTTTCAGGTTTCAACACATAACTAGAACTGGGCAAATAGGGCTTTGTCCAAGGCACTGAATTTAGAGCACAGTGAGCATTGTATAAACAACAGTTAGTACTGAGTTAGCAAACAAATATTCAATATATGAAGCAACCAAGCCCCACACTAGTATGAGCTCACTCTCTGCCCACTACACTCATTCCAGTAAATGCAGGCGCATGTGACCCCTTTGGGGAGGGGATCTTCCTCTGTCCCCAAAAGCTGAAGCCAGGTCATATTGTGGGTTACTTGACCAAGATACAGTTTGTAGTATTAGACCCAGGTGGAAAAATGCTTAGCTGTAGCCATGGATTTTTGGGCTTGCCTGAGGTTTAACTGCAGCCCTGGATTTTTAGGTTTGCCTAAGGTTGTACTTCACTAGGGCAGATGGTGTATAATTCAAATTAGACACCATTTCATTGCTGTCTTTTCATTACTGACACCAAATACAGTGTGCTATACATCATAGCTGCTCAATCAAGACTGATTGGGATTAAATTCCCCTCCTCTTCTTCCACTTTGGAGATCCACACTGCCTGGTTGGAAAACTCTCCTTTCTCTCTACCATAAATCCCTTAACTTGCTGCTAGTCAGACCATTTGAAATCCTGTGGCTATATGGTATAGGAGAGACAGAGACAGAGACAGATAGAGAGAGAGAGAGAGAGAGAGAGAGAGAGAGAGAGAGAGAGAGAGAGAGAGAGAGAGAGACAGACAGAGAGATAGAGAGAGAGAAAGAAAGAGAAAAAGAAAGAGAGAAAGGAAGGAAGGAAGGAAGGAAGGAAGGAAGGAAGGAAAGAAGGAAGAAAGAAAGAAAGAAAGAAAGAAAGAAAGAAAGAAAGAAAGAAAGAAAGAAAGAAAGAAAGAAAGAAAGAAAGAAAGAAAAGAGGAAAGAAAGAAAGAAAGAGAAAAAAGGAGGAAGATAAAAGGGAAAGGGGAAAGAGAACACTGAACCTGAATCCAGAGATTCTAGTTTCAAATTAGGGTCTGCCATTCAATTAGTTTTCTGACCTTGGACAAATCTCTTGACTTCTTTGACCTCAGTTTCCACTTCCATAAAATAAAAATTATAATGTCCTATCTGTCTTGAGGAGGAGAAAGTATTATGAAACTCAGATGTGAAAATATGGGTGAAAGTCCTTAGTAAACCATGAAGCAAGATAAAAGGGAAGTGTGTAGGGTAAGATAGAATGGTGAAAGACTGGGAAGAACCTTAAATAGAAGGCTAATGAGTTTTTACCATTTTAATAAGTTATAGGGAGGTATTGAAAGATTTTGAGCTGAGGAGTAAGTTATCTGATCAGATATATGCAAAAAAACTCCAATATAATCCAATGAGCATTTATTAAGCTCCTACTATATGTAAGGCACTGTATTAGATGCTAGAGATACAGGAATTAAAAAAAGCAATTCCTCCCCTTAATTATCTTCTACTCTACTAGGAGATGCAACATTTAAATAGGTAAGTATAGACATGATAATTTGGAAGAAAGAGTGTTAATAGCTCTTGGGATCAGAGAAGGCTTCCTGTAGTAGAAGAAAAAACAGCAAGTATATTACAGGCATAGAGGACAGACTGCGAAGGCACAGAGACAGAAGATGGAATGCTATATTCTGGCGATGGCAAATAGATCAGCTTGGCTGGACATTAAGCAATTGATGTGAAATGTCTTGAAAGGTTAGATGGAGACAGACTGTGGAGGGCTTTAAATGCTATACCCAGCTGAGACGATATTTTTTCGTAGGCACAATGAAAAGCCACTGAAGATTTGCCATCACCCCCTCCCCCAAAGATCTTTAATCAAGGAGTGCCGTGGTAAGAGTTCTGCTTTAGGAAAAAGATTTGGGCAGCTCTATGCAAGATGAATTGGAGAGGAGAGAGATTGGGGTCTGGGAGACCAAACAGGAGACTCTAGCAAGAAGTGATGAGGGCCTGAAATTGGTTATGTCAATGGAAAGAGAAGATGGATAATTTATTATGAAGATAGAATCATTTGGGCAGTTGGAGGTGAGGAGAAAGAAGCATTAAGGATAACTTTGAGACGTCAGACCTGAGTAACTGGAGGGGTAGTGTTACCCTTGACAGAAATAGGAATGTTTGGAGGAGGGATAGATTTTTGATGGGGAAGGTGAGTCTGTCAGCAGCATCAGTAAAGGTGGAGAGAAAGGCGGAGAGAAGCTAGGAGAGGGGATGGAGAGTGGAGATGGGACGCTAAAACTGTCTTCAGGAATTTTTGAAGGGCTGCCTTGTACAAAGAGAAGTTAGATTTATTCTCCTTGACCCCAGGAAACAGAATTAAGAACAATTGATTGTAGTTTCACAGGAGCAAATTTAGGTTCAAAGTCAGGAAGAAGTTGTTTATGATTGAGCTTTCCCAGAGTGGAATCGGTTTCCGTGGGAGGTAATGGATTCTTCCTTATTGGAAGTCCTCAAATGAATTCTGGGTAATCTCTAAGTGGAAATGTTATAAGTGGGGATCATTATATGAGAAGCTTGGGAAAGTGAAAGGGGAAACCACCTGAGTGGAATAAAAATAAGACCTAGGACAAACTACCTCCCCTTTTGGGGCCTCATTTTCTTCATCTGTAAAATGAAGGTAATTGGACTAGATGTCCTCTGAGGGCCTGTGCAATTTCTAATTCTCTAATTTTTAAATCATTACTGTTAACTGGATGTACCAACTGGCAGCCTTAATCAACGGCTCTGGGACCAGTTCTCATGGTCCTCCTTTGGGAAAGAAGAAAAAATGTAATTATCAACATGGAATCCTGAACAATGTAAGACATAATGGACTATGAGATCATTGAATTCATCATGGGTCTTACTGAGCAGAGGCCCCTGGACTATGTTCTAAGATCCTTTGTCCATGCTAACACAATGGCAGATTTCTTTCCCTCGAGAGGGCTCCAATTGTTTTCATTGTTAGGATACCTTTCCTGAAATTGAGCTTACATTTTCCTTCCCTATCCCATTACTCTTGGCAGCATCCTTTCCAAATAATAAGGTTCACATCTGCCATACTTTCAGCTCCAAGGAAGTGCTGGCTCACAGGTCACTTGTTTTAACCAGGGGCAGAATTGGAGAAGATCAAATGAAAGGACTAGTAACGTTGTTTTGCATTTGCTATCTGGGCTCATCTGTTAGAGCTAAGGAAAAAGCAAATTCAGTTTCCCAGCCCATGAAACTCTCAGGGAATTCTGCAAATGTAGTAATACAGGATATGACTTGGGCTCTCCTGGTCCCTGGAAAGGGCAACTCAATTTCGTAACTTCCCAGAAGAATTGACTTGAATTGTTCTTTACTGTTTGGGAATCAGACCTTTTTTTTTTTAATATAATGAATAGTTTACAAATGACCATAGCACTCATCCTGTGGACTAGGGAGCATTTGTAAGTTAATTAACAGCAAGGAAGATGCCTCTCCATCATGTTGTTCCCTGACCTTCAGCAAAGATTCAAAAAATCTCAGAAGGAACATGGAATTTTTGACCACTCCAAGTCCTGGTGTTGTTTCTTTCTTCTTCAACCAGTCCACTATACCTAACTGGCCCCAGACCACACCATGTTTTGTTTCTCATCCAGTCATTCCCCCTGGTTTTCTTGTCAACACCCCTTCTCCTATACATCACTTTCCACCTCTGGCTCTGGGTGTAGTAATGAAACCAATAGTATCATTGGTCCCAGAAAGAGTGTCCATTGATTGTTCTATGAATCAACTCACCATCCTTGTGAGTCTCCGAACATTCCTTTCTCTGGCTACTTATATGCCTGGTGTTGAGAGCAAGCCTTGTCTGTCTCACCTTTAACTTTATAACTCTTTATATCCCTCAAGAATAGTGGAATCTAGTATCTGATTCCTTCCAGTAAATTTTGCTACAGTAAAGATACAGTCTGCTATAACACATCACACTTAAAAACCTTCCTGTTCCTTCCTCACACTTTGTCAGTGATGTCCTTAATACAGTTTTAAATTATTCTCATCAGGTTTTTTTTTTAGCAATGAGAAAGTAAGCTTATGAGTTGGCAGTTATCAACACCTTCTTAATCACCTTCTCCCCACCTACCCAGTGGCAATGCCCCTGATTCCACTGCCCTTTTGGCTGTCTTAAGAGCTGATTCCTCCATAATCTCAATTTTTGTGTTATTCCCAATACAAGACTCTTCCTCTGTATACCTACTGTGGTCCAGCTGTTTTTCCCACCTTTGGCTCCTGAAGTTTCTTTCTAGTCCCCCTGTAACACATTGGGGGCAGAATCGTTAGAGTCCAAATGTCCTTGGTGCCTCATGGTGCTTTCTGTGCTCACATAGCACCATCTTCTGCATGAAGTCTTTCTAATGCCCTCATGGGCTAGCACCATTTTCACAAATTACATGTCATTTACATGTATGATGCATGCATTTGTATATATAACGTATATACATATACTATATAAAGTCTATACATATATTTTGCATGTGTGTACATGTATGTACATACATAATACATGGGCACATATATAGAGTTAGTATACTATTTGTGAATACTATATTCATGCGAATGCATATATATGTATGTATGTTTGTGTATATATGCATATATGTATGTATATGCTTGCTATCTCCCTTATTTCAATGTAAACCTTAAGAATAAAGATTGTTTCTTTTTTTAACTTCTACGTAGTAGGCACTTAATATTGATTGATTGATCTAGGATCTGAATTTCAAGTCAATATCTCTCTCATTAGATGTATTGGTTGGAATGCATTACTTTCAGGTGTTTAAAAGATGAAATGAGAGCCCCTCTGCTGCTCCTCAATGAGTGATTGCTGGGTCTTGAGAAGTTCTTCATAAATAACACATTGATGATTTAAACAGAAAAGAATCTGGCACTTCCGAATTAAATTTCCCTGGAATACACCTGGGTTTCAAGATGAAACGATGAAGTGCTAGGCCAAGGTGTTCTCTGATTTCTCTCGAATAAATGTGCTTATAAAAAGGTTCGAAAGCCATGATGATTCCAAAATAACAGCTGGATTTATTTACATTTTACATAACCAAGAATTTCTAACCATCCTTTACATGGAACTTTTTTAAGCCCCCCTTTGATCTGACTCATAAGCGATTGTTCAAGAGATACACCCAACAGGAAGAAAGTCACAAAACGAGAGACCGATGCCTTCCTGATGAGCTATTTTGGGCACCTAGAAGATGATAATGAGAAGTCGCTGAAGGGTAATATTCTCTTGGAGTTGTAGCATTTGCGTCCTTGTTTTAAAAATTAACAGTACAGTATAGTTTAAATGAAATCTAGGTTCTCTCAGCATCTAAAACAGCCTTGAACACAGAGGAGAGAGATGCAGATTGGTCTGTCCCAGAATGATTTATTTCATTTGAATACAATTTGTTTCCAAGTCCAAGTAATGCGATGCACTCATCCTCAACCGTCACACATTCATGAATTCTCCAAACTGTCAACTCAAAACTCTGGAGTTTTCTGATAAAGAGAAAAAATTCTGGAAAGGAGGTTCAAAAATAAGGAATAAGGATATTTGCATCACAGTGGAAAGTGTATTGTTGGAAGGAGAGAAAGAAAGAATTATCTTCAAATTAATGCAAATATAAGCTATGTAGGTAGATGCTTCACCAAGAGAACCTTAGGAAATAATTAGGAAATTCAGGACACTGGAAAGATGGAAAGACCAGCAAAGAAGTCGAGAATGGGCTGAGTGTAGAGGAGAGCATATGCGTCTTCCCTGCTGCTTGTGATTCGCTTGAGTTCTGGAGTGCTGAGCTGCAAGAGGCCTAAAGGCCTCTGCACTGACCCCAGGAATGGGTGCTCTGTTGGGTTGCCTAGAGAAGGACAAAGTCAGAAACAAAGGAGTTCAAAGCTTTCATGCCTAGGTCCATGACTGGCCTAGGTGAGACAGGGGAAAGGGAAAAAAAGGAATTCAGAAATAATGGATTAAAAAGAGTTGGCCATGAGTGCATTTTCTTTGCCCATTAGAGCCTAACTCAGTCAAAAACTTGCCTCCTCTCAAGTTGTACTCCTCATGATTATATGTTCCTTATAATATAATAGACTTCAAACCTGCTGAGGGCGGGGGCTGAACCATCTTTCCCTCACTGCAGCCTCAGCACCTTACACAGTGTCTTGGAGATAACAACAAGCATTTATAAAGTGTTTTCAGGTTTGTTTTGTATCATTTGAGTTTTAGAAGTCCCCTATGGGTGGGTGCTGTGAGTGGAATTATTGGTATTGTTTTAAAAATGGTGCATCTGAGAGGCCACACAGCTCATGAGTGTTCTGAGGTGGGATGGTAACCCAGAGTTTTCTGATTCCCAATGCAGTGCTTGATCGACTTAATAAGCATATGCCAGACTCTTGGACGGGTCAGATTGCATTCTGGTCGGGAGGCATTCTGCATCACATGTGAGCGTGTGAGTACCATGTGTCTCCAGGTCATGTTAAGAAATACGAAGGTTGAAGAGCTGGATCCCAATGTTTGGTCAACTCTAAAACCAACAGATAGCACTTGTATAGCTCTTTAAGGCTTGTGAGGTTTGTGCATCTGTTGTACCATTGTATCCTCACAACAACCTTCAGAGATAGAAGTGATTATTATCCCCATTTTACAGATGAGGAAACTGAGGCCAGTAGAGTTCAGATGACTTGACCCAAAGTCACACAGCTAGTAAGTGTCAAAGGCTTGATTTGAACTGAGGTTTTTCTGACCTCAATTCCAAGACACTATCCACCGGGCCTCCTTGCTTCCTAACCTCAGAGGAGACCTTTGGGATGATCAAGTCTAACACCTTCATTTTACATATAAGAAAACTGAGGCACAGAGAGATGAAATGCCTTGTCTGGGATCACAAAACTAGCAATTGTCTGAGGCACAATTTGAATTCTGGGCTCCCTGATTCCTAGTCCAGTGACCTACCTAGTCACAGGCATCAAACTTCAGCTGATCAGGAGTCAGGGAACCGGATTAAAATGCAATGAGGAAACATTTAACCAAATAAATAAAATACAACATAGATAATGTTTGTGGTTTTCTAAGTCAATATGTGGCCCCTGGGGATTCAACACCACTGTGAATCTGTGCCAAGTTGCCTCTCAGGGATTGATCTGAAGGCATACAGGTTCACTTCTAAGAATTATTGGCTTGGGACTCATGGCCAGGTTCGAGAATACTTCCTCTCCATTTGGAATGACTCACTGATTTGTGTAGGCCCCTAGGTGACCATAGCACATCGAGCACTGAGCTTGGAATCAGGAAAACCTCAGTTAAAATTTGGCCTCAAATGCTTACTAGCTGTGTGACCCTGGGCAAGTCACTTAACCTTGATTGCCTCAGTTTCCTCATCTATAAAATGAACTGGGGAAAAAATAGCAAGCTGTTCCACTGTCTCTGCTAAGAAAACCCCAGATGGGGTCACAAGGATAGGACATGACTGGAAAAAACATTAGCTGTGTGACTGTCATTTAATCTGTTTTCTTTAACCTCAGTTTTCTTATCTGGACGACAGGGATATTACTACTTACGTCAGAAGGGTGTTGTGAGACTCATGAAATAATCTGTATAAAATACAGTATAAATTACAAAGCACCATGTAAATTTCAGATAATATTTGCAATAGTAATAATAATAGCTAACACTTACCTAGCACCTGCCATGTGCCAGGCACTGAGCTAAGAACTTTTTTTACAAATATCGTATCATTTGATCCTCACAACAAGGTAGGTGCTGTCATTATCCCCATTTTACAGAGGAGGAAACTGAGGCAGGTAGCAGTTAAGTGACTTGCCCACAGCCTCAGAGCTAGTAAGTGTCTGAAGTCAGCCTTGAATTCAGGTCTTCTTGACTCCCAGTCCAGCATTCTATCCACTGTAGCACCTAGCAGCTTGTTGTAAAATAATAATACTGGGTGGACCTCTGTGAGGTCTTTAGATGAAAGAACAATTAGAAACATAACTTTCTCTTATTACTAACTACGTTGTCACTTTTTATTGCAGAATTATGACACAGTGGGGAGACCAGTAGATTTCACACCCAAGGACCTGGGTTGGAATCCTGCCTCTTCTACCTACAGTAACCTTGGGCAAGTCACAGACTCTTTGGGTCTCAATTTCCTCTTTTGTAAGATGAAGAAGGTGGATTAGATATAAGTTCTTTTCCAGCTCTGAGTCTATGAATCTATGCTTCTGTGATTGTAAGCTACTTGAGGGCAGGGACAGAACTTTTTAATCTATAATATCTAGCACGATGCCTTGGACAATGTAGCAGACACAGACAGGAGAGAGCTACATAGGAACATGAGTTTCCAACCTCCATACTAAAATTCAATTTTACAAGCAATTTAATAGCTTATATTAATTATATAGAGAGGTGCTAGAAATGCCAACAAAAAAGTAAAATCAGCCTGCCCTCTGGGAGCTTCTCTTGACTCCCCCAACAACTCTCTTTTCTTCAAGGATGGTTGCACTCCATTCACAATACGGAAGGCTAGCCTATAAAAACATTTGCAGAAGAATCCTTCTCTTCCTCCTATTATCTGCTTAGGGCACATATTTTTAAAGAAGAAAAAAGAAAAATGAGAGAGTTTGAGGATCATTAGAAGAAATGGTTTCAGCTCAACTCACCTACCTTGGTGGTTATAGGAATTCAAGGAGCTCAATAAAGTCCCCTAATTTCTTCACTCATCTCACAACCTTCTAAGTCCCAAATGGCCAAGAATGGATAACTCAAGGTCAAATCAACACGTATTTATTATATGACTACTATCTTCCTGGAAGTGTGCTAAGTGCTAGGGAGACAAAAAATACAAAAAAAGTCCAAAAGACTTCCTGTCCTCAAAGAGCTTATAGTCTCATGGGGAGACAGCATGCAAACAACTGTGCACACCAAAGATATAAACTGGGTAGACTGGAGCAGTCTTGAAGGAAGGGTTAAAATTATGGAGGACTGAGAAAGGCTTCTTGCAGAGAGTAGGATGTTAGCTGAGATTTGAACCAGGAGAAAAGGAGAGAGAGAATTCTAGGTATGGGGACAGCCTTGATTTTTCCCAAGCTGTGAGTGATCCACATTTTTATAATACAGACACACAATAAAGTATATCAGTGCAGCTCTTTTTCTTCTCATAAAAGCATCAGCCAATGGCATCCCAAGTGTGTACCCCTTCAACTCTAAAACTTTTTCTTGATGGTAACATGAATATCACCTACCTCACTGGCCAGACTGAGTATTTACACTCCTAAATCCAAGCATTGGCGATCTGGAAGGAACTTTGAAGGAAGTCAATTCAAATCAACAAATATTTCTTTATTAGATGCTTACCATGTGTCATACATTGTATTAAGTTGTGGAAATGCAAATCATTGTTTGCTTTTCATTTTTGAAGAGGACCAGTGATATCATGAGGTAATGTCTTGATTTGTACATGAATTGGATAAAGCATGAATTGCATAAAGTCATCAACCTGACTTCCTTAATCATGAAGTCCAGTGTCAAAGAAAAAGTCAGTACAACTGGCAGTGGTCCAGGATGAAGCGGATGACCTTGGCATCTTCCATGACTGACCAAGCTCTAAGAGCTCTACATCTCCTGCTTCAGCCACCTTTATGGCCATTGGAACAAACTGTTCTCACCCTCCCATTCTGTTGAGGGAAATCTTTACATGATTGGGATAGAAATCCTCTAACTCACTGATGGATTTATGGCTTGACACATGAGTACAAATATAAACAGAAGGAAAGAAAGGTCCTAAGAAAGAAGTGAAATTGTGAACATGACTGGTATAGGTACTTATTCTTAAAACTGAAGTTTTGGAAGAAATCAATCAAAGAAAGGAATGGGAGAGGCTGAGTGATCATCAGGTGTAAGAAGTTCTCTGGGTCATGGTGGAGCAAGAAGTCTGCATTGTTGGGAGCAGAGCCCAGAATGGAATATGAAGTAGGGCAAAAAGAACCCTAGCTTTAGAGCTGAGACACACTTGGGTATTTACACCCGTATTATTTACTCATTAATGTGACCTGAAAAAGTCACTTTCCCCTTGTAGAGCCAGCTTCCTGACCAATCTCTTTCTGAATGAGGTCCCATCATGGGCCCCAAAGTCACAAAGTTAGTTAAGGACGGAGCTCTTCCCACTTCTCCAGGATTATCATTCCCCAATTCGGTGTTTAAGTGATCAAGGACCATGACTGTATAAAGAAGCCTCTGGATGGTAATCTTGTCTATGAATTACAACCTAAGCAATTAAAAATGCTGAATACAGCTGGAGAATTAAGAAAAGATGAACCGCCACCTCCCCTCCCCACTTCCATGCTCTGCTGAGTGGACCAAAAGCATCATCTCAGCCACTGACTTCATCACTTAATTAAAGAGAGCCACAACTTAATTAAAGGGAGAAAGAAGTGAACTAGCTAAAATAGGAGACTTATGCTCTAGGAAAATAATAAGCCTGCTGCTTCTCTTTAACCCAAATCAAGTTCATGTGACCTAGCAAATGGAGGTTCAGGTCTGACTACTCTCATCAGACACAACCTTTCTCCTGACAGTTTTTCCCCCTAATTCTTACAGGTTTATTCAGGCCTTTTAAATGTACCCAACTCCACCAGGTCTGGCTATAAATATCTGAACAGAGGAGTGAGAGGCTTCATGTATTGAATAAATCATAAAAGTCAGAGCGTAAGCAGCTCTAGAGCCTTTTGCAATGGGACATCTTTGTTCTGCTAGGGTTTACAGTCATTTGCTCCTTTCCCCAATTGTTTCATGGAGTCAACTTAGAAAGCAAAGGCTACCTGTTTCCATTGTGATCCTTAATGACTTCAATAGGTTTAATCTTTATGCCTAAAATGAAGACTATAAGGAACTTACACCACCTCTTTATGGGGCCAAGGAATCAACCATTTCCTAGTTGATCAAAATAAAGGACGTGATCATTGGTCAACGAATGACCCCGAGGAATCTAGGGTTCTCTTTACAGGTGTCAAGGGATGGTTTGTAGGAAAGGAAAGCAGTGCTACTAAGCCTTCCCACTCAAAACTAATTTTGTATTTATTTATATTTGTTATTCTCATATTTTTTTATATTTATTCTGTATAATTTTACCTGCATCCTTGCTGATGCCCCCAGGAGAGAATAAACTCCTTGCAAGTAGGAATTGTTTCATCCATTTCATTTTTATCTACATTTGTAAAATGCAGAACATTTATCCAAAATGCAAAAACTATATATTTGTAGCCTCAAGCCCTTCCCCATGTAGCCAGCTCAAGCCTCCTACTCTAGGCACTCCCAAATTGGCAAATCACCCACTAGTCATTACTCCATCACAACAAACAAGTCTTGGGATAATCAAGTGTCTGGAATCAAGGGAAAGCATTTTTCTAGTTCTGCTCACTTCCCTTTGCATCAGTTCATGCAAGTTCTTCTAGGTTTCTCTGATATCATTCCATTCATCATTTCTTAAAGCACAATAGTATTCCATGACATTTATAAACCATGACTAGTTAATACATTCTCTCAGCAATGGACACCTCTTTCTTAATTTCTAAGCTGCTATATTTTTGTGTATACAAGTCCTCTTCCTCTTTCTTTTATCTCTTTGGGCTATAGACTTAGGAGTAGTATCAATGGGTCAAAGAGCACATGTAGTTCCAAATTGCTTTCCACAATGATTAAAGTAGTTCACAACTCTACCAACAATGTATTGATGTAACTGTTTCCCCTAGACCCTCCAGCATTTGTCAGTGTTGCTATTCTGATGGATGTGAGGTAGAACCTCAGAAGTGTCTTAATTTTTAATTCTTTTTTATTAGTAATTGGATTATTTTTAACATAGTTCTTGATAGCTTTGATTTCATCCTTTTAAAAGTGCCTATTTATATTCATTAACCATTTATCAGTTAGTGAATTTCACATTATAATGGGAGACACAACATGTAAACAATCATGTACATACTGGATGTGAAAGCTAATATCTGAGGGAAAGTACTAGCAATTAGGTCAGAATAGCAGCCCACGAATTCTTCTGCAGAAGGTAGGACCTTGATTTCACTTCTTCCTGCCTCAGTTTCCTTACCTCTATAATAAAAGAGTTGGACTTAATGGCGCCTTGGATGCCTTCTGACATTAAATCTATAATTTGCTGTGAAAACTATAACTTACTAATCCTAGGATCTATGAGAATGCTAGATAAAACCTGTCTTTATAGGTGTCAGGCAAGGATGGACTGATAAATGTTTAATAATAGTTGGATCTCTGCAGGAAAAACAAATGTAGAACCACATACTTTTAAGTTAAATTTGCATTATTAAAATTTTTTCCATCACTTCCTTAAGTCTAGATCATTAACAAAACAATAGTCAAGCACTCATTTGTCGCATGTGCAAATTTCCTTGAGGATTCTCAACCCTAGCCCTTGATGACATGTTGGCTCAGTTTTCTTTGAGCTCTTAGACCTAGAACCTTGGCTTGCTCTTGGCAGCTCCAGCTCCCTCAATTAGGCTGAGGATGTCCCCTAGGTGACAAATCCCCCTTCCCCCCACTCCTGGCTGGACACCAGGCTTTCACCTTCTTCAAAAGTTTACTTTTTTTTTGAACTTTCACTTGCTGTGTTCCATCTCTTGTGATCTAACTTTGCCTTTATAAGACTGCTACATGGTACAAAGGGAAGAAGGCTAAATTTGGAGCAAAAAGACTTGAGTTCAAATCTAATTATATTATTTTTTAATCTATGTAACCTTGGGCAAGTTTCAGTTATTTTCATCTCTAGACATCTAGGGTAAATAGCAGGTGGGATATTGGCACTGGAGTCAAGAATTTGTCACTGCTGTTCAGCCATTTGAAGTTGTGACTAACTCTTCATGACCCCCTTTGGGGTTTTCTTGGCAGAGTTACTGGAGTGGTTTGCCATTTTCTTCTCTCATTCATTTTGCAGATGAGGAAACTGAGGCTAACAGTGTGAAGTAACTTTCCCAGGATCACACAGCTAGTGTCTGAGGCCACCTAGCTGCCTGGAGTCAAGAATATTGAGTTCAGATTCTTTTTTTTTTTTTTTTTAAGCTGTTTCCTTTTCATTTATTTATTTATTTATTTTATTTCATTGTTTTTTATTTATTTATTTTTTATTATTTTTTAATGTTTAACAATCACTGCCATACAATTGAGATTTTATCCTCCCCCACCTACCCCCCACTACCCCCCTCCCTCCCCACGACGTATAACAAATCAGAACATGATACACAAACACATACACATACACAAACATGATCTGCTACATTTTGTGAGTGACTTCCATATTTCTTTCTCTGAGTGTGGAAGGCATTTTGCCTTAGAGAACCACCGTTGGGATTTTTTTTTTTTAAGAAGTTCTTGCGTTATTACAAAATTCCAAATCTACCAGAAAAAACTCGTTGCTGTGCACAAGGTTCTCCTGGTTCTGCTCCTTTCACTCAGCATCAGGTCATATAAGTCCTTCCAGGCCTCTCTGAAGTCTTCTTGTTCATCATTTCTTTTTATGTTTCTCTTGAGACCTGCATTTGAAGATCAAATTGTCTATTGAGTTCTGGTGTTTTGGTCAGGAAGCTCTGGAAATCCCTTATTTCGTTGAATGACTTTCTCCTTGCCTGAAATGTTATGCTGAACTTTGCTGGGTAGTTGATCCTTGGTTGAAGTCCCAACTCCTTTGCCTTACGGAATATTGGGTTCCAGTTCTTTCGATCTTTTAATGTAGAAGCTGCAAGGTCCTGTGTGATCCTGACTGTATGTCCTTGATATTTGAATTGTTTCTTTCTGGCTGCTTGTAGTATTTTCTCCTTCACTTGATATCTCTGGAATTTGGCAACGATATTTCTTGGGGTTTTGAGTTTGGGATCCCTTTCGGGACGGGAACGGTGGATTCTTTCAATGACTATTTTGCCCGCTGAGTCTAGTACTTCTGGGCAGTTTTCCTTGATGATTTCCTGGAAGATATTGTCCAGACTCTTTTCTTCATCATGGGTTTCTGGCAGGCCAATAATTCTTAAATTTTCTCTCCTGGATCTATTTTCCAGGTCAGTTGTTTTTCCAATTAAATATTTTACATTTTCTTCTATCTTTTCATTCTTTAAATTTTGTTTGACTGATTCTTGTTGCCTCATTGAGTCATTAGTTTCTACTTGCCCAATTCTAATCTTCATCATATTGTTTTCTTCAGTTAACTTTTGCATCTCCTTTTCCATCTGACCAATTTTTCCCTTTAAGGAGCTATTTTCTCCATTTAATTTTTGTACTTCTTTTTCCATTCGACCAATTTTCCCAGTTAGGTTTTGTGTTTCCTTTTCCATTTGATCAATTTTCCCAATTAGGTTTTGGGTTTCCTTTTCCGTTTGATTAACTCTTCCTTTTAGGGAATTATTTTCTCCGGTTAATTTTTGAACTTCCTTTTCCATTTGTTCAATTTTCCTTTTCAAAGTGATGTTCTCATCAGTGAATTCTTTTTTTATAATTTTGAAATCATTGCCCAGTTTTTCTTCTATTTCCTTCTTCAGCTGTTCCAGGTAAGCTAGTTGTGCTTGCGAGAAATTCATAGTCCCTTCTGAAGTTTCAGATGGAAGTACAGTCTCAGCTCTGACCTCTTTGGTGTTTATGTTTTGGTCCTTATCCCCATAGAAAGATTCTATGGTTTTTTCACTTTTCGTCTGCTTTTTCCAATTCATGATGTTGGCTGAGTGTTGTAGCTTCTGGTTCTTTCAGTCAGAAGGTGCAATTGAGTTCAGATTCTGTCTCTGGTACTTACCAGCTCTATGATCCTGGACAAACCATTTAATCTTTCTCAGCCTCAGTTTCCTTATCTGTCAGACAAGTAGATGGTACTGAACTGGAAAAGAGGAAGACCTTTCTTGGCTCAGACACTTACTTGTTGGTATGACCCTGGACAAATCATTTAACTTGTTTGCCTCAGTTTCCTCAATTGTAAAATGGAAGCAGTTATAGCACTATTTCCCAGGACTGTTGTAAGGATCAAATGAGATGATATTTGTAAAGTCCTTAGCACAGCGCCTGGCACTGTGTTAATAAAAGCTTGCTCCCTTCCCCATCTATAAAATTAGGATAAAAATCAACATATAACTTCACAGGGTTGTTGTCAGGAATGAATGAGGTAACAGGGTGAAGCCCTTTGAAAAGCTTAAAGTCCTATATGAATGTTAACTCTTGTTATATCCTAATGATGGAAGATGGGACCAGATGAGCTCTAACATCTCTTCCAAATTCAGACTGTTATGATTTTGCAAAGTAACCCCTGCATATGCTTTGCACACACCATCTTATGTGTAAGTTACTTCACAGTAACACCAAGAGGTACCCAATCAATATTTTTATCCCCATTTTACAGATAAGAAAGCTGAGACTCAGAGAAATGAACACAC
This sequence comes from Notamacropus eugenii, assembly GCF_028372415.1. NCBI lineage: Eukaryota > Metazoa > Chordata > Mammalia > Diprotodontia > Macropodidae > Notamacropus > Notamacropus eugenii. The sequence goes on along the minus strand of NC_092874.1, from coordinate 24,667,078 downwards.
ACAATCATGGTGCTCCCAAACTCTCCCTTGTGCTGTTAGTTCTCAAAGATTGTGAGGATCAAGGAAGTTCCTGAGAAACCATCCAAGCTCTGCCCCACCCCCACTCCCCAAGACCTAAGCCCGTGAAGTCAGTTTGAGGCAGTAGGGGCAGAAACACATGATGAACAAGGAATCAGGAGACTGTAGTAATAAAATGAGTGAACTCGTGCACATCATTTAAGTGCCCTGGGTCTTAGTTTCCTCATCTGAAAAATAAGGAAGTTGGGTTGGATAATCTCTAGGAATTCTTCCAGACCTTCATCTATTGAGGCCTTAATGCTACGGTTCATCCTTCATCTCTGAAGAGGATCAGTGACATCATGACTTGTGGGTGAACTAGGTTTAAGGGAGGCAGAGCTACACAAAGTCTTCAGCCTCACTCTCTCTTCCAGTGTCATCAAAGTCCAGTGACAAGACACAGGTCAGGATGATTAGTGATGGTCCAGGATGCAGAGACACCACCTGGGTGTCTCCAATGTCTAGCCAAGCTCTAAGCATTCCACAGTGCCTGCTTCAGGTACCTTCATGACCATTGGAACAAATCGTTCTCATCCACCCATTCCACCTGGGAGAAATCTTCACATGCTTGTGATAGCCATCCCTCTAACTCATTGATGGGTTTGAAGCCTGGCAGTTACCCTCCACCTGGTTTAGCCCCTCTGCCAAGATGGTTTTCCCAAGGTGTAGCCACTGGGCATGCTACAGTTTCTTGGTGCCACAGGCGAGAGTCAGGTGATGGGTGGATGCCAAAGGTGGATGAGCAGCCCTTCCCTTGAGAACTCCCTTATATTTAATTACTCTCTCTATATATTTAAACTTATTCACTTTGTACTTATGCTCCATATTTAATGTTTATGCTATATTTTCATTTTTTCAATAAATCAACATTTCTTTTTCACTGTTTCAAATATCACATTGGTAAGGAGAAAAATAAAACCCTCATAACAGATACGTGTGGTCCAGGAAAGCCAATTGGCACTTTGGTCACGTTCAATGATATATATTTTGTTGTGCATATTAAATCCATTTAGACAGTGAACAAATTTTTTAACATGAACTGAGACTTCAAAAACCTTGCAAATAGAGTTTGTTTTATTTTTTGTACTGATGTTGCCAGGGTCTGGCATACAATAGGTGCTTTAAAATACTTGCCTCTTAATTAAACCATTAATCATGACAACTAGATGCTGAGCTAAGTTATTCATACCTCAGTGCCCTCTAGAATTCTGCACCATGGAGCAAAGCCCCAGTTTTCATACCCTGGTTCCATCGCTGCCTAGTGAAGTATGTTTTATATAATATGTGTTTAATAAATGTTTGACTAGTTGAATTGGTTTGAAACCTTGGTCCAGAGCCCCAATGCCTTCATGAAGTAAGTACTTGGCTTCTTCTCTATCCTCTAAGAGGAGACGACAAAGGACTGTCTCATGCTTCTACCTATAATTCCAATCTTTTCAAGTGAACACCTGGTCCATCTGCTAACCTTAATTCAGGCATCTGGTACTGCCACCGAGAAACATTGCCAAGACCCGGCAGGCTGCCAGTTATTATTCCCTGAGCAGTTGCTTTGCATTGTTTTTCCAGTTCATCAGGGCACCTGTGAGAGTGAAGCCTAACCGGTACAGTTACCTTGCAAAGGGCCGGCAGTTATTTTACAAGATGGGGAGAGAAAACGCCAACCTGAAAAAGCTAACTTGATGCTTATTAAACTTCAGCTAAGCTATCTTTAATTTGTCTTATTCCCCTCTTAATGAAGATTACTGTCTGGTGGATGCATGAGCATTCAAAAGTCTGGACCTGAAATTGGAGAATTGTGAATTCTGTAAGACAGCTGTTAACAGTTCCTAGAGATCCCTCCATCTCCATGATTCCTCTGTTTCACTTCAATTAGTCAGTCAATCAACCATTATTGTGCCAGTACTCTGTGCCAGGTATTGTGGTAGGCATTAGGGAAACAAAAACAAAAAATTAAGCAGCTCCTATGTTTGAGTGACTAATTTTTCAGGATGTCATTGCCTATACTAAAGGAAATTATGAAGAGAGAGCTATATTTCAGATTCCTTTACTTTTTCTGCTCCATAAAATAAGAGGCATCAGAGAATCACAGAGTCTGAGTTTGGGAAGGGACCTCGGCAACCATATAGCCCAAGCCACACACAAAAGGAATACTTACTCATAAGTTACCATCCCACCTCTGTTTGGAGAGCTCTAAGGAAAAGACAGCACCTACCACTTGAGGCAGATCATTCCATATTCTTTTTCAATTTCAGAGTTTTTAATTTTTCTCTAAGGACTATTTTAGCTGTATTACATGGATTTGGATATGGCATCTCATTGGTATTATCTTTAAAATAATTGTTATTTTCCATGATCTATCCTTCAAACCACTATTTATTTAGAATGCTTTTACTTAGTCTCCATTTTGACCTATTTTTTTTCTTTTTTATGTTTTTTTCTTATGTTTCCTTGACTAACAACCATTCTTACTTTATTATTGTCTATATTATTTATTTTTCTGAATTTTATATTCATTTATGTTACCTTTATTATTCTCTAGCATATGATTGATTTTTGTCAAGGAACTATATGTTGTTGAGAAATGAAAATGTTACTTCATATTGCCATTCAGAAATTACCAAGCAACTTTCAAATATAATTTTTCCAACAATCTTTTCAGCCTTATTCTTTCATTCTTGATTGTCTGTTAGATTTGTCTAACTCCAAAAAGAGAATACTAAATATCCCTACTATTGTTGTATTACTATCAATGTCATTTTTAGAAATCAATTAGTTTATCCTTTGAGAACTTAAGATATTATGTCATTTGATAAATATGTATTTAATAATTACATTGTTTCATTGTCTATAGTGTTTTGAATAATAATAAATCATTTTTAATCTCTCTTTCAATTATTACTTCAAATTCTCCCCACTTACAACTTGCTGTAATTCCCAGTGTAAACTCTTTCAGTTCGTTTTTATTATTTTTTACTTATGAACTTGATTGTTTACATTTTTTCTACACAAAAAAACTAAACTTTCAGGATTTTTTAAACTGGTCAATCAAAACCTGGAAAACATTAATAATAATAGTGCTTATTTATGTGTGAAGCTCAAATAAGTCAGATTAGGGTAAGAAACTCTAGGTTTGAAATAGGACCACAGTAAGAGGTTTGCATAATGGATTTCCTTTAGATCAGTTTTAAAAATTCTGAACAGTACTTGTCTCTTCTTAATTTACAACACCCTTCCCCTGTGTGTACGCATGCATTCAAACATACACACAGACACACACAGACACACAAAAGCACACACACAAACCAAATCAAATTTATTCATGTGATTAATGAAAGAAAACCCCAGCATCCAAATCCAAGAGCATCCTTCACAATATTGTATCGCTCACATCATGTATCCTGAGTTTTTCTTTATGTTCATTTAAAGAGAAAAAAATGCAACTGATTCAAACTAAATTTAGCTTACATTAATAATGAGGAAGCATCTTGCATACATGAAGCATTTAATCCACATTTGTTGGTTTGGATATAATTAAACCGAGAGTTGCTAAAACTCGCCATCTTATTTCCAAGGAGGAGTGATGGTAGATTTGACTCCTAGAGGCAATATCAACTTTGTGACACTCTTTATAGGTCCCTCACAGTGCACTGAGCACCTAGCCTGGTATCAGAGAGACTCATCTTCATGAGTGTACACCTGGCCTCAGACTCTTACTAGCTGGGTGATCCTGGGCAAGTCATTTCACCTTGTATACCTCAGTTTCTTCATCTGTAAAATGAGTTGGGGAAGAAAGTAGCAAACCACTCCTGTATTCACCAAGAGAACCCCAAAATGGGGTCACAAAGTCAGAAAGGGATGAAAAATGACTGAACAGTTACCACAACAAGCTGAAGCCAGTGTACTTGAAAGTAGAAAGCTTTTCTTTAGACCCAATGGCCTATTATCACACTGTTATCTCTCACAGCGTACCTTCACAAAGCATTAATGTAATTGATGGATTGAATTATTCCTTCAGCAATAGGCCTGCAAAGATTGTGCCTAACTAATCAGGCAATTATCCGGTATCCTTGTATTCTGTGAAAGGAGGTTTGTCCCAATTTCTATCCACAAGGCATGATGGATCACCTGCACACCACACACCTACTTTTCTTTAATCACCCCAAAGCCTAGGTCTATGCTTACTGGTGCTCCAGGTGCCATCACATTCCCTACTGTGTAAGGTTGACTAAACCTCAGGAGACTCCCAAGCTTTGTACCCAGAGTCAGTGAAAAGAGAGACTCTACTGCAGGATACAGGAAGCTATCTCTAGAATCCCAAGGAATGTCCATGCTCCTGAGGCAAGGCAATCAATCATGAATCAATAGGCATTTTGTAAGTGCTTGCTATGGGCCAGTCACTTTGCTAGAGAGAGTCATTTAATATCATTTGAACCTCAATAAGGCCAAAGCCTAAACTAATCAACCAGATATGCTTTCTGAGTGAACTAAAAATGCCCTATCAGCAACCATAAGCCCACATGAGGCTGACCAGGAGCATTCTTCCTGTTTGTGACCATTAAGGACAGGATCCTTGCAACCAGATATTGACTTGAATAGTGGAACTTTTCTTACATTGCTATCCTATGCACATACGCTATATCCTGGAAACGGAATTTCAATTGACTCTTTGTCAATTGTCTTGTCTTTTGTATTTACGACTTATTCACCTACAAAACTTCCTGTCTCATGGTATGGTTAAATGCATATGGAGACCATAAATCTGAGGGACACAGACATTCTGAGACTGGGATTGTTATAAAAAGTATTTAAGGCTGGTCATTCTTCTATCAGTCAGATTTTATCTGGCTCCATGTATACTCATATCTTCTAGTTTTAAATGAATAAGACAATATTTTTGTTTGCCTGTTTTAACCAAACTTTCAGGTCAACGCTAGACACTGGAGATACAAGTACAAAGAATAAAAGAATCCCTTCTCCTAAGGAAGTTATATTCAGTGTGGAGATAGGGAGACGAGGGAAAGAATGGTCCTCTGGGAATGTGAGAAGGAAGAAGCAAATTCTAGCCCAATGTTCTCTCTCCACAACCACCCTGAGCATGAGAGGAAGTTCCCCCTGCTAAGTACTGTTGAAATCCTCAATTCCCCACCCTGAGCAAAGCTCCAAGAACTCACCTTAGTCATGGCCCTGGGACAACTGTGGGATTTCTTCACTCCTCCCATCCACCTTGTTTCCAAATTATTAGTTTGGGGAGTCTCTGGCACAGAAAACCCTACTTTTGATATCATCTTTTCTGGGTTTATGTTTGAATACATTCGTAGCAAATAAATACAAAGTACATACAAAGGCATGCTTTATGATTTCCCACTGCAGTCCCAACAGCAAACATGGCGTCGTCAAAACAGAACTTCACTTTGTTTTACAGGGCTGAGTAATTGGCATTCTTCTAGGCAGCTGCTGTCCCTTCCCAGTTTTGTTCATTTAATTAACACTCCACGGGGCCATTTTGGCTATGATGGCCATGCTTGGCAGTCGGATCATTACCCAGCAGTTTCTGGCCTTTGTAAATCCCTCCTAAATAAAGTCAGATGAGATAGTTACATGGAGTAATTATGGATAAGAATGCACACTGCTCCAATCAAACCAACATAAGGGTTTTTTATAGATTTCCCCCCCAGAATTACAAGAGAAGAAGACAATTTGGTGAGTATCCCCTGCACTGCCTGCAAGCTAGCTCTGATTTTCACACTGTTTGGTTTCTTGAATCAGTCTTCTCATGACTGTTTGTTGGAGATATCCAGGTCCAACTTTTAAGTAGCAGCACACAGACTGGTGATTAAAGAAATAGAATGCAGTCCCAGAGTCATCTGACAGTTGCCTTCATCCCAATAGATTAGAACAAAAGTCCAGATAAATTGGCATCCCATCAGGCTCTCAGGATGAATATGTAAACTGGGACCAAGAGCTCGAGGAAAAGTTTTGCCAGAAAATTTCCTAATTTATTCTCATACTTGGATGCACATCCATTTTAAATATGCTGAATCCTTTGTCTACAGCAACAATAAAGGAAAACAAATTTAATGGGCAATAGCTGGACACCTATTATGGTACAATCAAATAGACCTAATTATTTCCAAAAGAGTAAGATAATGTCGATCATAAAAAGCCTATGAATTTGTAAAACCACATTGGTCAGCACCTATGATCATAGAATTTTAAAGGAGAAAAGCTGTGAAATAGATTTCTTTCCCCTTGGATTTTCCGCAGTAATGATAAAAGTGGTGCAAAAAAATGCTAGATAAGAGCAATCACATTTTTGTAAATGACTCTGCTTGCTCAGAGTGTTGGGAAGAAGGCTTTAACACCACTAACATATCTTAAACTGCTCTTACCAAGATGTCAGAGAAAAAAATCAGAAAATATAATACAAGTGGAGCATCAGAAGTCCCATAATCCCCAGGGTTCAACTGTTCAGCACCACCAGTGTAAATAACTTACCAACCACAACTTCACATTTAATTTTTGGACTAATTGCTGTTATGTTTTGTTTTTGAAGAGGACCAGTGACATCACAGGATGATGTCTTGAGTTGGGCATGATTGGATTTAAATGAGGCAGAGTTGCACAAAGTCCTCAGCCTTACTCTCTCTTCCTGAGTTATTGAAGTCCAGTGGCAAGATCAAAGTCAAAAGGGCTGGTGATGGCCCAGGATGCAATGAATGACACTGGCATCGTCAATGTTTGATCAAGCTCTAAGCATTCCACAGTGCCTGCCTCAGCTGTCTTTATGATGGTTGGAAGTGTTCTCATCTGCCTCTTTCTTCAGGAGATGTCTTCACATGCTTGGAGTAGACATCCCCTAACTCACCAAAGGGTTTGAGGTCTGTCGTTTTTCTTCACTCTGTAGACATGATTTACTGGGGTGTGACTGCTGCACATGCTACAGCTTCTTGGAGCCATGGCTGAGAGTTGAGTATCAAGTGGACACAAAGGTGGATGAGCAGCCCCCAGAAAGGCTCAGCAAACCCTTACATCAGAGGTGCTAGTCCTCTTTGAACACCCCATCTGCCTCATTTAGTTCTAATAGGTTCTCTCTAAAGGATGCAAATTGGCTAAGTACATATGGCAAGCATATCTTCAGGATTTCCTATCATGGTTTCCAGGAGCAAAAAAGGCATCGCAAAGCAAAACTTTGTTATTGTAGGGATGTGGGCAGGTGGGCATATGGGAACTGAAGACAGTAAGAAAGGACAATAACTTGTCAAAGTGCCCACAATAGATGTTTTTGCCAGCAGACAGACCTTTAGAGCAGGGCTACACCACAACATCTGCATAAAATACACCAGCTCTTCAGTTTTGAAAGCTAGGGCTGAGAAAACCCCAGCTGTATCATTGCTTATCTGATATACCCAGAATCTGATTATACTTACTGATTAATAAAGAGACTTTTTTATAAATTTAAATAGCAGATTATTATAAACCAGGTTACTATTTTCTTACACATGGACTTGGAGAATCTATGGTTCTCTTAACATAGAAAATAGTAATAATGAAAACTATACTTCTATGCTATTTTAAGATTTGCAAAACCCTTTATATGTGATCTCATCTGACCTTCACAATAATCCTGTGAAGTAGCTGTTGTTTTATTAACCTCGTTTTATAGAAGAGAAGACTGAGGCAGACTGATTGGCCCAGGTCACATACTGTCTCAGAAGTGGAATTCAAACTGACATCTCTCTGATTTCAAGGGTAGCTTTTTGTCTTCTATGCCAAGCTTCTTCTTTATGGTTTAACCACCACTTTCTACCTCAATGGGCAATCTTTGTGAGTTGTTGTGGCTGAAAAATTCTTGACCTGTGTTCGGATGATGGGCCTCTTTGATAATAGCTCACCTGGGCTGCAGATGCTCACCATAAACAGGCCATTGGCGGGCCCACACTCAATATCTTTCCAGCTTAACAAGATCCAACAGAGTTGTCCTCTGCTGGTGTGCCTTTTAAAAACCCTGGGTCACATCCATGCCCAAGTCAGAGATCAGAGGAAGGTTTTGGTAAAGGACTTTCTCATTCAACTCAATTATACATAGCAATAAGTAGACAACAATGTCTTTGTACAGATTGTCTATCCCATGTGGACACACTCCCTCCTCCCCTTCATCTTACCTCCCTTCCAAGCTCAGCTCCGGTAACACCCCCTACACATGGCATTTACTGATCTGCCCTCCCTCCAACAGGGAAATTACATTGTACATATTACTGCATCACCTCCTTACTTGTGGTAAAGCCCAGGCAGAAGATAAGTTCCTTGAGGGGAGGGACTTTTCATTTTTGTCTCTGTTTATGCAAACCAGTTTTCAGGGAAGACTAGCACCTCTGGTGGGAGGAGTCACTGAGCTGTTTTCAAAACTGCACATTCATTGGATGTTTACCTGGCACTCATTTCTACCCTGTAGCTCCAAGAAGCTTTAGCATACACAGTGGCCACACCCTGGAAAACCATCCCACAGACAGGCTAAACCAGGTTGAAGGTCACCAGCTGAATGCAAACTTTTCAGTGAGTTAGGGGGATGTCTCTCACAAACACGTGAAGACCTCCCCTGGTGGAATGAGCAGATGAGAACAATTTATTCCAATAGCCATGAAGGAGACTAAAGCAGGTGCTGTGGAGTGCTGAGAGTTTAGTCAGACATGGAAGACGCCGTGGTCATTCACTGCATCCTGGATTATCCCCAGTCATCCGGACTTTTGTCCTGCCACCAGACTTCAATGACTCCAGAAGAGAAAGTGAGGCTGAGGTCTTTGTGAAGCTGCCTCACTTAAATCCAATTCATGCTCCAACAAGACATCATCCCATAATGTCACTGGTTCTCTTTGAAAGCAAAGGATGAACCACAAGATGCCTAGTGCCTGGCATGTAACAGGGGTCTAATAAATATTTATGGCATTAAATTGAAAGTCAATGGAAATCCCTTTCAAACTTCCTCCCTGATTATAACTTTTAGGTAGAGATGCAAATAAAGGCAAACAATGACTGTTATCTCATTAAATGAGATAGTAATTGCGAAGAGCTGCAAATAAGCAGGAATATGGTTAAAAGTCTGGCAGTGAAAAAGCTGTGAGATTATTAGGCCTTGACTCATTGAGAATCAGTTGAATTGAATATTTTATTGTGTGTCTACTTAAAATTCTTTAAATTTAAGAAAAGTGATTCCATCGATGTGAGTCATCCATCCTCTCCTGTATAATGATTATAAGCCTTCCATGCCTCAGGAGACAGAAAATCACTTTGGCAGTGTGACTAGGAGGGGAACCTGGGGTGGGGTGAGAACAGTTGGGGGTGAGGCTACTGAAATAGCCCCTGTGAGAGGAGAGTAGGGCCTGGGCATATCCAATAGGCAGATTGAAGGTTCTTGGGGTTGATAGAAGCTAGTCCTGGAAGGGACCTAGAGGTCATCTGGTCTAACCTTCTTATTTTGTAGATGAAAAAACAGAGGCTCTGAGAGTCTAAAGGGTTCGTCCGTCATCACACAGCTAGTTAATGACAGAAAAGATTTGAACTTGGGTTTTCCTGGTTCCCAATCCTGCCACCACAGAAGAATTACTTTGGAAGGGAATCAGTTCCTAGTAATTTCTTCTCTGCTGTGAAAATGCAAGCAGCATGGGAACGCAGAAGTTTGAAAATACTTTTGATTTTTAATATTTAACCTTTCCTTCTTCTGCTATTTCTCACTGGAGAAGTGCAGTGTAGGAGGCTTTGAATCATGGAAATTAGAGAAGGACTTTTGGGTCACTTAGTTCAAATCTGGCCAAGGTAGAATTGCTCCCTGTGGTATATTAGGAGACATTTGACAGGATGGTGCAATGAATATTCACATCTTGAAGACCTATGCTTTGCGATTGCTGGAGTCCCCAGTGTCACTATAGAAGATTCAGGGTCAGGATAAATGAATGTAATTTAATAAATCCTGAAATTTAAAAGGTAAAATTAAAGGACTAGATACCTTTGTTTAAATTTTGAGACATTTTACTATAACAAACTAAAGGCCAGCTCTTGAGGGGGTCCTCCTGAGAGCTCCTGTTCTTTCCTAAAACAGGTTTTATTTCAACACTTTTCTGATCTCTTTGATGTGGTTATTCCCTTCACTGATAAAGATTACAACCCATAGCCCAACCTGTATAGTACTGACTTGATCTTCCTATTAATCTACCACAGGGAGTCCACTCAAAGGATGGAAGTCTTTTTCTACATCTCTTCATGTTTCATAGACACCAATGGAGCCCACGGAATTTCCATTAACTTGTCTTTGCTGACATTCTGTGACTGGCCAATCTTGGTTTTTTTCTCCCAGTCTCACATTTCTTGCACTGTTACCTTCATACCATATTTCCTTCATAGCTCCTCAGGTATATGTGTAGCTACACGCATTCACCGTGCTCTTCATTGCCTCTGAACAATCCTTGGCTTTAATCTTTCAGAGGCTGTGGTATTCTGCCACTAACAATCATAAAACAACCCTAGTGGAAGGTAGATCTTCAAAAGATAGGCCTTTGTTTAAGGCAGAGGCTTGGGGTTATTGCAAAAATGAAACTGTGCAAATTCCCAAAGATTTCACAGTCCAGCTTTCTATCCATGATGAATTCTAGGCCCCATTTTTAGCGTCTGTCCAAACTGTATATACTAATGAATGAGTTGTATGAGTTCTCTATCAATTCAGATACATCTCAGACAAGACTTATAAGCCTCTTTCATCCATTTGGTTTTTCTTATGTGCATAGCTAGGCCAAATGCCTCTGAGGGACTCTAGGTCTCATCTAGGAAATTACGCAGTGGTCTAGCATAGTATGCAATCAAGACAATGCCATCCACAGGTAGGAGCTTCTGAAAGACCTCATATTTTTGTGTAAGTACCTCCTTTTTTGTGAAATAACACCTTTTATAGGCAGCTAAGTATCCCAGTAGATAGACTGCCAGGCCCAAAGTCAGGAGGACTCATCTTCCCCAGCTCAAATCCAGTCTCAGATACTTAGCAGCTGTGTGACCCTGAGCAAGTCACTTAACTCTGCTTGCTTCAGTTTTCTTATCTGTAAAATGAGCTGGAGAAGGAAATGGCAAACCACTCCAATATCTTTGCCAAGAAAACCTCAAACGAGGCCATGAAAAGTCAGACATGACTAAAACAAATGAACAACAAAAAAATACCTTTTACATTTGGCCTCTGACTTCCATAACAGTGACAAACACTTTTATCAAATACACATGCCCTTGTTTTATGTCTTACTTGATATTAATAACACCCTTATTCTGTTTTAAAATAATTTTCTTACCATTTTATGACAAGAAGGTTAATATTTGAGGACAGAGCAATTCTATTGAGATTAACCAACAACTTTCTATTTTAAAATAAGGATGCAATGAGAGATGTTAGTTAAATCTGTATTCTCTTTTCTAAAACCAAAGAGTGGTCAGGAAATCAGAGGTGTCTGAAGGGAAAGACTTTTTCAGAAGGCAGCGCAGAATATCCCATTTTTTTCCCTCATCCCTAAATCTTCCTTTAGTTTAGAATGGTTTAGAAACAAATGAGCAGCTCTGGGTTTCACTGCTGCTCCAATTGGTCTTCCTGTCCTCTGGCCTGCTGAGATCACAGAAGCTTACACTCATGAGTTATCAGCGAAAGAGGTGTGGGTGGCAGGCCAGCAGGACCCTTTGCCCTGCTCTCTTCCCATCTGGCCTCTCATTGGAGTCTACCTTCCCAGGTCTTTGCTCTAGTTCAGAAGCTCTCTGGAGCAGCTCTTTTGAAGCCGAGAAATGCCTCTTCAATCATGAAGAGAACAGCCCTTGATTACCTGTTCTCCAGGCTCCTGCCCAAATGGCCTTCACTCTGGTCAGGAAGCCTCTTTTCGTCTTATTACTTGAACGCCATTAACTGACAACAGCAGTGACATTTTCTTCTCCACCAACCAAGCCCTTCAAAGGCAGTAATTCACCTCTCCTCAGGAACGGCCAACTCTTCAACTGAATAATGATGGACTTGAAAAAATACAAGGCTAGTTCACAGCCATGAAAAGCCTATTTCCAAAACCTGTAATTCCATTGCATTGCACAGAGATGCCACAGGCTGAAGAGTTATCATCAAACCAGAGGCCAGAGCTTTCTGTGGTATTGAGAGCAGTGTAGCTGAAACTTCCACACATAGACTCTCCCTCCCTCTCCCTCTCTCTCTCCCTCCCTCCCTTCATATCTCTCTCTCTCTCTCTCTCTCTCTCTCTCTCTCTCTCTCTCTCTCTCTCTCTCTCTCTCTCTCTCTCTCTCTCTCTCTCTCTCTCTCTCCCTCTCTCTCGCTCTTTCTCTTTCTCTCTCTCTCTCTCTCTCCCTCTCCTTTTCTCTCCTCGAATACTTTCAATGAGGTCAGCCCCTAATGAGCTACTCTCCCTTCCTTTGTTTCTCTGGGCAATTAGTTCCAGACTGACCTAATAGGAAACCTCGATACAATTACATGCAAACAGCAACAGCTAAAGACTCCCGGTATCTCCAGACACTTACTACCTGTATGACCTTGGGCAAGTCACATAATGCCCCCACCCCTCCAGGCCCCAGTTATTTTTATCTGTGAAATCAGAGAACTTGGTTTTGATGAGCTCTAAGGACCCTCCTAGCTCTAAATCCTTGATCCTCCACCATAAAGCTGGCTTCTGTGTGTCCTGCCAAGCTAGCCTTTCAATATTATGTAATTCAAAGATCGCCAGACAAGGAGTCAGGGGTATCTGACTTTTTGAATGCTGCTCGTGACATTTTGACTAGCTATGTGACCACGGGCAAGTCAATTAAGCTCTCTGAGTTTCAATGTTTTCATCTGTAAAATGTCCATAATAATATCTCCCAGAATTTCTATAAGGATTAAATGAAATAAGTCAACAGGTTTGGAGTCAGAAGAGTATTTGGGATCACCTAGTCCAGCCCATGCCAGAAAAAAATAAAACAATCGATCTACAACATGAGACAAGCTTGAAGACTTCTAATGAGAATTCATTGAAGCTCAGTTTCCTCCACTGTAAAATGAGGAGGAATAGATAGGAATAAATAGTGACATCTAGAATACAATGATCCTCAGGCATCCCATTCCTCTCTTGGATGGCTCTAATTATTCGAAAGTTGTACCTAACCTCAAGTCTACATTTCCACCTGTTGTTCCCAGTTCTGGCTTCTGGTACCAAAAAGAAGTCTGACGTCTTTCTCAGGTAAGGAGTAGGCTAGGGGAACTGTGTCTGTGATTTCGCTAGTACAGAATGGACCAATGCACGTCTGTACCTTCTATTCAACTTCTTATCTTAGAGGGCTACCTAAGAGGTCAAGTTATTTGTCCAGGGTCGAACAGCCAGTATAAGTCAGAAATAGTACTTGAACCTGGTTCTTCCAGACTTCAAAGCTAGAAACCACAATTATGCCTCTCAGGCCATTCTTTTAAATACTTAAAGCTAACTGTCATGTCCTCCTTCCCTGCCTGCCATGTGTTCTCTAGGCTAAAAGTATCTAAAACATTTCACCCTGTTGGCCTCAGTTTCCTCATTGTAAAATGAGCTGGAGAAGGAAACAGCAAACTGCTTCAGTTGTCTTTGCCAACAAAACTTCAAAATGGGGTCATTAAGAGTCAGACAGGACCAGTACCACCAGGAACTCTACTCAATTGTATGGATGCAAAAACAAAAACCAACTAATCCCTCCCATTAGTGAACTAACACACTACTGAAGGGAATGTTGCCTTGGTCACTTACTACTTATATAACCTTGGGAAAGTCATCTAAATTCTCTGGGGCTTAGGTACCTAGGCTACCTTCCATCTGCTCCATGTCTCCTGTAGTTCCATTGATGCACACGTTATCTCCCCAATTAGAGTACAATCATCTTGAGGGCAAGAATTACTTTGCTTTTTTATTTGTATCCCCAGTACTTACACAGTTAATAAGTGTGTGATGGATGACTGGCATGGCTATTAAGGACTAGAGCAAGGACAAGACACCAGGTCCCCAAATCTTGTGTGTGTATGTATGTGTGCACACACATATATGTATATATGTATATATGTATATATGTATATACATATGCCTATTTATGTCCTAGCTATCTCTCTGCCTGTCTTTCTATCATCTATTTATCTGCCCAAGTATTATTATTTATGAGTCAAAAGGATATTTAATTATTTTGCTTTGACATCTCCAAGGTTAGGGCAATAGTGCCAAAACATTTTTAAATGTTTTTATTCTGTTCAAACAAAAACAGTATCAATACAAAATGAGACGATTTACTTCACTGCCACTTGTGTTAAAGAAAGGAAATAAGCAATTGAAGCCTTTCAGGAAAAAAAAGGGAAATGAACACAAGAAAATTCTGCCCCAAACTTCCAGAAGGTTCTAATTTTATAAATCTTTCATGAGGAATGAAGCCCAAATGGATAGCTTCCAAATGTCTATTCTAAGAAAATATGATAACAAAAGGGCAAACAACTTTTCTCACCCCATCAACAAAGGTGGCCCTTCCAGGAGCCCAGGATGGGGTGGAAGTCTCTGCTAAGTCATTCCTTTGAAATTCTTGAGACTGGAAATAAGTATGACAAGTGTGTTGACACCAGGTAGGATGGCTGGAATATTTCCACTCCAGTGTCTCCAAATGATGCCTCTGAGTGAGGATGAACTGTGCAGATAGACAAGATCTGCACTAACTCTGAGAGCAGTCAAACTAGAGGAAAAGCAACTGTGTCTGGAGATTGGGAAGTTAAATAAATATTTAATGGACATTCATCAGTATAAAAGCAGAATAACCGCTCCTTGCCATCTTTCTCATCTTCTCTGCACACCCTCCCACACAAAAACCTCCAAGTGCCCAGATGTTATCAATCAGGATGAGAAAACCATTCTCCAGGGGCTGCTCCAACCACAATGTTCTTTCCTTGGGGCATGTATCCTACCATGTGACAGTGACAGGAGAGAAGTAAAATGCATGATTAGCCTTTAGGGCTAATTCCTAGTTATTTAGCTATAGGGGGAAGACTGATGGCTATGCAGAAGGCAAGTATTTCTCTTAATAGGTCCAACATGAAGAATTTGAGACTTAGGGAATTGATCAGAGGAACAGCATGTGAAGTGTAGTCATAGGTCAATAGATTTTAAACTGGACGGGATCTTATAGGCCATCTGGTTCATCCCTCTCCTTTTGTAGATAGTGAAACTGAGCCCCAGAGAAGTTATATGACTTGCCCAAAGTCACACAATTATATACTGGGAGCTGGAAATACATCAGAGGCCATCCAGTTCAACCTTCTTGCTTTACAGATGAGGAAACTGAGGCTCCAAAAAATTAAGTGAGTTTTAGAGATCATTGAGGTGGTTAAGTAGAATGACCGAGTGCAAGTCATGTCATTATTTCTACACACACACACACACACACACACACACACACACACACACACGTAGAATGACCAGATTTGAACCTAAGGCCTTTGACTCCAAATCCAAAGTTCACCCTGCTTAGCTCGTTGCTATTAAATACTGAAAGCAAAGGGGAAAACAACTTTTCCCATCCAATCAGCAAAGGTGGTCCTTCCCAGGAGACCAGGGTAGGGTGGAGGAGGTTGATTCTAAGTCTCTGCTAAGTCATTCCTTTGAAATTCTTGAGATTGGAAAAAAGTATGACTGAAAGCAAAAGAAGGAGAGAAAGGGGAACCTAAAACAAAGTCATGCTAATAATGAATTGTTCAGATACTACAAAAATTCTCCAGGAGTGTATTCATACAGGAACTTCTTAGCAGGGAAGTAAATGCATTTTAGATCATGTAAAATTCTTCCTCTTTTCTTTTTCTTCTCTTCCTCTCCCTTCTCTTTCTTCTTCTCCTTCTAAATTCCTTTTTATAGAGAACCTGAGATGTGAAAATGAAGCTGAGTAGGACAAGATTGCTTCAAGGAAATCAATTAAGCAATAATCACTAATGTGCTGGGTTCCATGATAAACACTATAGGTTGAAAAAAAGAGTAAAAATCACTTTTGCCCTGAAAATGGTTACATTCTAACAGGGAGCACACACACACTTATATGTACTTATGTGTGTAGATATGCATGTATGCATACACATGCATGTATGTGTGTGTACATACATGTCTTGCATGCACATGCATGTATATGTACATGTGTGTATACATGTGGGGGGGGAGAGATTTATGTGAGATATCTATGAAGTGGATGTAACCTTAGAGGGGAAGGCTGTCATAGATGGGAGGATTGGAAAAGCATTCCTATAAAAGATGTTTCTTGAGTTAAATCTTGAAGGAAGTCAAGTCTTATAAGAGGCAGAAGTAAAAGAAGAGGGCATTTCACACACAGGGAACAGTCAGCATGAAGACTCAGAGATGGGGATGGAGCTTTAGGTGTGAGGATCTGCAAGGAGACCAGCTGGATTGTAGAATATTTGGATGACAGTAGTTAATAAGGAGATTGAAAAAGTAAGAAAAGACCATACTGTGAAAAGCTTTTAATGCCCAAAAGATCACTTTAAACTTGATCTTGGAGATAATAGGATCTACTGTAGTTTATTGATTAGGGAGTTGACATGGTCAGATTTATACTTCAGGTAGATTACTTTGACAGCCATCTGACAGATGGGGTGGGGTGGGGAGAGACCCCAGATGGGGAGGCCAATTGGGAGGCTATTGTAATAGTCCAAATGAAGTGACATTAGAGTTGGAAAGAATCTCCCAGGTCATCCATCTACTCTAACCTTTGTACCTGACCAGGGCTTCCCTCTGCAATATCCCAAATATGTGATCATCATTTCTTCCCAATTCATTCATAGCCATTCAATTTTTGGATAAGTCTCATTATCAGGAAGGGAATTTTTTGATTTTTATTTGTTCTTTTTTTTTATTTCCATCTGCCACCATGCATATTCCTTCCATCACTTTCAGTTCTGTATTCTGGGGCTGGGTCAAAAAACCTATTTCGCATGATAGCTCTTGAAGTGCTCAAAGAGGGGGATCCCAAGGAGAGTGATCAAATTCCCCCTAAATCTTCTCTTCAGACTAAGCACTCCTAGTTCCTGAAGTCAGCAACTAGAGAATCTTACAGAAATAGTTCCTTTTCATATGCACTCGAAGGAGTTTTAATCTCTGTACAACAACTGAAAAAAGAATTGTAAAATATGGTGCTAGGAGGACTTTTCTTCTCTTTCCAAGCAAAGTAAGCATTCTAGGAAGCTCCTTCTCAAAGTCTTGAATTCACACAACATTCAAAACCAGTTTAGTCTGGATTCTCATTATTTCATGCTTGCCTCCATTTTATTCTCCACCTTGCTCTTTCCCAAAATATTTCCATTGAAGACAGTGCCAGAACCTTTAGTCACTGCTAGAGATCATCTCATTAAAAGGGGAAAAAAAGAAAAAGAAAACTCAGGAGGGCAACTGTTCATTTTTTTTAAGCACCACATACTTTTTAATGAGATGAACTCAAAGAAATAACCAAATAACGCAAACTTTCACTGTCCCATTTCTCATCTGACTTGTTCATGGAACTGACTTCTCTCAAATTAATTACGGAATAAATAAATAGACAAACAAAACTTTAGACCCACCCTGGCATCCTAAGCTTCTCGTCAGCTGACACCAGTCTTTAGTTAGCTATCTTAGTTTCTGATTTCTCTAAGGGAAAGCTTATCATTAGTTATAAAGGAGCTGAGCTTCTGCACTATCAGCAAGGTATTTTTTTTTTTGGCTAAAAGCTTGACTTTTTATTTTCATGCTATATCGTAGCATTTCCATGCTATTCCTTTCTTGTCCCTATCCCCACCACCAAATCCAAGCTCTCTAAGAGAACTTCGTGCCTATACAGACAATGAGATGGGCTTAGAAGCTGAGACCATCCCTGTCCTCCTGAGCAATGGGATTTCTGCAATTTGTATCTGCAGGTGGCTGCTGGTGAGTGCAATTAGGCACTTCCCCGCTGGGAGGGCTCAAGTGCATCTCATTAGTTCTTCCAAGGCTATGCTCATAGAAGTCATTTTGCACCTGAAAGTGGAGTTGATGGCATATGGGGGGTGGGGGGGGAATAAATGAAGGATGGAGTGGGAAATAGACACACAGGTGCAAAGATGGTTGTAGCCAGTATCCTTTTTTAAGAAGGAGATTAGGACTAATGGATCACATTGTCCATGAGCTGCAAGTAACTTCAGCAAACCCTTTCCATGAATTTTTCTTCCTAGAAAAGGAAAACATGTCTGTTCACAGAAAGGACCACATTGTGAGAACTGGGAGATACACACACACACACATGCACACACACACACACACATACACACACACATATACACACACACACATACACACACAGACAGAATCATCTGGGCCTCACAAAAAATATCTGTGTTGTGCGTATATACATACATATATGTATGTATGTGTATAGATATGTGTATATATACATATGTTATATGCGTGTATGTGTGTGTATATATACATATACATATATTTGCAAACTTTAAATCACCATCTGTGTACCAGTTATTGGCACAAAGTCAAATACAAGTTTTACGAAGTTTAAAATACAAGTTTAAAAACACCTGGCATCATAGGTCAACTTGGTAGACTCTTGGGGGCCTTTTTAATTAGCTAACAGTTATTTGAGCCTCATATAGAAATGGAAAGTACGCTCATTTGGTTGTGTGGACTATCAAAGCTGTATTTGTATTACTTTGATGGTAAAATAATATTCGAAATAAAAATCACTTATTAAGTGACAAGGTTATTAGTTTTTTTTATGTGTTGGATTACATTACCAGACAATAGACCAAGAGGAAAAAACAGCCTAGGCTCATGGAACTTAGATCCAGAGAGGACATGAAAGATCATGTGATCCAGTCCCTTATTTAACAGATGAGGAAACTGAGAACCAGAGAGGTTATGTTGCTTGCACAAGGTCACACAGCTAATAGTGGCTCTGAAGGAAAAAAGATTGACGGGGAGAAGAGAGAGTCGCGCAGCAAGGCCTGGTATTTCTCAAAAGCACCGAATCTGGAGGCACAGGACTTGAGTCAGGATTCTGGCCACTGCTACTTGCAACCTGTGTGACCTTAGGCAAGTCATTTGAGCCCTCTAGGCCTTTATTTCCTTAACCATCTTCAAGCAGGGAAGGGCAGTTCTGCTGAAAGGTAATGGACTAACTCTGGATAGTCCCAGAAGACAGATCCAGGAGCAGTGGCTTAAAGTCTCAAAGAAGGAGATTCCAGGCTTGCTCTAAAGGGAGTGGGGGTGAGGTTGGGGGAGGGGGAACCGCCTTCGCACAAAACCATCCAAAAGTAGAACAGACTGCTTCCTACACAAGGGGTCTCCAAAAAAACGTTTCATACGCACAAGCTCGGTTGTGCCAAGGATTCCTCTTTGGTATGGGCTGCTCTGGGATTCTCTGCTGTTTCTTTCATCCAGGGAAACCTCTTAGAGGCTTCCCAATTCACAGGAGTGTTTGGAGGGAAAACACTTAATGAGTAAGTCCCTCACATACCCTCTAAATCCTTAATCCTTTCTGACACAAAATCCTTAATCCCAGGACTTTGTCATAAACAAACAAATCTGTGCATAGGAATTTGTCAATTTGAGTTTCTCTAGCAATAAGGAAACTCTCTCTGTACCTGACTTAGTAAAGAGACAGATGTGGAGGGAGGAGGACAGGGCAGAAAATTCCACTTCCACCAATTCCTCAAAGTGTCTTTTCCCCCTTCCTTCTTGATATCTGGATCTTCAGACTTCCTCCTTCACTGTCATAGGAGTGGAAAGTAAGCTGTTCAAACAAAACCTTGAGCTTTGGTGTGTGGACATCATTTTAAGCAATTTCAAGATAGTAAACACAGAGTGAGGGTGGCGGGAAGTACACCCCCATTTGGCAGGAAAAAATGCATTCACCTTTATTATATACAGAATTTTAAGCATTGAAGAATTTTTATCAGACTATGTTCCATTCTAAGTATGTCTGGTGCTGAATTTCTATTTAACATAGCTTTAAAAAAAAACTTCCTATGAGAAAAAAATGCATTTTCCCTTAATCTGTAGCATAGAAAAGAGGAACAGTAGTCCCTGGGGATAAAGGAAGAATATAACTGCCAACGCCGGAAGCCTTAGAAAGAACATCTCCCTCCCACCCAGATCAGAGATAAACTAGAAGTTAGCATCATTTATTTTGGGAATAACCATGAGAACTTCCCTGGGGTTCCAACCTTTTAACAAGACAGTTGGGGGTGGGGGTGTAGTCAAATCACAGGAAAGGATGCACCGATCTTGGCGTAATCTCCCAAGCAGCTTCTAAAATGTGATATGACAAACTATCAGTGACTACAACCTGCCAAAGTGACCCTGGACTCAAGTGAGTCCAGGGTCACTTTGGCAGGTTGAAGTCATTGATGGTGTATATGTGTATGCATGTATATATGTGTGTATATGTATGTGTTTGTGTATTGTGTGCATATGCATACATGTGTATTTGTGTGTATATATCGTTCCACTTTCAATCACTCAATTGTGTCTGCCTCTTCATGATCCCATGCACTTGTCCATGGGGTTTTCTTGGCAAAGATACTGGAGTGATTTCTGGAGTCCACTCCACCCTCTACCCCAGATAGAATTTTTCTTTATAATTAAGAAAAACAAGTAAGCATAAACATATGATATAGTGAATCTCCATTTAACAATGCATACCACATTCTACCTTACTCTGCCATGAAGAGGGAAATATACTTCATTGTCTGTTTTCCAGAACCATTATGTTTTTTCAGTTACTCAGAATTCAGCTTTGCTTTTTAGTGGTCTTTTTAAAAATTACATTATTATAATCATTGTTTATTTTGAAGAACAGTGCTTTTTAATAGGCAGTTAACATGAGTTTTCTAAAAAAAAATCCTCTTGTTAAGATATATGATCACCCTCTTGTTTTTATTTTGCTAAATAAATCTAATGAATCTCAACAAATTCTAAACTAAATAACTTCCAATTTAAAACAACTAGAAATCATGCCATACTTAAATCTTACACATAATAAAAAAAAATCCAGTCTGACAAGTAAAATCAACCATCCAGTTGCTTCAAACAACCATGAAAGCAAATCTTAAAAGCAAAATGTTTTCCTTTGTTGAAACTGATGGAGGATCTCGTAAACATGTCTATTTTTTAAAGTAGGGCTCAACAAATTTGTTTTGGTTGCAGGAACCAGATGAATTTTTCAGATTTCAGGAAAGCAAAGCAAGAGGGGGAAGGAGAAAGAATCATGTTGCTGGAGAGCATTGGTTGTCAAGCTCAGTAGAAACTCAGATAAAGGTCAATGGAAAAATCTTGAAGAATTCTCTAGGAAGGCTAGCTCACTTGACCAGAATACTGCCTGGGGCATATCCCAAACAATGGAAATATTGGTCGGCAGCCTTCACTGTACCTTCTGTCCCTTTTCCCCATCTTGGGGATCAGATCCCTAGCAAAAACTAAAGTGGGGATAGTAGCTATGAAGAGAGTCAAAGAACCTTTGAGAGGTCACATTAGGTGTTTATATCCAGCAATCCAGGGCTACAGACTTCTTATTTCCAAATAATTTTGATATTAAAAAGAGAATCCATCATTCGAAGCAAATGGACACCAGAAATATTGGGTGTCATGGCAACCTGGTGCCCAGGATTTGCAGAGCCATATTTAAAACTAATAAATTACTAAGCCCTTCAGGTCAAATTATCTTTCTAATTTATTCTGCAAATCTGCCATTTCTTTCAGTGGGTTGCCACCCCTATACTATGTAACTTTGAAATGAATAGGAAATTGAGGGAAAGCTTTGGATTTCTAGAGTCTGCTTTTGATAGTTAAGCCATTTCTAGACCATTCATTCCCTCATTAGTGTCTCAAAATTAATTTTGAGTGGGAGGTTTGCTAAAGGACAGGTTTCCTTATACGTAAGAAGGTGCTTGAAAGCTGCTTACCAGAAAATTTAGAATATTGTGTAATGAAAGAAAAATCATTACTACTTTGAAGGCTAAGTGATGGCCACAGCTTTTTATCTAGACAACAAATAAATGCAAAGTGGAACAGATTTGCCAGTATTTTGATAGTAATCTGCTCTCATCATTGAAGACAATCAAATCATCAGATCTGGACACTAAAATCTCAACACTTCATATGCTACATGAGGAAGGATAAGCGACATTTTAAAAGATACATAAGGAAATAAGTCTGAGCCATTTTTAAATGTCCATTTCCATCACTTTTTGATGGTATTTTAATAGAAAAGAAATGGAGAAGAGGGGAAGGAGGAATTACAGTGAGTGATACTGCAAGTTATTTCAACAGCTACAATAGTTAAGCAAGTTTTTGACACTGAAACTTGGGGCATCAATAAAAGGAAAAAAATTGTGGTGTCTTTAGCATGGATTTCCTCGGTATGTAGAGGCATCTAAAGAGAAGTCATATAGTCCTAGAATATACTTTCTTTTTTTAAAAATTTATTTATTTAAATTTTAATATTCATTTTCACAAAATTTTGGGTTCCAAATTTTCTCCCCATTTCTCCCCTCCCCCCACTCCAAAACACCGAGCATTCTAATTGCCCCTATCGCCAATCTGCCCTTTCTTCTAACATCCCTCTCTTCCCTTGTCCCCATCTTCTCTTTTGACCTGTAGGGCCAGATAACTATTATACCCCATTACCTGTATTTCTTATTTCCTAGAAGTAAGAACAATACTCCACAATTGTTCCTAAAACTTTGACTTCCAACTTCTCTTCATCCCTCCCTCCCCACCCATGCCCTTTGGGAAGCAAGCAATTCAATATAGGCCATATCTGTGTAGTTTTGCAAATGACTTCCGTAATAGTCATGTTGTGTAAGACTAACTATATTTCCCTCCATCCTATCCTGCCCCCCATTGCTTCTGTTCTCTCTTTGGATCCTGTCCCTCCCCAAGAGTGTTGACTTCAAATTGCTCCCTCCTCCCACTCCCTCCCTTCCATCAGCCCCCCCACCCTGCTTATCCCCTTCTCCCCCACTTTCCTATATTGTAAGATAGATTTTCATACCAAAATGAGTGTGCATTTTATTCCTTCCTTTAGTTGCATTGATGAAAGTAAGCTTCATGTTTTTCTCTCACCTCCCCTCTTTTTCCCTCCACTGAAAAGTCTTTTGCTTGACTCTTTTATGAGAGATAATTTAGCCCATTCCATTTCTCCCTTTCTCCTCCCAATATATTTCTCTCACCGCTTAATTTCATTTTTTTAAGATATGATCCCATCCTATTCAATTCACTCTGTGCTCACTGTCTCTGTGTGTGTGTGTGTAATCCCACCAACTACCCAGATACTGAAAAGTTTCAGGAGTTACAAATATTGCTTTTCCATGTAGAAATGTAAACAGTTCAACTTTAGTAAAGTCCCTTATGACTTCTCTTTGCTGTTTACCTTTTCATGCTTCTCTTCATTCTTGTGTTTGAAAGTCAAATTTTCTTTTCAGCTCTGGTCTTTTCATCAAGAATGCTTGAAAGTCCTCTATTTCATTGAAAGACCATTTTTCCCCTGAAGTATTATACTCAGTTTTGCTGGGTAGATGATTCTTGGTTTTAGTCCTAGTTCCTTTGACTTCTGGAATATCATACTCCATGCCCTCCAATCCCTTAATGTAGAAGCTGCTAGATCTTGTGTAATCCTGATTATATTTCCACAATATTTGAATTGTTTCTTTCTAGCTGCTTGCAATATTTTCTCCTTGACCTGGGAACTCTGAAATTTGGCCACAATGTTCCTAGGAGTTTCTCTTTTTGGATCTCTTTCAGGAGGGGACTGGTGGATTCTTTCAATATTTATTTTGCCCTCTGGTTCTAGAATCTCAGGGCAGTTTTCCTTGATAATTTCATGAAAGATGATGTCTAGGCTCTTTTTTTGATCATGGCTTTCAGGTAATCCCATAATTTTTAAATTGTCTCTCCTGGATCTATTTTCCAGGTCAGTTGTTTTTCCAATGAGATATTTCACATTATCTTCCATTTTTTCATTCTTTTGGTTTTGTTTTGTGATTTCTTGGTTTCTCATAAAGTCATTAGCCTCCATCTGTTCCATTCTAATTTTGAAAGAACTATTTTCTTTAGTGAGCTTTTGGACCTCCTTTTCCATTTGGCTAATTCTGCTTTTGAAAGCATTCTTCTCCTCATTGGCTTTTTGAACCTCTTTTGCCAATTGAGTTAGTCTATTTTTCAAGGTGTTATTTTCTTCAACATTTTTTTGGGTCTCCTTTAGCAGGGAGCTGATTTGCTGTTCATGCTTTGACTTCATGTCTCTCATTTCTCTTCCCAGCTTTTCCTCCACCTCTCTGACTTGATTTTCAAAATTCTTTTTGAGCTCTTCCATGGCCTGAGCCCATTGAATATTTATTTTGGATGTTTGGGATACAGAAGCCTTGACTTTTATGTCTTTCCCTGATGGTAAGCATTGTTCATCCTCATCTGAAAGGATGGGAGGAGATATCTGTTCACCAAGAAAGTAACCTTCTATAGTCTTATTTTTTTTCCCCTTTTTTGGGCATTTTCCCAACCAGTTATTTGACTTTTGGGTCCTTTGTCAAGAGTAGGGTATACTCTGGGAATCTGTGAGATCTCAGTTCCTCCAAGGTGGCACAATCAAGCGTGTACTGGTCTGGATGCAGAGAGGGATTTTTATGCCCAGAATCTTAGCAGATACCTCTCCACAGCCACTTGGCCTCCAGTTCCCAAGTCAGCACTGGGGGCTGATTTTCAGATAAGCTGGATGGGCAGGGCCACCATTCAGTGTGAGACAAAGACCAGCTGGGCCAGGGCCTCCACCCAGGGCAGAGGCAAGACTCAGCTCTTCAATGGCCCCAGGGGTTTTTACACTCCAACAATGGAGCTTCTGTAAGGGCTGCTGTGCAGGCTCTGTGGCTGCTGCCTGCTGCTGGAGCTATGGGAAAGCCCTTCTCCCTTCCTGGCCCTCTGATTAAACCCCGTCACTGACCTTTGGCACCTGTGGGCCAAGGGATCTGAGGCCCTGCTACTGTGACTGGAGATTCCGCTCCTGAGGTGTCCTCCTCCCAGAGTCTTGTTGCGCTGCACCACTTGGCCAAGGCTGGGCTGATCTCCGGGCTCAGCTCCGCAACCGATGTTTCCATGGGCTTTTCAGGTCACCGTGGGCTGGAAATCTCCTCCACTCTGTTGTTCTCCACTTCTTTTACTCCAGAATTTGTTGAGAGTCCCTCTCTACAGGTATTTTATGGGCTGTGGGGAGGACCCTGCATAAGTGTGTCTTTCTAGTCCACCATCTTGGCTCCACCCCCAAGAATCTACTTTCCTTACCCCAGTGAACAGGTATCCTGCCTCTGGATAAAAAGCACTGGTGAAGAACACACTAGCTCCTGAGAAAGCCAACAGTTTTAATTGTGTAGAAGTTTTGTTTGTTCTCCTCCAATCCTTCATCACCCAAGACAATGCAATGTATCCATATACTATAAAATGCGCATCCTCAAGGTCAGGTAGACTAGAATTCAAGCCTTACCTCTTACACATACTGGCTGTGTGGTCCAAGCAAACCATTTAAATGTTTAGCACACAAGGTAATTCTTCAAGACCAGGAGATATGGAGTAGCCTTTAGTTGTCACTGGTTGAGGGAATTTTCTCGTTGGGATTTCTTTACATTATGGAAATTATAGGTTTGGACAAAAAAGTATAATATTTATTAAGCATTCATATTAAATGATAAATAAACGTACTTTCTGGTATTCTGTACTATTCATGTCCATGATGACTTAATACAAAATGGGTCCCTGGAAAGAGACCCATTACTGGAATTTTAAAAGCGTGCTCTTTCTTAAGCAGAGAAAAAGTGAGTGAGTGTGTGTGTGTGTGTGTGTGTGTGTGTGTGTGTGTGTGTGTGTGTGTGAAAGAGAGACAGAGAGAGAGAGAGAGAGATGGACAAGGAAGAAAGATAAGAAGGAAGGAAGGAAGGAAGGAGGAGAAGGAGAAAGGACAAAGAGACGAGAGAGAGATAAGCAAATGAAGGAAGGAAGAGGAAGATGGGGAGGAGAAAAGAGAAAAAATATATGAATCTGAGAATCATGAGAGTATCTTCTAATTTGGAACTAGCTTTGGTTGTTATGAGAATCAGAAAACAACATTCTCAACCTTTTTGCTCAGAGAGGGATAGCAGGAATCAAACAGTAAATGTTGCAATGGCCTCCCACTCCCTACAAAGTATCATCCATTCCTTAAAACTTTCTTTGTCCCTCTCTGGGGAACAGAACTCTATACTTCACCATCCAACTATTCCTAGTTACATATTTTGAGTCAAGTCTGATTTTTTTACCCAACCAGAGGGCTAGCAAGCATATCCTACATTGTTAAGGCCTTACTTCCCCTGTGAACTTTTCCTGTTGCCAAGCATCTGCAAAATCAGCCTTTTCCAGGGAAATCCAGCCCAAGTTTGAAAACCTTTTGACCTTCTTTATGCTGCCACAAATTCAGCAGCACAGCAAGTCAGGGGATTATAGATTTCAAGCTGGAAGAGACCTTAAATTCAACTCATTCACTTTAGCCCTCTCATTTTAAGGTTAGGTAACTGAGGTTCCAAGAAATGAGATGACTTACCCAAAGTCTGGAAGTCTACAGCAAAGCTGGGATTTGAACCCATGTCTTCTGACTTCAGACACAGTATTTTTTCCCACTGGAGCATACTCTTTCCTCCTTATCATTCCTGGGAACATAGTGTCCTAATGACATTTCTCAATCTTGGTTGCTATCTTTGACTCTTGGGGGCTCTGGGAACATCTCTGAGATCTGGACTAGAGTGTGATATGACTTTTATGAGGTGAGGAGTTCTTCCTCTCAGATTTTGTACCAGGAAGCTGGATTCTCATTAATTTGGTGTGGGAAAAATCTCAGGGATGACAAGTCCGGACATCCATCGATGTGACAACTCTGGGACATTTGTTTGTTTAGAGACCCAGAATTCCTCTGCAGGGGTCACTTACTGCATTATACCATCAGGCAAAGACCAATTCTGGAAGTTATTTGTATGAGAGTTAGTCTGGTACCATAGAAAAAGCCTCATCAAGAGGCCAGGTTCTGAAATCTGCATCTAGGATACAGAGCTAACAGGACCTTAGAGCTCATCAGATGTAATCCTTAATTTTATAAATGAGGAAACTGAGACTGAGAGAGGGAAAAAGGACTTGCCCTGGTGAAATACTTGTGTCAGATAACTGTGATGTCCTGAAGAAATACACCAGTCTTTCTGTACCTCAGTTTGATTATTTACAATATGAGGGGATTGAGTTAAAGTGATCTCTAAGATTCCCTTCAACATAGAAATTCCTTAATTCTGTCTTTTAGAATGGATTCTGCCCCCCCACAACCGATGAAGACAACAACATATGGAGGTAAAAACACCAGCTCTGGAGTCAAAAACTGAGTTCAAATCTAACCCTGATAATTATCACTGGCATACCCTTTGGCAAGTCAATTTGCTTTCTTACATCTCGGTTTCCCTCTCTATAAAAATGGTTAGGTTGGATTACATGACTTCTTAATATTTTCCATCTCCAAAGCTATGCCCAATCATTTTAGTAAAGAGAGATTTTTCTTATTCCTAAAGTATCTGGCTTGAACTAGGAAGATTCAGTTATACTCTTTCCTGTATCACCACCTTGGAATTTGGTGAGATGATTTTCTATCCTTTATGGCTATCAGACTTAGTGTATTGCATGTTAAGTACTGGGAGTCTTTTCCAGGTTAAAAAAATTGGGAATAAGTTCATTTGGTAGTTAAGAAGAAAATGCCCAAGAATAAGATTTGTATTTGCTGATCAAAGCATAAAATACAGGCAAGCCAAGCTCCTGACCAGAGATGGAGTACACTAACCCAGAGCTTATAAAAATGCATTTACCTAAGATATTGAAAATCTAAATAAGGATTTTTAATGACTTCTTCTTGTGACCAACAAGATGGAGGACTAGGTACTTTCTTAGATCTTTATGATTTCTCAAACCTTCCCAAAATTGGAATTATGCCTGAGATAATGCTATTTTAGCTGTTTTCATACTCTGTGATTCCAAGAACCCTGAGATGAAAACACAATCAACTAAAAGCAAAAAAGGCTAATCCTTAACCCCTAATACTCTCACTCAGGACCCACTCTACCACCAGCCGCCATGATCTGCCAGGATCACAAAAGCCAACCTACCAGCTTGCAATAGAACTCAATTCTACCCTCCTCCTCCTCCTCCTCCTCCCCCTCCTGCTCCTCCTCCTTCTTCTCCTCCTCTTCCCAATGCCATACAAAACCAAAAACAGAAACTTGCTCTGGATGAGACTGCAGCATGACACCTATCTGTGCTTTAACAGTACTTAGCTAGGAAACTAAAGATGTGTGTGGCATGGGTGGCAATCCACTATGCCTGAGGGAGAGGGGAATGGCATACAGTCGGTAGCTATTCTGTCCCTCCAGAAGTCACTTCAGGCAGAGACTGTGGCCAGTGATTCATGAACTGACCAGCAAAAGAGAAGGCTGCAACAATCAATAGCAAAGATAAGGAAAAAATACGAATTACAAAAGACCTCAAGTAGAAGAAAACTCAAAGACCCAAAAATAAACAGATAAACCAGGAAGGAACATATAAATACCAGAAGAATTTGTGTTCTCCACATCAGGTGAGTTTAGACATCTATGAAAAAACATTACAAGACAAAGACAAATGAATTGACTTCTAATGAGGCAGAAGATCCTGTATATTCCCAAGACAGCAGCATAACCATAGGAGGATGTTACCAAATGGCCTAAAAGAGAAAAAGCAGAATTCATGGCCTCCATAGCAGAAATAGCCAACAGAGGAGGAAAACTTGAAAACACAGAAGCAAACCTCACCAAAGAAAACAGAAGAGAGAACTGATTGGGAATGTCAATATACAGAAGTGAAGGACAATCTGGAAGAAAAGAGGCCAAAAGCATTATCAAAATAAAACCATTTTCTCCATAGAAGCAAAACATATTCAAAGACAAGATGTGTAGGAAGAACTTAAAGATTACAGTTCTCCCAGAAGAACACATGTCAAAAATTCTGAATACCACAAAGCAAGATATAATACAGGAAAACTGCCCGGCATTTTTGTACGCAGAAAACAAAGTGTCGTTTGAAAGAATTCACAGATCACCTCCAGAAAGAAAAGAAAAGAAAAATTCAACTCCGCTGCAAACTCGAAAATATGTTCATTAAATTTAACAATTCCAATGATAAACAACAAATTTAGAAAGCAACCAGAAGAAAAACTATCAAATATAACGGAAAGGAAATTCTAATGATTCAAACTTATTCTTTAACCAGAAGGAACCTCAGGAGGGAGAAGAAAAACATATACCAAAAGAACAAAGGGCTTACAAAGCAAGCCAAACTGATCTACTCTGAAAACCTGAGCCTAACTGAAAAAGAAAAAAGATTGATGTTCAATAAAAAAGAAGAATTTGAAGTATTCCTACAAAAAGGCTTTAAACTGAAAAAAGGGAAAGCTAGGACTTTCGAGGAAGGACTAGACTTATTCTGTTAGGCCCTAGAAGCCAGGGCCTCATAGGAGTGATAATAGAAGTTGAAGAGAAATTGGTTTATGGAAGGAGAGAGAATTCTTCTCATTAGCACTATTCAAAAGTGAGATGGGCTTCCTTGGTAGGCAGCAGATTCCCCCCTCATTGGACATTTTCAAGCAGTCTTTGACTAACTTTGACTAACTTTGATTAATTGGGTTAGAAGAATTTTCTTTTTTTCATTTAGTTTTTTTTTCCAGATAAAAGTTGGCCTACAAGGCCCCCAAGGCCTCTTCTAAGCTTGAAATTCTGCTTGAGTTCAGGGAAGTAACCTTAGGCAGGATCTGATCTGTAGTTTCAGACTTGTCTACTTCACTAATGCTGGCATGCCCACTGCATGTGGATCCTGGAGAAGTATGAGCCATATCCCTTAGAGAACCTAGACAGAGGTGAACTATTCCACAGACCATGATGAAAATGAAAAAGAAATTGACCTTGAGTCAAACACCACAGATCCAGCCCTCTCTCACCCATCCTCCCCTTACCTGGTCTTTTGCTCCAACACTTCCTCTGCTGAGTTTCTCGTTATCATGTGTAGGCCAACTTGATTTAAGACACACCCTTCTCTCCCAGGATCTAGCTTTTGCCAGCATAAGCTTCTGGGACACTCCCTCTGTTCAATGCAAGGTATCACCTGTGCTCTTTAGACTGGCAGAAATATTAAACTTTCTGACTACACAGGCAACAAATTACCTAAATGCCCAAGGTGTCATGACAGATGTAGGGTCAGGGGACTGTAGAAGAGGGGATCACACAAAGCAGTAGCCTGGGAATATAAAATGATAGATTACCAACAAGGTCACACACCTCCTTTTCCAGACTCTTATTTTGAGTGTTTACCTTTAATTTCTGGGTTCTGGTTCTCACTTTCTGAATCCTCACTATTGAACACCCTGACCCAGGTTCCTTTTCCCAGCTGTGACAATTTTCTCTGTGTCAGCTCTTACAGACCTGTGGATTTAGAACTAAAAGCCATTTTAGAGACCATCTAATCCTGGGATCCTTGATCTTTTTTGTCTGTATCGTATGTCTTTTTTGGAAGTGTAGTGAAGCCTAGAGACCACTTCCCAGAGCAGTGTTTTAAACAACTGTTACAAAGATAACCTAAAGTTAATTAAAATCATATTTTTCCCATCCAAATTCATGGGTCTATTGAAATCTATGCACTAGACCTATGTTAAGAACCTCTAATGTAGTTCAAATCCCTCATTTTACAGATTAAGAAACTGAATCTCAGACAGGCAAAGTGAATTATCTGAAATTACTTAAGTGGGTAGAGCAGAGCTTGATTTGAACTGAGGTCATCTGATGCCATGTCTACCATTCTTTCCCCTGCATCTTGTGGCCTGTGTTCCAGTTCTCTGTCAAGCTCTATGGATCTCCTTTATTCACTGGCTTCTTTCTCGGTCTAGGAAGACATCATCCTGCTAAATTGTTCAATGTCCTCCGAACCATGATGGCAAAAGCCCTGGATATGACATCAGAAGATCTGGGTGTGAATCCTGACTCTCCTATTTACTCTCTATGTACCCACGTGACCCTGAGACAGCTTCTCATCTGAAAAATCAATGAGCTGGACTAGATAGCCCCTGAGGGGTCTCTTCCACCTCTAGGTCCTATAACTCAATTAGCTTCCCCTTAGGAGAGCAGCCATACTGCTGTGGGTCAGCAATGAAAGGGGAAAACAAGTGAAACAAAGAGCTCTTCTGAGAGCACCCTTCCCTGCACTGACCCCAACATTCCATTTACTCAGGCCACGATTTATTCGTCAATCTCACTAACAATTCCTGGAACAAGAAACACTGATTCTCCCTTTATTTAATTAGAGGACTGTTTTCTCATGGGCAATCCCGCTCACTCATGAATACCTATTGTTCCCAATTTAATTGCACATTCAGCTTGGTACAATGGAAGATATACACAGTTTGGGCTTGACGGGTGAGTTTGCTTTACGTTTGGAAATCTGAGCCTCAGAACACATACTTCACTTCTTGGCTGAGCATACGATCCAAGAGCTCCGAAGCGTACACATACACTACACACACACACGCACACACACGCACACACACGCATACACCTCACACATACATACACACACATACACACACCCCACACATACATACACACACATAGACACACATATACACACCCCACATATACACACACCCCACACACATATACATACCACACTCCAAACATGCACATATACATACACACTCACGTTGGTATCAGGAATTCCTAGATGAAGAAATTTGTTCTACCTGGATGTAGGTTAGCACCTTCCCTGTAGCTACCTGGATCACTGAGGCTTTAAATAACAGCCAGGGCCAAAGAACACAGATGTTTCCGAGGAAGAACTGGAACCCAGGCCTTCCAAACTCTAATGCCCATGCTGCCTCTCACATGCATATCTGGGTATTTCCATATCCTTATATATTTGCGCATATGTTTATGTATATATGCATGTACACATGTTTGCGTTCATGTGTGTTGTATTGTCAGCACCAATATGTGTGGTCATGTATGTATATAAGCATATAGCGTGCATGTATAATATTTATGCACGTACATACGAAAGTAGGCTAGTTTCATAACAATAACTAATCAAAACCATACCATCACTTTTGTCCAGACTAGAGCAGATGTAGTGAGAGTGACGTTTAAAGATGGTAGGCAACCTTTGAAGGACAAGAAGTCTAGACAGAGATCCAGTGGAGCTCTTGACAATTGACATGAGACGTGGACTCTGAATGTCTATTTTCCATATGTACAAAAAGTAACAGCAGCCAGGTGAAAAGAAAAAAAGGACAGATGCATGTTAAATAGTAGGAGGAAATGAACCAGAAATCAGACTCCTTAGGCTTCATGATACCCAACAACTAAACGCTGTGATTCACTTTCCAGATGGTTGACATTGTGTTTCTTCTGGTTGTTTAGAATGTCTGAATGAAAAGAATGCCTGATTAAGAGTCAGAGGACCTGTGTTCAAATCCTACCTATTCTATTTACCTATTTACTAACTATGTGATCCTTGGGCAAGCCTGGTTCCTCATTCTGTCCTACTGCTGTCATTCTATAAACCTGGCACCAATATAGATAGGAGACCAAGCTGAGGGTAAATCTGTGCCTTGGCTATGGTCAAATGAGTCACCAAGAATCTGCTGTCCTGCTAAGTGGAGGGAAACCCTACCCCAGTGATTAGATGGGATAGCCTTCCCAGTATCCTCCTGTCCCAGTTCTCTAAACTTATAGCTACAACAATAATCTTTATTACGCCTATGCTTGTGAT
This sequence comes from Notamacropus eugenii, assembly GCF_028372415.1. Classification (NCBI taxonomy): domain Eukaryota; kingdom Metazoa; phylum Chordata; class Mammalia; order Diprotodontia; family Macropodidae; genus Notamacropus; species Notamacropus eugenii. The sequence continues at coordinate 24,634,109 of NC_092874.1, read as the reverse complement.
AGGTCAATGCATGGAAAAGTTGGCTGCTCTTACTGATGATGGTGGTGGAAATGTTAGTGATAGTACCAGCAGTTTGATTAAGTATTCCTGCCCTAGAGTCTTATTTAAATGCTTCATAAAGACATGGAAGTGATGCTGGCAAGTCCTACCAACTGGAAGACTTTTCAAGTATTCTCATCTACTAGTGCCTTCCCCTCTGAGATTGCCTTCCATTTGTCCCATATACGTGCCTTGTTATCTGCATGTTGTCTTACTCTCCTTACCCCCCATTAGAATATGAACTTCTCAGAGGGCAGGAACTATGTTTGTCACTGTTTAAATCTTTACAATACTTAGTACATAGTAAACATTTAATGCTTACTTGTTAAGTCAGACTGGCTAAATATGGAGCTACCAACCGATTATGTGTTTCTTGTTCAAGAACCAGCCTAGCTAACAGATTTAACAAGCATCAACTGAACACTCACCATGTACAAGGCACCATACTAGGAGACAAGAATTCCAAGATAGATATAACCCTGCTTACAAGGAACCCACTAGCTACAGGTCAAAGATGCTCATTTACAGAGGACTGGCCATGAGGTGTTGAATCTTTTTGGACCAGTGTGGTAGAGAGCCTGCTGAACAATTTGGTACAATAGCCCTCTGGGTCTCAGTTTTTTATCTGTAAAATGAGGCAATTAAACCACATACCCCCTGGGGTCTTTTCAAGTACTCCCTCTAGGGTCCTGTGATCCCTTGACCACAGTGGTTCATGAAGATGTCTACTAAGGCAGAGAGGACTGATAATTTGGGTCAGCAGAGAGGGCAGCTCCATCAATGAATTCACAGATACAAGAAAGCACCCTGGAAGAGTTGGAAATTTTGGGATGGAGACCCTAGCCCTGTTACTTGTTATATGTATGATTTGGGGCAAGTTATATAATACTAATAATTAGATTGACACTTGCGATATAACAAGGGTCAGTATGGTATAGTGGGTAGAGGGGTAACCTCAAAGCCAGGAAGAGTTGGATTCAATTCCTTCTTCTGACAGACTGTGTGAGCCTGGACAAGTCACTTAACCTCTAGGTGGTTCTAGGCCAGTGAGGTCAAACTCAGATAGAAATGAAGCCACTAATTCATGAATTAGGATGTCTGCAACTTACATGAACTGATACTGAGTGAAATGAGCAGAACCAGGAGAATACAGTAAACAGGAACAGCAACATGGTGTGATGACCAGTTTTGATAGACAGCTCTTTTCAGCAGTGGATGTAAGACAATTCCAAAAGACTCATGATGGAAAATGCTATCCACATCCAGAGAAAAAATATGGAGTCTGAATGCATATTGAAGCATACTATTTTCACTTTTTAATTGTTTTTTCTTTCTCATGGTTTTTCCCTTTTGTTCTGATTCTTCTTTCATAACATGACTAACGTGAAAATGTGATTAAGATGATTAATGATGTGTAGCCAATAGCAGATTACTTGCTGTCTTAGGGAGGGGAGATGGGAGGGAGGGGGAAATTGAACTCAAAACCTCACAAAAAATGAATGTTGAGAACTATATTTCATGTAACTGGAAAAAAATTACTATTAAGTCCCAAAAAAAGTAAGGATGCCTTCAGGTCACATATTGACTTAGTTTTAAAATGTGATCTTTGTTTTATTGTATCTATTTATTTTGTTAAATATTTCCCAATTATGTTTTAATCTGGTTATGACTATACCACAGGGTGTTGTGGGCTTCATGCAGCCCACTGGTATGTGTTGGGCATTTCCACTCTAGGAAACTAGATAGGACTATGAATTGTAGAGAAGACACCAAGCTGTGTTAATAAAGGGAGTTTCTCTTCCCCAGTGAGTTCCCAAGACCAATGAAATCACCAGCCAGTCCTTATCTGATGGCGCTTAAAAGTTTACAAATCAGCTTACATTCATTGTCTCATTCGAACTCCTTAAGAAATCCATGAGGGAGGTGTAATCATTATTATTATTGACATTATGTGGATGAAGATACTGAGGTTCAGAGAGGTTGCGACTTGCCCATTGTCACATCATCAGTAAATGTCAGAAGAGACTCATGCTCAAGTCTTCCTGACGTTGTGTCACTTGCCGTCTCTCAGTCTCATTAATAAAATGAGAGAGTTGGACAAAAGGACCAACGAGGTCCTTTTCGGCCCAAAACATAGACTCCCTTAGGATCATTTCAATGATGCCCTGAGTATTAAATGCTTGTGTCTACTCTCTTCCATGCTAGAGGTAATTTTGTGTCTTCCACCTTAGGCTGTGGACACGGTCGAGCCATCACATGAGCCAAGAAGAGGACACACTATGATCTGGCTATCTATCCTGGGTCTCAGGACCTCATTGAGCATCTTTATGAAGAATCCTCCTAAGGAATCAGTATTGATTACTTTCTACAAAAGGGCTTAATAAGAGCTTAACTGTATCTGACCATATTTGGAGTTCATCAGTCCTGGGAAAACACAAAAATCTGATCCCCTCCAGAAAGGATGAGGTATGACAGCAGTGTTTTTACCTTCCCCACACACACAACCCTGCTGTACCATGAGAAAACAAATGGAAGGACTTGTTCATTGTCACATTTGTTATGAAAGCTTTCCTGATCTCCCCGCCACTATTCATTCCAATGTAAGCAGTAGCACCAACAATAAAAGATTTACACTGTTAAAATTCCTTCCTTAAAATTCCTATTTCAATACTTTAAAAAGATCTGTGATTTCATCCATGGAGACACTTCCTCTCCTTTCTCTGGAGAAAATGGATGAGGGGAACCCTTCAGTAGAGTGTCTAGAAAAAAAATCTTCCTGGAATGGTGAAAATCAACATGTAGCCTTGGCAGAGGATATGACTTGGAAAGACAGTGAGCACAAGTAGGCAGTACAGGAAAATCATTCTTTAAAACCATTATGTTGCAGTGGATACCATGCTAGATTTGAAATCAGAAAGACCTGATTTCAGATACTGTCTCAGATACCTGAGTGACCTTGGACAAGTCACTTAACCTTTCTTGGACTCTATGCTCTCATCTGTGAAATGTGATAGGACCTATAATAGATAAAACCTCATATAATAATAGAACCTTCTTTACAGAGTTGTAATGGTTAAGTGAGATTTTAAAATCTCATTTATATATACATGCATATGTGTACATAATATATATGTCATATGTGTATGTGTATATAATACATACATATACACATATATACATATGTGCACGTGGGTATATACATACATACACACACACACACACATATATATATAAGAAGAGAGAGAGAGATACACACAGGTCTGTTACTTCATTCTAACTCCATAGCCAGCTCACCTTCTTTTCTACTCCTTTTCTGCCACTTCTGACTTTCAAACCATTGGTAACATGATACTGCCTTTGTGTCTTCTTCCCTTCTATTAGATCTCTTTGAGGTCAAGAAGTGGATTTGTTTATTTTTGTTTTGGTTTGGTTATTTGTTTGAATTTCTTTGTGTCTCCAGCTTGGTGCCTATAGTAAGTGCTTAATAAATGCTGTTTATTTGACTTAGACCTACCATGCAGAAGCCCTTTTGCCTATGTATAATTTTAAGTTTTCTCTGATTACACTGGTCTATGACTTGTAGCCATTTAACACCCCCAGGAAAATCCCTCTTAGAAAGATCATCCTTTGCAACAGGGATCAATTTGGGTGCATTGAACATTCATCACCTTCATCACAAATGCAATCTATCCCACTCTCCACCCCACCCCCTAATATCTATGATACAAACACTTAAGTACACTGAAAGGTATAAACCAAGTTTTAAATCTTGTGCTGTACTCCCTTGTTTCTAACAGTCATAGGTCGCACTCCATGCCTGGCATGTGCTCTGCCTATAGAAATCACACCTTTCCTTTAAGGCCTAGCTCAGATACCCCTTCTTCTGGGAAGTCATCATTGAACCACAGAACCTCAGATCTAGAAGGCACCTCAAAGATCACATAGTCTAATCCCCCTATTTACAACTAGAAAACCAAGTCTCATGGAAATAAAGCTCAAGGTCATACATAGGATACTAAATTGAGAACTGGAAGAGACTTTAGAGGACACTGAGTCCAGCCTTCTCATTTTACAAATTGGGAAACTGAGACCCAGGGAGATTAAGGAACTCTGACTTCAGAGTCCGTAATCATGCCACTGTATCACTCTGTCTCTGGAAATGAACTCTCATAACATCTTTTTAGAAGTATTTAATCTGTTTTTTTTTATCTTTAATATATTTTATCTCATTTTACTTTTCTATGCACATGTTGAATCCTCCAAGGGGACATCATAAATAATTCAACAGATTTATGCACTGTGGTCTAAAGAAAGCTACAACCTATTACCAGTGGCAGTTGCTATGGAGGAAGAACACTGACAAGCTGGAGAATGTCCAGATAAGAACAGCCAGGATAGGGAGGATTGTTGAAATTATTCCACATGAGAATTGGTTTAAAAAAAAATGGGGATGGTTATCCTAGAAAAGAAAAAAAACTTGAAGTGTCAAGGGGGAGAGAGAAGAGCTCTCTCCAAGGGATGGAAAGACTATTACATGGAAGAAGGATTAAACTTTTTATCCATTTCTCCAGCGGTAAAGTTGTGATTAGGAATATTGGCCACTTAAGGCAAATAGAACTATCAAGAAGCTAGATAGTTTATTTCCAAGTCATCCAGTAGTAAAGGAAATAATTGACCATAATCCGGGTGACAGCTTTCTAGCCCTAAAATTTTCTCTGTTGTACCAAAAAAAACCACTTTCAGCTCTACCATGTAACTATTTCTATTCAATGAATTCAAAATAAATTGGACAGAATTCATTTAAAAGAGGACAAAGTTATGCTCATCCAGTAAGCTGATTTTTAAAACTTCACAGACTGCAAAATGTTCTTTTCAAGATGACCCCAAAAGTTTAATGCTCTCAATATACCCAATCAACTCATGTAGGCTAAAAAAACAACAAATTTGTTTTAATTTGGCAAATGAACCTAAGTCCATGTTGTCTTTGTCACAGAAGCAATATGCTGATTCAGTCTGATTTATTAGTCTCCAAGTCCCATGGGGCACATATTCTGTATATTTCATAGTTAGAGAGGTGAATCATGCCCATTAACATCTAGAGTTATTAGAAGATGCCAAATTTTTATTGACAGTAGTACAGAAATTAATCCTAAATCTCTTGTAGCTCCATTTTTCTATAACAATGATGCCAAGCCTAACCTTAAATTTAAAAAATAAAATGGATAGCCAGTATTTCATTAATGTGCATAGTCAAATGAATTAAGAGAGTTTTACATATACTTTTTTCCACCTTTGACACTTGAAAGCTTAGAAATTAAAATGACTCATTCCTCTTAGGAAATGATATCCATATAAAAATTCAATTACTCAACAATTCCTTGAATCATTTGCTATTAATGTTAGAAGAGACCTCAGGAGCAACTAAATGCAGTTAACAACTGTAAAGGAATCCCTTCTCCAGTACCCTCAACAAGTCACTTGAATACTTCTTATGAAGAGGAACCCATTTTCTTCGAAAGTGGTAGTATCACTGTCTCATAAAGTTAAAACTAGAAGAGACCTTAGAGATCAGCTATACTAGTCCAATCCACTCACTCAATGCTGTTTTTCTATAGATCTATTTAAAAATTTTTTTTTTTTTACATGAAACCTAATCCTGCCTTTGCTATTTCTGTTTATTGCCTGTAGGTTTGCCCTCAGAGACCAAGCAGAATAAATCAAGACCAGAAGTGGGGAACCTGTGATCTTAAGGCCACATGTGGTCTTCTAGGCCCTTGAGTGTGTCCTTTTGACTGAGTCCAAGTTTTATAATACAAATCCTTTTAGTAACGTGATTTGCTCTGTGAAGTCTGGACTCTGTCAAAGGGATGCTCTTGAGGAACTAGAGAGCCATATGTGACCTGGAGGCTGCAGACTCCCCACGCCAATCTAGATCCTTGTCCACTCAATAATCCTTCAAATGCTTGAAAAAAAAGTTATCATACCCCCCAAATCTTCTGCAGGCTGAAAGTCTCTAAATGTTCCTTAAATTAGCCCTTCTATTGTTTTGTCTTAAGTCCCCTTTACCAATCCAATAACCTTTCTCAAGATATCCTCTAGTTTGCCAATGTCTTTCCTGAAACATGGCTCTCAAAACTAAACCCAATCTTCCAGATGTCATCTGAGGAGAGCAGAGGAGAACAGGATTGCCATTGCCTTCCTAGAGATTATGTTCTGCTTGGTTATTCTCTTACAGGCTCTGGCTCTCTAAATCACTACAATCAACCTATTCTATTTAGATCTGGGTAAGTGCCTCTGGGCATATGTCTACACTTCTATTGCTGCTTTTTATTCACTATTCTCAGAGTGCTATACTAATCATTTTCTCAAATGAAGTAACAACCATTGCTCGTCAGTTCTTTATTCTAGTAAGCAGCAGTCAAGTGAGTCTAAGGATGATTCAACAGAGTCTATTCAACTCACCATAGAAGTCATGATGTTCTCTACAACCTGGCTTTGAAGAGCACGTGTTCCAACTCTGTATGTGTGTGCACGTGTATGTGTATATATGTATGTGTGTGTGTGTTGTGCTGTGCACTCACATTTTCTTAGGATAAGCCTTTTCTCCATAATGTTACATGTGGTAGGACTGCTCCAGTGAAATAGCTTATTTCCAAGTTGACACCCGATAAAGGACAGAATGAAATACACTCTGTCCTAAATCATGGTACAAAGGTCTTGGACAAGTCCTCCAGTGTGATGCGACCAGTCCTTAGAGCAGATCAAATTCTGTATGCTTTCTCTCCTATAATGCGGCCAAGCATCATTATCTTAGGTTCTCATATCACACTGTTGATTCATACTGAGCTGCCAGTTGCCTGCCAAAGTCCCCAGATCTCTTTCAGGAGTTATTAGCAAACTATATTGCCCCCATCCTACACTTATAAAGTTGATCTTACCTAGATTATCATCATATTGATTAAGTTAGTTAAATTAACAAGACGTGGCATGACACAGCACATAGAAAGTTGGCCTGAGCATCCAGAAGACGTGGTTCCAAGTTCCGCATCTGAGGTCTACAGGCTTTGTGACCCTAGACAAGCCATATGAATAATTCATTCAGTCAATTATTCAAGATGATGACATTGCAGGGTCGGGCTTGACCTGAATTGGATAATGGGGTTTCCTCATCCATGTAGTTTCCTGAACCAGTAAAAACACAGGTCTAATCTCAGTTGTCCAATATCCCTCTCAATATCCCCAGTACACTGTGAAAGCAGTCAACATACTTGATCTCATCCAGTCCTCACAACAGCCAGGTAACATGGTATGTAGAAGCACTAGAGGGTCCACTTCATCAATGAAAAGACTGAAATACAGGTTAAGTGATTTAGCTCAGTTGCCCCAGAAGGTGGGGAGCTGGTACTCTAGCTCAGTCCTTCAGGCTCCTGTTCTAGCCCCTCTCTCCAAACCTTGCTGCTTCCTCTTCTGCAAACTGACAAGGTTCAAGAATAGCCTTGTTTGTGCTGGCAGGTCCCTCCTCAGGAAAGTTGATAGCAAGAGCCACTGGGGTTGGAAAAAGAGGAAACTACAAGTGTCTTACAGTCTCTTAATCTACAGCCCTGTGGATCTTGCTATCCTATTAAGAGCAGTCAGAGTCTTTTCATTCTACCATTCAGAACCCCAACTAGAGATGCGTGTATATTCATGCAGCAGAAGGAATGCCCTTTATTTAAAAAGGAAAAGGCAAAGACAAGGGTTTTGCAAATCTTCCTGGTGGGGTGTGGGAGGATGTTGGGAGGCACACGGAAAATTCAGTTCAACAAACACATTTCAGTCAATCCATCAGCAAGCATTTATTGGAACCTACTATATGCCAGACACAATGCTAGCCTCTCAGAAAATAAAGACCAAGGTGAAACAACCCTTACTTTAAAGGAGCTTATATTCCATTAAGGAGACCATGAAATCATACACACCCATATGTATGTACATCTATGTGTATATATGTATATACATGTATAGGTATGTATGTGGATATGCATGTGTGTATATTAACATATGTATGTATGTATACATGTGTGTGTGTGTATCTGGAGCGGAGGAGCATTCATGGTGCTGGGGAATCCTTAAGCAGTCATGTCTCAGGGCTAAGAGCATCCAGTGAGCACACTCAAGGAAACATCCCCAACTTGTCCCTTTGTGGAGGTGGGGAGGCCCACAGGTCTTACACATTGCATGTTTTCAAATTTTGTCAGTATCTCAATCAATAGTGCTGACTTTCTTTTCCTCTAAAAAAAACAACCACTATTTATCATAAGGGCTGTTTTTTAGGGAGGAGAAGGGGGCAATTTCACAGGATTCTGTGGTGATGTAAGAAACAGAAAGCAGCAACGAAAATGATTAAGAAAGAGTATTAGAGGAAGACGTTTCTCAAAAGGACAAAGTTCCAAGAATCTTATCATGGTTCCTAAACCAAGGTTCCGGACAATCAGTCCAAAGGCCATGAAGGGAGAGTAGCTCTGGATTCCCATGACTCTCCTTCGTGCACTCCATGTTCCAGCCCAGCTGATCTTGCTGCTTCCCTAGTTCAGCACTGCATGCCTTGGCACAGGTTGCCCTTCATGTCCAACAGCTCAGAATCCTGAACTTCCTTCAAGGAATCATATCCAACCTAAGTCTGTTCTTGTCTAGAATAAACATCCCAAGCTCTTTTAGTTGTTCCCATGGGTGCCATGGTTAAGGCCTTTTACCATTCACTCCGTCTTCCTTGTAATGCCCTCAAGTTGTTCAGTCTCATGACATCCACTGAACACAATACTCTAGATATGGTTTGACCAGGACAAAAAATACTGCAGGAGTATTATCACTCTTTGAAAAAATGCAATAGGAAAATACCAGATAAGATGTGTTTCCCAGCTCAGAGTACAGTAATAAAAGTGGCAAATTTGGCAGAAGACCTGAATTTCCAATACTAACTCTGCCACTCACTATCCGTAGTAACCTTGGCAATTTATTGTTTCTGGTCTCAACTTCTCCCTCTAGAAAATGGGAGGATTAGTCATCCATTGGCCTCCTGAACATCACCATGAAAAGTCCTGCTTTAAGAAGATGCTCTTCCTACTGAGCAAATTCAAGCTTGGAGGATCATTAAGGGAATCTCATATCATAAGGTATCGATGTTCTATGTTGCAAAATAAATCTGCAAGCAAAGTCTTCATTGCTGGGTATATTATAGCTGGGATTCCATTTGGGTATGGGTTAGACTAGCTAGCCACTGAGGTCACGGCCAACTCTAAAACTTGGAGGCAGTCAGATAGATGGAAATCAAAAGCTGAAATATTTTAGCTGTTAGAAATGCTGAAATATCCCTCATCAAATAAGGGGGCACAAAGAAGGAAAAATAAGTATTCATCTGCCTACTCTTTGAGAGTATGATTTTCATTCTTCCAGGACCCTTTTTGGACTCTGATATTCCTTCCATTCTCCTAATTCTCCCCTACTTACTGGATGTCACCCTTCTGCACATGTTATTCTTTCTTAATTAAAGAATAACTGACACAATTTGTCCTCTTCTCTGTATAATCATATTCCCTCTGTTATTACTGATTTTGTTGTTAGGATATGAGCCATGGTTGTTCTAAGAGTGATTTATGGCTGTAAAAGTTGGACTATAAAAAAGCTGAGTACTGCAGAATCGATATTTTCAACTTGTGTTGCTAGAGAAGACTTTTGAGAGTCTCTTGGATGGTTAAAAGATGAAATCAGTCAAGACTTAAAAGAAATTAATGCAGACTATTCACTGGAAGGATGAATGCTGAAGCTGAAGCTTAAAAACTTTGGCCATGTAAAGAGAAGACAGGACTCATTGGAAAAGACCCTGACGCTGGGAAAGATTGAAGCCAGAAGAAGAAGGGGATGGCAGAGGAGGAGATAGAGAGATAGTGTCATGGAAGCCACAAACATAAGCTTGGACAGACTTCAGAAGACAACGAAGGAGAGAAGGGTCTGGTGTGCCATGATCCATGGGGTCATGAGGGGTCAGAATGATCAACAACCAAATAATCTGGTGGCATTTCTCTAGAGTATGGAGAAGAATGATACTGTTTTAGAAAAAAAAGACAAACAACAAGGAAGAAAAGGGAGAAGAAAAGAGTGGATTCAGATATTTTCCCTATAAAACAGCTATTTTTCTATTCTTAAATCTTTAAAAAAAATTTCCCAAGGGATTTTTTTAATGAGGTAAAGTTTGGGGTGTCGATTCACATTTTCTCAGTGTACCACATATACACTCCTAGACAACTTTGTCTTAGAGCTCAATATACGTGAGAATATGTGCTATAAAAATTTCAGTTATCATTAAGTTTTAAAATTGAAACCTAACTGGAGCTGCCCATGCTTATTAGTACCTTATGGTTTGCAAAGTAACTTACATATATTATCTCATTGAGGTAAATACTATTATCACCTCCATTTTACAGATGAGGAACCTGAAACTTAAATTCATAATTAAAGTCTGAATCCCCTTTATAGCATTCCTTCATTCTTTCAACAATATTTACTGAACATCTACTAGGAGTCCAGTATTGTGCTGGGCATGGAGAAGAAAATGACAAAATGAAGAATTCCATATCCTCAAGGAGAATCCATTCCATACCTGAGGAATGACATGTAATTGGTGGGTAAATGCAAACTGTTTACAATAGAAGTAGTCTCCCACAAGTGGCTATTCATTCTCTACTTGAAAACAACCATTGATGGAGAACCCACTGACTCCCAAGATAGTCTATTACATTTGAGGAGAGTTCTAACTAAACCATTTTAAAAGTCAAGTGTTTGTTTTATACTAAGTTAAAATTGACTTTTCGGTCACTTCTCCCCAGGAGTTTTTTACTATCATTCATGTCAAATCAAGTGCTCTTACCCGTGATAGCCCTTCAAGTATTTGAAGATGGCTGTCTCCTACACACACACACACACACACACACACACACACACACACACACACATACACACACACACACACACACTTCTCCAGGTGAAACATCTTCTGTTCTTCCAGCCAATCCTCCCTCATTTGGCATGGTTTTCATTCCCTTGCCATCTTGATTTGCCAAATCTAGACATGTTTAAAACTCTCAATATCATTTCTAAAATGGGGAGCCCAGAACCGGACATGTAACTTCATGTAGGATCTGACCAGGTCATGAGTGCTCTCCGTTTCAGTGTTGGTTAGTCCCCTCCATGGGGCAACTGTTGTCTAATAATAGGGGCAGTTCTGAGAACAATCCACAGTCAGAAACCAGTGTTGAAACTGGGGACACCCACGGTCTCGCCATAATGAAATAATCTTCTACAATTCACAACCTCAGTTATTTTCATGAGCACCAATGTGACATGGTGGAAAGTGTACTGAAATGGGTTATAATCAGACAACCTGAGATCGATTCTAATTTTGTCACTTATTAGCATTGACTTGGAACATTTCATCTCTGTGGACTTGATTCCTCATCTGTAAAATGAATGGCTTAAACTAAATCAGGGATTCTTAACCTGGGGTCTGTGAAATTATTTTTAGGTTTGAAAACTGCATTTCAATAGATTTGGTCTCCTTTACAATTCTATGCATTCTTTATTACACATTTAAAAGCATTCCTTCTAAGAAGAGGTTCATAGGCTACACCAGACTGGATCGAAAGGATCCTTGACACAAAAATGATTAAGAATCTCTCTCTGGTCTACATGATCACTGATGTCTCTTTGAGCTCCAAATCCTAGAGTCTGGCTTTTTGCAAGAATCTTTTTTCTCATTTCTTGACTGTTACTCTAATGTTCTACTCCTATGCCCAACTGGGTTTCAGAGGTAACTTTTGATTTACCAAGAGCAGTACAGCACTATATAAACTTGATTGGGTCCTAATAATCTAGAAAGGCTTATAGGCCCAATAACCAACCATGTTTCTTTCTTCCCAAAGACTCTATCTAGGTTAAAGAAGGCTCATCATCGAAAAGAGGTTCTGAAGTAGTGATTGTTTCTGTCCACAACCGATCCAAGATGCTGGCAACTAAAACAGGAAAAGATCCCCAATCTGTGTCATTCATAACCCGCACTGTCACAATCATGGATTTTAAAATAAAGAATCATTGCTATGTTCAGTCAGACCCATAACCCAGATATTATTTGCCCACAAGGCAATCCCATGCCTAGAGGTCTTTGCTGTGAGATTCATGAACCTTCTTGCTACAAGGAATGTTAGATGTACTAGCTGGCTTCACCTTTAGTCTAAAGCACCCCTAAGTCAATAGAACTCCTTTGTTAGCCAGGAACTTCTTCTCTGAGATTGCCTCCTGTCTACTCTGTATGGTTCTTAGATGTTCCCAGTTACTTACATGTTATCTTCCCCCATTAGAATGTGAGCTTTTTTAGTTCACATTCTGGGACTTGTTTTGCTTCCTTTTTATATTCCCAGTAGGACTCAGTGGATAGATCACTGGGCCCAGAGTCAGAAGGATCTAAATTCAAATCTGACCTCAGACATTTGCTGGCTATGTGACCTTGGGTACAACACTTAAACCTACTTGCCTCAGTTTCCTCATCTGTCAAATGAACTGAAGAAGGAAATGGCAAACCACTCCAATGTCTTTGCCAAGAAAATCTCAAACGGGATCACAAAGACTCAGACAAGACTAAACAACAACAAATTGTATCCCAGTGTTTAGCATAGTGTCTATAAAGCTGTAAGAGCTTAGTAAATGCTCATTGACTGATTACCAAACGATGCTTCATGGAATGGAGCAGATGAATTCGATTCTGAGGAATCAGTCTTCTAGTGGAAGAGGGGAAGGAGAGAAGGGAACAGGTTGGATTGAATAAAAGCCCATATCATTCATTCCACATGTATGTTCGTTTTCAATACATTAAGTCCATAGGCATTGAAGCTTTGTTCATTTTTTAAGGGGGAAAATATGGAAGGCAGAGAAAAGGAAAGTATTTGTTGATTTTCACCAACCAGGAATACTGATGAACCATCTTAGTCCTCCTTGTGTCATTTAATTTTGTTGTTTCTAGAGCAGCCTGACAGAATGACTAAATCTGTTCACTGATGCTTTAATGTGCTCCTTTAATCAAGTCCCCTGAAGCAGGACCTGCTCCCCAAACCATCTTAGTTACAGACCCATTACTGCTAACAGCTTAATCTACACTCAGAGATGAGAACAGTCACAAAACAGCTCTACAATGTAAAATTTATATCTTCAGTAATCCACTAAAAGTATTTAGTGGTGGTGGTAGGAAGGTGATTATAGGTTGCCTAATTCTCTTCTGTTTTCTGGAAACGTGTCAAGAAGAAATGAAGGAATCAGGCTTTGCTTCTTACATAGAAACCTCATTTAAATCCAGAAAGGCTGCCTGGTATTTCCAGTCCTTTCCACTGGTCTGGATCTAAGTCCAGATTGTAGACAGGCCTTTGAAATAGCTGGTGGTTGATGTTATTCAGTTGTTATAAGAAGGAAATGTAAGACAGGCCATTGATTGGCTCCAAGGAATCTACTCTTTTGAGATGTCAGAATGGAGGCTCAGTCATGATCTGAGCAAATAATAGGGAGGCAATAATTCTTCTTACATCCCTTTCTAGTTTTTGAGATGGTAGCATCAATGATTGGCAATTTTGAGCTGTCCAAAGAGTGAAGCAGGCTGCTTGAAATGTCACAAATATCACAACAATAATGTTGGGCATTCTTCCTTATAGAATCACAAAATCTACAAGTTGGAAGGTACCTCAACAGTGATTTAGCCCAATTCATATCTGAATGACAAGTTCCTCAACAGCATCCCCAGTAAGTGTTCATCTAGCCTTTGTTCAAAGACCTCCAAAGAAGGAGAACCCTCCTCCCAGGGTAGTGCATCCCACTTTGGGATTGTTCTCATTGTTTGATTTTTTTTTTTAATTTGTGTCGACCTGAAACTTACCTCTTTGCAATTTCACTAAAGCCAACCAGGGCAAATCTGAACAATTCTCAACTACCTTCCATGTGTCAGCACTTCAGATACTAAAGGCAGCTATCCTGTGCCACTGGAGGGCTTTAAGGGACAACTGGATGACCATTTGTTGATGACATGGTGGAGAAAATCTTTTTGTTTTGTACCTGTGTACGTTCAGTCATTTTCAGCCTTGTCCTACCATTTGTGACCCCATTTGAGGTTTTCTTGGCAAAGAAACTGGAATCATTTGCTATTTCCTTCTCCAGCTCATTTTACAGAAGAAGAAACTGAGGCAAACATAGCAAAGTGACTTGCACAGAGTCATACAGCTAGTAAGTGTCTGGGGCCAGATTTGATCTCATGAAGATGAGTCTTTCCAACTTCAGAACCAGCATTCTGGCTGCTGTGCCATGTGACTGCTCCTTTGTGCCTGATAGGTTCTTCATAAATGTGTGTTGAACTGAATATATTTTTAAAACATACTTTCCTTTTATTTCACATTATCAAAGTTTTACATGTGAATAATCTGAATAATGTTCTTTAAATATCTATTTTACCACTGCCTGTGTAGACAAGATGAAGAGTTTGACAGTGTTGTTTCCCGGGTTTCTTGTGTTATTCAAACAAGCCATTTTCATACAAATAAGCCATTTCCACTTATCCTCACCACCTCCCTTTGGCTTGTTTATCAAATGAACCATGGGTCAGAGGGGCACTTCCTCTCATGGCCTGGTCCTGTGTTGGCCACAGGATAAGAGCTGTTTCCTTCCTTGCTCAACATATCCATGAAATCTCTAGATCTACCCCCAGGGGCCAGACATCAATCCATCATCTGCCCAACCCCGTTGACTTTGCCCCTCAGTAAGGTCCTAAAACAATCACATCTCTACAGTGTGTGAGAAAATTTCTTCCAAGGCCAATACACTCCAAGAAAAAAAAATGAGTCAGAGGTTACTTGGTGTCATTCTCAATCCAAAGGACATAGAAATGACTTAGTCAATTGGCAAATCCCTTCATTTATGACTTGGCCTGTTGTGTTTGACATGAGATACACACCCAACAGCTGGGTCAGATCAGATACTTAAGGAACTTTCAGGATCCATACTCTATGGTGGGAGATAAACATAAGCCTTGTCTTAGTTGGGACAGAGAATTGACTTTCCTAGATATATGTCCCTTCCCTTAGTCAAAAGATGTTCACAAACACACAAATGATCAATAATCATAGATGGCAAAATGCCTGGGAGGTCATCCATCTCATATAGCCTCAATTACATTATAGAGATCCACACAAAATATTCCCATGGGGACCAAACATGTAGAAAACAGAATAAGGAAAGCAAGAAAGTTGGCAAGCATTTATTAAGCAGTACTATGTGTCAGGCACTGTGCTAGGTTCTGGGGATAAAAACACATGGTTCTGGGGATAAAAATATACAAATGAAGGAACCCCCCACTCTAGAGGTGCCTACACCTGTATGTGAATTACTTGAGACAATGTGGGTAATTAAACTGATTGATTTCAATAAATCTTACAACTTTCATGTCTTTAAACAACTTTTAATATGTGATATCACATTTTTTCTTCAATCATTTGTTTTATCAAATTGACATTGACCTCATAAGATTTGACCAATTTTCTTTAATTCTCTCTCATGAAACTTTTATAATGTTGGGTATAAAATGTACCTTTAAAGAATGGTTTATTTTTTCAAGTCAAGCTTTAATTATAGCCCACAAGTTTTCAATGGGATTTAATTCAGGCAAATTCCCAGGCCCCTAAGAGATATATCTTTCCATATTGTTAATAACATTTTTGACCTTGCATGGCATGCAGCAATGGTACAAGTCCAGCTTTCAGGCTTCCCTTTCCATTTGGGAATTTCTGCAATTCTGGAACAATTCTGTGTCTCAGTATATCAATGTGTTTATCAGAGTTCATCATTTCCTCATTGGGAATAAAACTTCCTGAATACTAGAAATAAAAAAAACAAAATGTTTTTGGAGGGTGAATGGTTTAACTTAATGAAAATGCCCAAAATATATAGACTCGTCTAGCTTCTTTTGACAATTGTATTAGGATATAGCTTTGAAAGAAAAAGCAGCTTTCGTCAGTAAAAACTACCTTTCTCCAATCTTCTTTATCTCAGGCTTTATGTTGTCTTCTTGACAAGTGTGTTTTCTTCATACAAACAATTAGCAGTCGCTGGGTTCTTAACTATTTTTCACATTCTTCTGCCTATTTTAAAAAGCCTATGCTGAACTATGGATAACAATTATTTCAGCTGTCAAATGCCTCTCAAGATCTTTGCTTATTTTCTGGGGATTAGACTTGGTCTGGATCATGATTTCATCAGTGTAGGGAGATACAAGTGTGAAAACTCTCCATTTCCCTGCCTTCTTCCCATATAAATCAGCAGTTGTACTCTCAGAGAAGTACCAGGGGCATTGAGAAGTTATGACTCACATGGAGTCCTTTGCATAGAGCTGATATTCACAAAAGATAGGAATTGAATTCAGACATTCTGGACTCCAAAGCCAGCCCTCCAACTATTGCATGACCCTATCTCTCTCTTTTAAAGGGTATCATTATCTCATGAAAATAATTGCAAACTATGCTATCTTCCTTTGAGCTCTTATTTTTCCATTTGTAGCTTTCTTAACATGGGGTACACTTGTACTATAAATTTGTGTCTCTATGAAGCACTGGAATTTTATTTTCAATTGGAAGTATGGCCTTTCCAGACAAAAGCCTACAGAGGGGTTGTCGGGGGCGGGGGGGGGGGGGGGGGGGGGGGCTGTGTTCCAGGTTTCCACCTCCATTACCTTTAGCATCCTTTAAGTATTTCAGAAAAGTCGCTTAACTTCCCTGGGCCTCAGTTTCCTCTAATGTAAAACCAGGAGATTGGACTAACATGACCTCTGAGGCCCCTTTCAGCTCCAGAGTTAAGATCTTATGGTATTGAGGCCAAATACATGCATTTGGGGAAATACTTGCCTCATCTAGGCCACCCAAAATGTCTGATATTGAACGATAGTTTTTCCTTCCAGAAAAATAACAGGATAATGCAATCTTAGGCCATATTAAAAGAGGTACAGTTCACAGGAATAGGTTAGAGATAGTCTTACTGCCCCCTGCTCAGACCACACTTGGAACATTATGGTGACTACAGTTTAGGAGAGACATTGACAAGTTGAAATGTGACCAGAAAATAACCAAGAGTATGACAGGATTCAAGATCCTATCCTATGAGGATTGGTTGAAGGAGCCAGGGATGGTTAGCCTAGATCCAGAGAAGAAAAGACTTAGGGGTCACGGCAGCTATGTTCAAGTATTTGAATTGCTCTCACTGTGGAAAAGGGATTAGGTGTGTTCTGTATGACCCCAGAGAAAAGAATTGGGAGCCAGAAAAAGAAGCTACAAAGAAGTAAATTGAGGCAAGATGTCAACAAAAATTTTCTAACAATTTCAACTTGCTGAAAGTGGGCTTGACTGCCTTGGGGTGGGGAGTTTCCCCTCCTTGGAACGTTTCAAACAAAGTCTGAATGATCATTTGTCAGTTATATGGTAATGGGGATATGATTTTTGAATGGAACAGATGGTTCCAATCTTGAAATTCTGTGATTTTGCAAATTGGAGCCAATTGAGGGAGGTAATTTACCTCTGTGGGGTGAAAGTTAGAAGGGGAAAAATCTTTTTTTTAATGTGCTTTTGTCCAAATATAGGGAAAACTAACCGTGGCGACTTACTAGAATTGTAGTAGTATTATTTGGACACCTCGCAAAAGTCAAGGTCCATTTAAAATAAAACACTGACTATTCTTCCCATATTTCCTTGGCTTTTGCTGTTTCAGTTGTCACTTTGCATTGGTTGAAATGCTTGGCTGGTAGCCACTCAATAGCATGACATGCATTAATATCATTTACCATATGCTCTGTATTCATCATGCTGTGTGAAAGAGGATTTGTCCATCCTATATTCATTTTCAAGCTCTACTAACTGGAAAAAAAGATTTCTTTTTGTCTTTATTTTGCTTGGTTTCACTCAAAAGTCCCTGTCTAGTCAGGAAGCCTTCCACAAGCCCTTCTATCGAGTTTTGTCCTGTGCCTCATCCTCCTTCACCACAAAAATGACTCAGATTTGACTGGCCTGGTGACTGGACCAAAAAGACTATTTATGTTCATCTCTAGCTATTTGCTCAGCTTGTTGCTTTGGGCTCAACCATAAAAAAAAAATATTCATTTGCAGCAAAACCTCAACTTTGATTCTAAAAAGGCTGTAGATTTGCGGGTAGGAGAAGAATGAGTAGGAATGAAGTGTGGAAGGAGAAAAGAGGTATTCTTGTCCACTCTACCTTGGGAGACTGTCAATATAGGTTGACCACCTGTTGTGGGTAGAGAACTAAATTAGAGGCTAAGAGAAATAACTAGAAAGGATATGACCCACTGGCCCAATCCTTAAGGAACTTACAATCTAATGGAGAATGGAGTAGATAGAATTAAGGAAGCTAGTTAATACTGAATCATTTCCCCTCTTAAAAAGCTTAAATTGTGTATAAAACATTTCCTGAGAAGGGATTAATATTTCTCAAGAAAACAGCTTGGGAAACACTTGTGAATAAGAAATTAAGCTTCAGTCATTGCTGTTTAAGTTACTAGTGGAGGACTATCATTTGTAAATTTTAAGTCAGACTCATCCTCCTAATGGATAAATGTTGGGAGAGGGGAAATTTTATGCTTCTTTGCTGTTAAAGTGGAAAATAACTTCCTTCTGACAAGAAAGCCCAGTCATTAGCCTAGAGAAGAAAAGATGATTCATGGCAAAAATGATAACCATCTTCAAGTACTGAAAGGGTTGCTGTGTGGCAGGCATATTAGGCTATCTTTGACATCAAAAAAAAGACTTTCTAAAAATTCAAACTATTCATAAGCTGAATGAACTGACTCCAGAGGTGGCAGACTCCTTCTCCTCGGACATTTTCAATTAGAAACTAGATAACTTGGTGGTGGTTTTATGGCAGGGATTCCTTTTGTATATGGGATACACTAAATGGCTGCTGAGTTCGTTCTAATTCTCAAAGCATGTGATTATGTCAAGTTATATTCTCAGTGTTGTGAAAAGTTTTTATTTCCTTTTTTTTCTTCTGTTTTTACTACATAGAAGAAAAGTATTCCAGGACCTCCTAAATAACTGAGAGAAGTAGATGAATGAAAAGGCCCCCTTTGGTTGCCTCTAGATATCATTCTCTCTGAAGGCAAGGATTCTGTCTTATTAAGCTTTGTGTCTCCCTTGGGGCCTAGCATAGTGCCTGGTATATGGTAGGCTCTTCATGCACATCAGTTGAATGATTTCCCAAGTAAGCCATTAGAGAACAGATTCATTCTCACTGGGAGAATTAACACCAACTGCTGAGAGAACTAAGTCTGGAAAGAGCTTTGCTGTCAAGAGTGTTAAAACTTAGGACAATCATTGAGTAAGGCTCCTGGCTGGAGACTCTGATCTCAGATTTTCAGTAGTCTTGCCTTCTACTCCGCTATGAGGATTGAGGCCACCTGACATGAGATCCTTCATCTGACTTCCTCTACAACTTAAACCCTCTTCGTAACAGTTTCCCTGTCCTCTTGACTTTACCTCTGGATAATGGTAGCTAGATGGTGCAGTGGATAGAGCGTCAGGCCTGAAGACAGGAAGACCTGAGTTCAAATCCAGCCTCAGATACTTACTAGCTGTGTGATTCTGGGCACTTCACCTTGTTTGCCTCAGTTTTCTCATCTAGAAAATGACCTGGAGAAGGAATGACAAACCACTCCAGTATCTTTGCCAAGAAAACTCCAAATGGGGTCACAAAGAGTCAGATACAACTAAATAACCAGAGGAAATGCCTAAGGGTGGGGGGAGGATGGCTTCTACCCTATCCTTGCTAATTCTTTCTGAGCCCTTCCATGTGTATCTAGGCATGTCTATACCAGCAGTTTGAGGATCTTACAGTGGAAGGTTGTGGGATCTTACCACTACTCTACAGAATATCTTTTTTCCAAAATCTCTGGTAATCTCTAAACAGTCATCTCTGAGGCTTTCCTTATTCCTCTACCTTCTCCCCCATTCTGTAACACCACAGAAAACTTACCTTGCTGTTTGATCTTGGATCCTCCTAACTGCCTGACTGCTCCTGCCATGTCTGCCTCACTGGTTCATCTTCCTGCTTTCCCCAAATGGAGATGTTCTTTGTCCCTCTTTCCTCATCCTTCTTCATTCTCTCCCTCAACAATCATTCCCCCTTGTAGGATTAAAGAATCAGAGTTAAAGGCTGTCTAGTTCAACTCTAACTTTTACAGATGAGAAAATTGAGGCTAAGACAAATTAAGTGCCTTGCCCACAATTGCTCAAACAGCTAAGAAACAGAGCCAGCAATGAACCCTAACTCCACTGAATTTAAACCTTGCTGTCTTCCACTGGATTACCTGGCTTCCATTAGCACCTCTATGTAGAAACTCCTAAGTCTTGATTTCTGTCCTTATCTTCTTGGAGTTTCAGCACTACATTTCCAACTGCACATTTCCACTTCATTGTCCTACTGGAACCTCAAATGTAGTGTCTCAAACTAAACTCATCTTCTGTTCTCTCTTCCTGATCCTATCCCACCTACTTTACGTTTGTTGTTCAGTCATGTCTAAGTCTCCATGACTTCATGGATCAAGCACATCAGGCCCTTCTATCCTCC
Organism: Notamacropus eugenii; assembly: GCF_028372415.1. Classification (NCBI taxonomy): domain Eukaryota; kingdom Metazoa; phylum Chordata; class Mammalia; order Diprotodontia; family Macropodidae; genus Notamacropus; species Notamacropus eugenii. The sequence continues at coordinate 24,613,388 of NC_092874.1, read as the reverse complement.
ACCAACTCCTGAAGTCTGTCCAACTTCACATTTGTTGTTTTCATGACACTTTCTACCTATCTCATCCTCTGCTGTTCCCTTTTTCACTTACCTTCAATGTTTCCCAACATCAAGATCTTTTCTAATGAGTTTTATCTTCTCATTATGTAACCAAAGTATTTAAGCTTCAACTTAAGGTTGAAGGTACCACATCACACCGATTAGATTGGCAAACATGACAGAATAGGAAAATGATAAATGTTGGAGAGGATGTGGGAGAGTTGGAACACTAATTCATTGTTGGTAGAGCTGTGAGCTCATCCAACCATTCTGGAGAGCGGTTTGGAACTATGCCCAAAGGGCTACAAAAATGTACATACCCTTTGACTCAGCAATATTCCTTCTAGGACTGTATCCCAAGAGATCAAAAAAATGGGAAAGGGTCCCACATGTACAAAAATATTTATAGCAGCCCTCTTTGTGGTGGCCAAAAACTGGAGATCAAGGGGATGCCCATCAATTGGGGAATGGCTGAATAAATTATGGTATATGAATGTAATGGAATATTATTGCACCATAAGAAATGATGAACAGGAAGACCTCAGAGAGAGGTGGAAAGACTTATATGATCTGATGCTGAGCAAAAGGCGAACTTTGTTCACAGCAACGACCACAGTATGCGAGAGTTTTTTCTGGTAGACTTGGATCTTTACAGTAATGTAAGGACATTAAAAAAAAAATTCCCAGTGGTCTCCTAAGGCAAAATACCTTCCACATTCAGAGAAAGAACTATGGAATTTAATCACAGAATGTAGCAGATCATTGTGTGTGTGTGTGTGTGTTATGTTTTGGTTTGTTATATGATTTCTCCCATTTATTTTAGTTCTTCTACACAGCATGACTATAATGAAAATTATTCAACAGGAACATATGTGTATATCCTATATAGAATTGTATACCATCTTGGGGAAGGAGGGGGTGGTGGGAGGTAGGTAGGGGGAAAAAAATTTGAGTTTTATGGTAGTGATTGTAGAGAATCAAAAATAAATAAAATGAATATATTAAAAAAACAATAGACTGATAACCAGGAAATCAGTTAAAAAAAATTTCTTTAAGTATTAATTGATTTGATCTTGTTGCCATCTAAGGGACTCTCAAAAGTCTTCTCCAGCCCCATAATTCAAAGCGTTCATTCTGGGGCACTCAGCTCAACTCTCGAAGCCATACATCACTACTGGAAAAACCATAGCTTTGACTGTAGATACTCTTGTTGGCAAGGGTGTGCCAACAACAACAAAAAAAAAAGGTCTGCCAGAAAAATTAAAAAAAAAAGGGTCTGCTTTTACAGAGCCATGCTCAAAATACAAATCCCTTCAACTGTATAGGTGGAACTTCCTATATTTGTGAGTTTCTCCCGTTAGAATACAAAGACCATGAGAATATCCACTACTTCTTTTCTCTCTATAATCCCCATGACTTAACAAAGAGCTTGGCAGAAAGTAAGGTGCTTTTGCCTTTCATTTGACTTTTCCTTCTTTCTGACTCCCTGTATCCAGTCAGTTACTATTTTCTCTCAGCTCTAACTCCAGAGTATCTTTTCTATGTTTCTTCTCCATTTCTGTTGTTACTAGCCCAGCTCAGGTCCTCATTACCTCTCACCTGGATTGTTGCAAAATTCCCCCTCCCAAATAGTCTCCCTGTATTTAGTCTCTTAGCTTTTTGTAATCTACTTTTCATGAAGGTGCAAAGAAAATTTTGGTACTGCATAGGTCTGACCACATTGCTTCCATGCTCAAGAATCTTCATTGGCATCTTGAGATTTTTCCTAGGATTACTTCCATTTACATCATTCGGGTGACCCCTCATGACATGGAGGCTATCTTGGATTTTCAAAGGTCATGCTAGTGGATTCCAAGCTTTCATAAGTCTTACAAATCTTTACTTCAATAGTGGATTTGTTGATGGACTATACTAGGGAGAGGTTGATAAGCTGATGAATTTTCCAGCTATAACACCTTTTTAAGAACATTTGTTAGGTTGCAAAGGGATCACAATCTACGGTAGCAAAGAGAACGCCCACATCAATGAAATCACAGATAGCAATAATAGCTAAGCTACATACAGCACTTACTACAGCCCAGACATCATGTTAAGTGCTTTACAATGATCCCTTTTGATCCTCACAACAACCCTGTCAAGTATGTGCTATTATTACCCATTCCCTTTTCGAGATGAGGAAACTGAGACAAAGAGATGGTAAATGACTTGCCCAGGTCATGTGGAAAGTTTTTAGGGCTACATTTGAACTCATGTCTTCCTGACTCCAAGATCTTCAAAGTATCCTGGCATTCAAGGCCCTTTTTAATCTGATATAAGTCTTCTTTTCACTTACTCTAGGCCAAAGTAGACAACTAACTTTTGCCTATTTTAATGTTGCCCTCTTCTAAACTCTGTGCATTCATCCAGGGCATTTCCTCCCTACTTGAAAAGCATTCCTTTGTTGAAAGTCTCTTCTTTAAAGCACAGTTCAGGTCTCTTTTCTTCCACAGATCCTTCTTTGACTTCCTGCCTTATTCTGAAGGCCAGGTGTCTTTCCATGTCAGGACCTTTAGATAACGGACAATTGGATGCTTGGTGGGTTGAACACCCTCGAATTCACAAAAACATTGCTTAAAAGAGACTTATTGAATGATAATCTTAAGTGCATGGCCTATTGAAAAGATTGCCATCTCAATTCAACCCAACTCAAGTTTTTTTGGTTTTGTTTTTAAATGAAGCATCTACTATGTGCAAGAGAATGTAATTCAATTCCTGTCAATATAACTTCTTTAAGTTGAGATTCTAATCCTTAAAAATAATTCCTAACAAGGAGGCAGATTCCTGGAAGGAGGATGGAAATCAGTTACTAATCAATATTCTTCTTAAGTGCAGTTAGGCTGTCTGTCTAGTGGTCCAGGAAGAGTAGAAGAACCCATCAACAAGGATGAAGAGCTGTAGAGTGTATAGAGTGCTCTGGATTTGTCTGCCTAGACCCGGACCAGTGGGCACTTGGTCCTCCTACTTTGTTCACTCTAGAGTTCCACTTCTGGATATTTTTCAGTCCTGCCCTTTCTAGTCAATCCTTTTCTATAGCTCCCTACTTCCTTACATAATAAACTATGTAAATGTACCTGGATCTGAATCATAAGATCATGGGCATAGCACTAGAGAGGACTGCAGAATCCAAATGCCCTCATTTTACAGAAGGGGAAACTGAGGACCAATAAGGTTAAATGACTTTCTCAAAGCTGTAAATGGCAGAAGATTCTGGTTGCCTGAAGTCTTCTGCAGCCTACCCTGGTGGTAGACATGCGAGAGTCTGGCTGCAATATTTAAAAAAAAAAAAAGAAAGGGATGATGTGGCAGGGTGGAGAGGGCAAGAATATTAATGTAGTTAATTACAAGACAAGATGCACAGCTCCCAGTCAGGGACCGTAATCAACAGCATTTGCTGCTTGGAGCTCCCACCGATCAGAATTGGCAGGCAGGCTGATTGCAGTCACGACTCTTGCCTGGTGGGTTGCTTACTTCCATAAGCTGACGTCAAGACCTGTTCTTTCAAAATAAACCTCAGAAAAATAGCCTTTTCACTAAAAGGGATACATGTGTAGACACACTTAGACATGTGTAAACATATATGTTTGCATAATTGAACTGAAGATCAAAAAATGGGTGTTGGCTCTTGGTGTATGTGTACACATTTTTTCTTAAATCCTACATAAATGAGGGATAATGCAAGCCAACCTCATGGCCAAGGAGACCTGGGTTTAAGTCTTGCCTCTTTAAGTCTTGGCTTTGTGACCTTAGAACAGTCATTTAATGCCTCAGTGCCCCACCCTCATCTCCTACCTATTAAAGAACTGTACCACACCTTTCTTCTTAAGACTCTCTCACCGAAAGTTCTCTATACCTGTGAAATTACAGGTCTGGACGAAAAAATAGAACAGAGAAGGAGCTCACAAATCTAAACCATAAATTTAGAGTGGAAGGAACCACAGAGGTCATTGAATCAAACCTCCTCATAATAAGGATGCAGAAACTGAGTAACAAAGCAGTTAAGTGACATGTCCAGGGTCATACTGCTAATAAGTATCTGAGTCAGAATTTGAATCCAGATCTTCTTGAGTCCAAGTCTATGGTCTGGCTATGTGAGGTTTTATACAAAGAGAGCTGAAGCTTTTTGCAAATGAGTCAACCTAGGTCAATCCAGAGCCCAGATACTTTCAAATACACCAATTATGTATAAGTCAGGTAAGGATAAACACAAAAATGAGTAGAATTCCTTTGGTATCAGAAGCTGAAGACTTATTATTCATTCTAGCTATGTCTGTCTACCAGATCCCCATCCTGTTTCTGAAGGAAAGGGCCTTGTTCAACCAGCTAGAAATAATAGCCTTACAGAGATGGGAAGCTATGAGTATGGAACATTGCCTATTCTATTAGACTTAATAAATTAGATATTTATATACCATTGATAAATAACAGGACCTTGAATGTAGTAGATGCTTAATGTATGATTTGAAGGGAAAGTTTGTCTCACTTGCCTTTAACGTGTTCTGTCTTTTTCCTCTCACATTCCTACTTCATTATATGCTTGGCCTTGGCAGTCCTTCCCCCTTTTTCTAATCTGTTTCTCTGTATTTTACTGAAATACTTTCTTTTCTCTCCTCTTTTCTGATTCTTTGTTATAAGAAATGTTCCTCTGGGGTAGTGATGGCCGGAGGGATGAGGAAGAGGTCCATAATTTGGTTAGTATAGGGAACTCCTGGATGAGTAAACTCTGCTGCCAATGCAAGACTGGCATCTTCCTTGCATCTTATGGTCAGAGAGTTCCTCAAAGAACCGAGGGGTTAAGTGTTGTGTCCAGAGTCACATAGCCAGTACTATATGCTACATGTAGGACATGAACTGAGATCTTCCTGGGTCTAAGGCCTATCATATGCAACCTGGAGGTGGTGATGACATAAAAATGATTATCAATGATTATTATTTTTTAAAAGAAACACCATCCAATGAAAGGTGCAGCCAGTAAAGGAGGGGCCCTGGCACACCCTCCCGCAGCTACCAACAAGAGAGCATGTGATAGCCACCAGTTGGCTCTTCTGGAGGGGCTGGCCTCACATTGGGGTCATGCATTTTCCTTTCTTGTGCCAGTCTGTCCTGCTTTACAAGGCAGGCCCACACTCCTTATCAGGAGATGGGCAAGTGGGCAGAAAAGCCAGGAAATTCGATTTCTCATTTGGTTCATCATGTTCAGTTCTAGCAAAAGGGAGATGATTAAAGTTGCCAGCGAAAAATGAAACTGTTCTCTGGATTTTAATGATCTATCCTACCCCTCTCCCTCCATAATCAAGATTCTGCTATATAGTCAGCTGGAGGAAGCCCTGGGAGATACTGAGAAGCTGCTGCTTCATCTTCACAGCTCGGTGTCCTTGTGTGCTCTCTACCCTCCCTCCACCCCCAGGAAACCCTCTCATTCACTTGTTGTGGAAAAGTTTCTCCCCAAAAAAGTACCCCTAAAGCAGGGGTGGGGAACCTGCAGACTCGAGGTTACCTGTGGACCTCTAGGTCTTCAAGTGCAGCCTTTTGACTGCATCCAAACTTCACAGAACAAATGCCCTTAATAAAAGGATTTGTTCTATAAAACCTGGATTCAATCAAAAGGCAGCACCCAAGGACTTAGAAGGCCACAGCCTCGAGACTGAAGGTTCCCTAGCCCTACTAAGATATAAAGGAGTATTTTAAGAGGTGTTACCTCCCCCTTGAGAGTGAATGAGTAAGTACTTATTAAGCATTTACCATTAGAAATGGCAAGAAATCAAATAGAAGTCCATCTCTGTTCAAGAATCCTGGTACCTGGCAGCCCTGGGTACCAAGGGAAGAGACCAGTTTCTAGTGGGAGCAGGACAAGGAGTTGAGGGAGATGGCTGGAGTACAGGTGGCATGATTCGGAAATGGGTAGGAAGGAGATGCTTGTTTGCCTGTTTGTTTTTGTCTAACACCGAGCAAGGAAAAATGAATAAATGGATGAAAGGTGGAATTTTAGGAACTGATTGCTATTTTTGGAGGAAGGGACTTGGGAGATGAGAATTCTTCCCAGAAGTCCTCAAATTTGTGTCACAGCTCCCCTCCCCCACCCTCACCCGCTGCTCCATACGGGAATGTTAGTTCCATCATCAGTGTTTTTGATTAACTACCGTCAAAGAAAGACGGAAAGAACATCAACTGGACCAGTTGACCAGTCAGAACCAGAAGATGGGCTTCTTTTCCATAGCTAAGATTCCTGTTGATATGGAACCTTTCCTCACTCCCCTTATAGTGACTGTGCACATCTTGTGGAACTGCCAAGTCATAAAAATGGGCGTGGGGGTAGGAATCTAAGGGAAACCAGCCGAGGTACAGAATTTGACAGAGTTGCTTCTCTTTCCCAACGCAGATAACCTGGTTTATTTTTTTTTCTTGAATACGGTGTCTCTACCCTCATCTATCCAAAAGAGCACTATGACCTTCTGTATCTTCTGAAGGCCTTGCTTTTCACCAGTAGGCTTCTGCTGAAGGCAACTGCTCCTTTTCCCCACTTTAACATGGGTTCTGCATGCTCCTTGAACCCAGGAAATTCTGGATGTAGTTCTAATTTCATCTAAGAGTCAATGAAAAAAGCAAATCCTTTCTGAAGCATATACGTGTGTAGGTAGATAGATAGATAGGACATAAATATATAAATATGATAGCTTTTAAAATCTGTTTGAACTTCCTTGGTTCATCATGTTCAGTTCTAGCAAAAGGGAGATGATTAAAGTTGCCAGTTGGGGTTAGGGTTTTAGCAATGGGATTGCTAGGTCAAAGAGTAGAAACGCTAGAGTCCCCTTTCTTTCCAAGAGATCCTTTTTATTAAATATTCATATAATATCAATAAATAATAATGCATTTAGTGTTTGAATTGAATAGAAAATTGGTCTCTTTTGCCTTTTGTGTCTTTTCTTGTTTCCTTTTACATGGTCGTTTTATTTCATTCTTGGACTCAGTACCTTACCCACTCCCTTTTATCTCCATTTCTTTTTTCTCCCTTTCCTTGCTCATCTCCAAGTATCTTCTCAGCCCTCTCTCATTCTTGCTTTCATGTGACATGTTCTCTTTGTCTCACCTCTAGAGATAAAGATCTCTGGACAAGTTTCACCTCCTTCCATACTTCTAGGAGCTGTGATTTTTGCAGGGGTGGGTACCATCCAAAGTTCTCTCTCCCTGGGACAATAGTCTCCTAGAACTGCTATGACAGAAAGGCTTGTCACCTTGTATCAGCCTGGTGAGAAACCCCTGGAAGGTTAGCTGGGTGAGTATGTTCCTCCCCAGGTCTAACCTCTAAGCCTTTCTAGCTCAGTAGAGTATAACCTTTGAGAATCCAGGGTCAGCTCCATGACATGAGGGAGCTCCATTCCATATGGGGTTTAAATTAATAGGGATAATCCCATGAGCCCAATTGTAACAGTCTAATATCACACAGATTTATCTGTGTCACTCCCTTGCTCAAGAAACTTCCTATTAGCTCTTGGGAATTCAAATTCCTCTGGTTAACACTCAAAGCCTTTTCTAACCTGTGTCTAGTCTACCTTTACAGGTTTAGTATACATTCCTCTACTCTACAAATTCTACAATCCAGCCAAATAGACCTTCTTGCTGTTCTACCTAGAATGCCCCATCTCCCACCACCATAACTTTGCACAGCCTGCTCCATGCCTGAAATGAACTTTCTTCACCTGTCTCTTAGACTTCTCATCTCACATACTACCTCTTAAATGAAACTTTTCTTGATTCTTCAAAGCAGTGAATGCTCCCCCAAATAGCTTATATTTTGTATATATTTTATGTATGCTCATATGTACATACATATGTGTCTACATGCATATACATATAATACATACATATACTTATAAAATCCCTGAGAGGAAAAGGATTTTTTTTTGTCTTTTTCAAGTATGGTTCCTGGCACACAATAGTGACTTAATAAACACTTATTGATTAGTTAATACTGTTCTTAAATAAATACCAGGGTCAGGATAGAAATATTCCTGATTTCCTCTCCTCGCTCTCCCTAGCTTCATGTTGCTTAACTCTTAACTATTACAAGAGAAGAAGGGTTTCCTAGGAGCTGGAGTTAGGAAGCTCTCAAACAGAAGAACTGGCATTTTTTTAATTATGCCCATCACCTTTCTCGATCCAGAGAAAAGGCATGAGCACCCAACATCTGCGTCCAAAATGTTGGTGTGTGTTAAGCCAAGCAACCAGGAAAGCCAGGTTTGCCTTTTTCTAACTGGACTCAGGAGGGACTTAAAAGTGCAAACTCTTCCATTTGGCGGACTGCTCTCAGCAAAACCCTCCATTTATACCTCAGACCCAAAGAGCCCAAGAGATGGAAAACCATCCAGGAATAAGTGAAAACAGGTGGGATGGAGAAAAGTTTGTGCATTTCACCACCTGGAATAAGAATGTGTTTTCCTCTTGAGGCTCTCAGGGCTTTGGGGGCCCATACAGAAATAGCAGAGTCTACCAATTGAATCAACACTCATTACATTTGCTAGGAGAAATTAGGTTAGGGAAAGAGCCTCAGTGGAAAATAAACTTCTCGTTCCTCTTTAGTTTTACAGCAGGGAACACTAGAAGTTTTCAAATATTAAGATATTAGGGATGTAAACTAAAGGAGCCACTTTGCAGTGGATTTGACACTTGGAGAGGCTAAGCCTTCCCAACTTTCATTTGCAATGTCAGCTCAAGGCCAAGGTTAAAGGGACATGAAAGATAAAAAGACTTTTTTTATTTCCTACAGAGTTTCAAATAGTACCTATGACTTCCCTTTCAGCTGTCGCCTTCAGCCATTAGAATATAAGCACCTGGAGGGAAGGGGTGTCTTTCTTTATGCTTGTTTTAATTTTCCTAGCCCTTAAAACCAATTCCTCAAATGTTATTGAGTTGTTTTTCAGTCATGTCCAACTCTTCATGACCCTATTTGGGTTTCTTTTGGTAAAGCTGCTAGAATGGTTTACCATTTCCTTCTCCAGATCATTTTACAGATGGGAAAACTGAGGCAAACAGAATTAAGTGACTTGTCCAGGGTCACACAGTTATGAGTCTCAAGTGGGATTTGAGCTCAGGAAGATAAGTCTTCCTGACTCCAGCACTCAATTCACTGCACCCACCAGCATGGTAAGAATTAGATAAATGCTTGTCAACTTCACATTGCCAGTTTTACTCTGAAAACAATTACATCACTTGCTGAGTATCCTTCAGCCCCTTCAAGCCTCCAGCAGCTACTCAATTTATTCTCCCAAACTCCGTATTCAAAGCCTAATGAGCAGCTTCAGAGTCTGATGTGTTGGTAGGTCATCAGCAGGTAGCCAGTCAGGAACCAGGGCATCACTAATCACTTCATATCATCCTTGGAGAAAGAGGCAATGTGGTGCAAGTGGAAAGACTATTGCTGCTAAAGTCAGAGATTCTGGGTTCAAATCTCACCTCTGTTTCTTACTATCTGTGTGACCTTGGACCAGTCTCTACACTTCAGTTTGCTCATCTGCCCAATGCAAGGTTAGTTTCTCTTCTATCTATGAGGCTAGATACTTCACAGCTTTCTTACAGGGAAGCTAAGCCCATTTTTGTCCGCAGTATATCATGTTAAAGGGTCCAAGGGAAGGAACAGGTATTTACTTGGAAAGGAGGACGTACTTGGAGACTCTGCTAATTATTAACAAAGCAGTGTGTAAAGCTATAAGCCTGTGATCTCATAAGGTACCTTCTGACTTGAGCATTTTATGATTCACTATGGAAATATACACATGCTCTCCATAGTATTTAGGCAACCAGGTCATAGCATTGGTCCTGGGGTCAGGAAGACCTGAATTCCAGTCCTGACTCAGATAACTTCCTAGTTGTTGTGATCCTGGGCAAATCACTCAACTTCCCTCAGCTTTAATTTCCTCATTTATTTAGAAAAGAAGAAGAATGTAAGTAATAACATCTACCTCTTGGGTGGTTTTTAGTATCAAGTGAGATTTTATATATATATATATATATATATATATATAAGGATTTTGCAAACCCTAAGGTAATCCCTAACTTTTTTTTAATGAAAGTCTTAGTCAAGTACCAATCCAACCCCTGTAAAATATCGCCAGTCCTGGATTGTTTCATGTATATTCTTGTGCTCCCACTGCTTAGTACATGGCAGGTACTTAATAAATGTTTCATGACTGATTTTTAACGGTGATTTTCCTTGTCCTCCAAAGTCTTCTACCAATAACTCATCATGGTATAAGATGGGCCTGTTGGTTCTCAAAGGCCATGCCATTGGAATGCTATCCCTGGAAGAACTTCCCAAACTTGGAAAAGCTTCACAAGATGGATTAGGGAACTGGGAACAAACTGTCATCCAAAGACCCTCCTGGGTAAGTTCAGAGGGGTTGACCATCACGTGATGGATTTTAAGATGGGAGGAAAGACTTCAATAGCCCACTTAAGCATGATTGGCCTCAGTGAAAGGGGTATCCTCATATGGAGCCAAGGATTGTATTGTTCCTATGCCTCTTGCCCACAACAACATTTCCCCAACATCAATCTTTTCAAAAATCATATAACCAGAAGGTCTATAAAACACATTGTATTCACTGTTATTTATTATGCAATAGGAAACATTCTGACTGATCTGCCCCTTTTCTAACAAACCACGTTTCTCAGACCCATCAGGAATGAAAAATCTGTCTTGTAGCATTCAACTCTAACTCATTTCCTGGTTCATGAACTGATACCATAGAATCTTTTCCAAGCTCCTTGACCACAGTCGAGACGTTGAGCAGCTCCTTCCAACATCTATATTATACTTATTTTGCTTATGAAATGGACCAGACTAATCCTGCTTCAGCAATCCAGCCATTTCCCTGGAATGCCTACAGCGAAGACCCCAGCTGGGTAGCAAGAGAGATAGAGCGCCAGTATTAGTGGAGACAATGGCTTGCCTCTTCCCTGAAATGGTTCCAAAATTAGTATCCTCAAGGGAAAGAGAGCAGCCACTAGTTTTTAGAGCAGAATTCACCAGGTATGCCTAGAGCAAACACATGAGCTTTGAGTAGAGTGATGCTCTGATTCCATAAATCTGAAAGGCCAGTGGTGCTAGTCTGATACGTCTCTAGAACCTAATGGAGTAATTTCACAGTTCTACTGATGGGCAGAAAATTTTTCATCTTCAGAAAGTAATGGTATTCCTCTGTCCAAAGAAGTTTTACTTAAACACATACACACACACACACACACACACACACGCACACACACACATACACACACACACACACATAACCCAGACATGGACCAAATTATCTTCCCTAATGAAAAATCATGTGATCCCTCTCCTTTACTTCACCGATCTCGCCACATAGCCAGCATGATATCTGAATGGTCATCATCTCCACAGTGTGACTGGTTCTCCCATATGTCCCTCAGCATTTTATTACAATAGGCAGCTACAGACAATAGCAGGAACATCTGCTTAATGATATTTTTCTCCCATGGCAGTCAAAATGAAAACACCGAAGATAAATGTATCCACTATTTCTAGTGGCTCAGATTGGCTTTTGTCTTTTGTTTTGTTTTAAGTCCAGGAAACCCCAGAGTAGCTGCAGCATCTGGTTTTTCTATATAGAGCTTATTTGGATACAGTTTTCTAACAAGAACAATGAAGATCACAAGGAGGCAAAGGCTTCTTTCACGGTTGAAAGATTGCCATCACTCCAATAGTATCAAATATGTCTTAGGGATCAAATGAAAATGTGATCGAGGAGTAACAACTAATCACAACAGAAGTCATTTGTGACCTCTTACTGAGTTTAATACTTCTGAAGAATGTTCTTTTCATCACACGAGTAGGGGTCTCTCCAATCATTGCCAACACTATACATTAGAATAATTAAACTGTATTCCTGTTTTTATTTGCCATTGAGAATGGGATCTCTAAGTAATGGGAATCTGTCATGGAATTTATTCGTTCATTCATTTTACATGTTAAGAGATAAGAAACTCATTGTTTACAGAAGGAATGACTGAATTATTACAGGGTCTTCCGATGCTATTTTTTAAAAACCACAGGCACTCTCCATTTTGTCCTCAAAAAGGAATCTCTGAAATGAAGTTAGAGCCCAAATAGATGGGCTTCTCACCAATGCTACCTCTATCTTTCAATTCAACTACACTGCCAATTGACACTTTATCTCACTATGGAGTCAGGGCACATTCAATCAAAGGAAAAACAGATCTACCAAAGATAACAGCAAATGATGGTAAATGGGAGAGAAAAATGGAACCATCCAGAAGATTAGAAATAGAACTCAAGAACTTCTCAGTGTCCTGTAATTGACTCTTCTGAAGGTTATAATTCCAGATTCCATCCGTTGTCTTCACCTACAGAAGGTGATTTACAGGAGAGGAAGAAAAAAGTCATCTTCATTATAACCAACCTCCTCTGAACAACCCACTCTATACATTCATATACATGTAAAACATAAACATCTGCTTAGATGTTGGCCATAAGCAGGGATTTGATGCATCAGGCATCTTAGAAAATGCTAAAATATTCATTCTTTAATGGCATGAGGAAATGTAGAATCTGAAGTCCTTTCATATTTCTTCAGGAGCCCCACATACAGCATGGATTTCTACAAAGAGGACTGTTCTGTGAATGCAGAGGACATACAGACACTTGCTTATTTCTTAGCATACCAGGGCACTTATGGACTACTGAGAATGCCCTTGAACTGGCATCTCTCTGTACCAAGGTTCACTTTTCTATCATGAACAATCATCAACACTGGATATTAATGAAATAACTACTGTGCATATACAGGATGCCAAAGCTACTGTACAAATTGAAGTTAAATATCTTTTTTAACCCTGTTGAAATCAATTTGTAAGCTAGCTATGACTGAAAGAGACAAGACAGATATAGAGGGGGAAATGTGACTAGGCTACAATGAATATTGAAATACTCCTTACCCCAATCCCTACTCTGCTGTTGCCATTGAACACATAACATATTACTGATTTGGGGAAGCAGAGCAGAGTGAGACTGCCCTGTGATATCAACAGTGTATGGATCCAAATCCCTTCATCAAAGCAGATTACAGCTCATCTGAAACATGGAACTTGAGAGAGTTCTTTGAGGTACCAAGAAGTTAGGTTGCTTACTCAGAGTCAGAAGCAGTACTTGAACCCATTGCTTTATCACTAAATGCTAGCCCTCTATCCACTAATAATAGCTGTTATCTAGATAGGGTTTTAAGATTTATAAAGCACTTTATGAATATGCTCAGTTGATCCTCATACCACTAGGTGAAAAGTGCTAATATCATTATCCCCATTTTATAGATGAGGAAACCAAGACTGAGATGGAGTAAGTGACTGGCCTGATGGCATATAGCTAAACTGTTCTTAAAGTTAATAAAATGGCAATAATAAAATAACTAACAAATAGCTCTTAGTAAATGCCAGACTTGTACAAAGTGTTTTTCAAATATTACTTCATCTAATTCCAGATTTTGCTTATCATCTTCCCCTAAGAAAGATGATCTAGAGAAGAAAAAAATGATAACCAATTCTCCCTGAACAATCACTCTGTGAGCCTAAGTGTTTGAGTCAGGACTCGAACTTGGGTCTTCCCAGTTCCAAGTCCAGAGCCCTACCCGCTGTGCCACTTAGCTGCCTAAAACAAAAGCCAACGCTTACAGAGGAAAGCACTTCGACTTCTTTATTATTACTGAAACCTTACAACAGCCCTCTGAGGGAAGAACATTCTAAGGTTCCTTGATAGAAACCCTCACATTTTTCATTTCCAAACCTGTCACTGTAGCGATCTGGAAACTCATCCAGAGACTCAGATCTTAAATACCTCCAGATTAGCAAAAAATCCTTTCCTCCAAGGATGCAGGCTTCACCTTTTAGAGACTGAACGCTCTCCATTATTCTCATTAAAAGTTCAGTTTCTTTTAGATGTCAGGAAGAATTCCTAGCAATGAAAGATGTCCCACAGTGGAATAGGCTGCCTCAGGAAGTGGTATGCTCCCCCTTTGTGGAGCTCTTCAAGTAGAGGCTGGGTGAGCACTTCTCAGGAATGCCAGACAGGGGGCTCCTGCTCAGATACAGTCTGGATGAGATAACCTTGAGATCCCTTTCATCTCTGAGATTCTAGAATTCTCTAAAGTATTTTTAGGTATTCAGGCTTAAAGATGAATGATCTTTGGAGATGCATGAGTGACTGACCCAAACATCCCAACCAGAGTCACAGGAAAGATGTAGTTAGTCAAGACTCCCAGAGGTGAGATGAAAGACTTTACCTCTTAGTCCTTTTTTATTTTTTCCTTTCTTTCTATTTTAATTGAAATATGCCAAAAAGAGTGTTCTGTAATAGTCAAAAGCAAACATCCATGGAGAAGGGACCCAGCAATAGTCAGATGACAAAAGTCCATCCATCCATCAATCAAAGCACATGAAATGTATCATGTGTGGACATGCCTGGAACACACACACACACACACACACACACACACAAAGATGGTCCCTGCCTTCAAGGGCTTACATAGGGGAAGTATATGAGTAAATATACACAAATTTTTTTAATAGTAATTTTAAGTGGGAACAGAGCTATAATAGCATTCACATAGCACCTTTCCATAGATTACCTTATTGATCCTCATAGCAATCCTGTGTGATAGATGTTGGTATTATTATCTCTTACAGATGGGGCAGCTAGATAGCACAGTGGATAGGGTGTCAGGCCTAGAGTCATGAAGACTCATCTTCCTGAATTCAAACCCAGCCTCAGATACTCACTAACTGTGTGACCTTGGGCAAGTCGCTTAACCTTGTTTGTCTCAATTTTCTCATCTGCAAAATGAGCTGAAGAAGGAAATGGTAAACCATTCCAGTATCCCCAGAGGAGGTCATGAAGAGTTGAACATGACCAAATAAGGACTGATCCATAGTAAATAAATATAAAAGTATAAGGACAATGTCAGTTGTTTTTCAGTTGTGTCCAACTCTTCTCAGAAGACTCTAACTTGATTGATGGAACTTCCATAAATATGATTGGAAACTTAAAAAAAAAATCTACCAGCAATAGCTTCAAAGAACTATGGCAGGGATTGAGTGGGATTATCCAGAGTTTTCTGAAACGTCCAGGTATTGTGTGATTGCTGGTTGTGGGCATAGTCATGAGCTTGGCCAAAGACCTGCCCCAAAGGGTCCCTCCTGAGGTCCCCCAAAGTGGACAATTTTAAGGGTAACTGAGCTCCTGGAAACAGTCTAAAAGAGGATGTGAGTAACAAATTCAACCTGTCCCCTATTAAAAAAAAAACCCCTATTTGCAAGTTCAGTTTCATGTGTGAAACTCAGTTGCCCCAAGTTCTCCTCTTATCTTGAACTATTAGGGCTCCATTTTTGAGGAGAGAATTAGTCTAATGAATCTGTTGCTTCCTAAAGTTGCTGACTTATAGCCTTGGGCCTTTTGGGGAGGTCTAGCCCAATCTGGCCCAGCCCTGCCCTGTCCTCTTCCCACAGAAGAGAAGCAGTGAACTTGATGTCTCTGGAAATTGGGCAGATGTCATCTTGTTTACAATGATCATTTCGTATCATCAGCTAGTAATTTCTCAGCCTGGATCGCATTAAAACTCTCCTCAAAGCCCTTGTCTGGCTTCTGGGCCTTGGAGCACCATGGTTACCCAATGTCTTGACCCTAGAGGTGTAGGAAGCCTGGAAACCATTTGTCTTCTTTAGTTGACTGGGGAGAATGAAATGAGGTGAGGAGTCAGGGACCCCTGAAATATTCTCTTCCATTTCCTTATGGCATTTCCAAGTCCAAAAAAAGCTTTTGTTCTATACTGTAGACTAAGTCTCTTCTTTTCTGTGAAGCCTTTTCTGACAATTTTGTCCTGCAATGCTCACTTTCTCTCCTCAAGACTTATGGCATATGTTGGCCTTAGTATTCATACGTCGTGTAGTGTAGAGGGCCTGGAGACATGGTTTGCCTTGTTACCTAAACCTTGTATTGGCCTTCCCACTCAGGCAGCATGTATCATAGGGTCTTTGGTGGCATGACTTCCCTTGTTACTTATACTTTATCTCTAAAGAATGTTTAGGATGATCGCTCTAGAGTTGATAAGGAACTCAAAATTCAACTACACCAACCCTCTTCTTTTTTATGTGAGGAATTGGAGGCATAGGGAGGCTGTGACATCTCCAAGGTCACACAAGCAAGAGGCAGAATTTGAATCCCAGGTCATCTGACTCCAGAGGCCATGCTCTTCCCACCATGCTGTTTCCACCATTCTGATTCCCTAACTGAAGTTGAGGCTTCCCCAAAAGGGCAAAATAGAGGATCACAGGGGGCATAAACAAGTCACAATGCACCACAAAAACAGGAATAAGCACAAGAAGTGGTATAAAGGATGACACCAATGTATGAACGGGGGGGAAAAAACCATGGGCAGTCACATAGGAAGTACATGATAGCTAACTACTGAACTTCCTGCATGCTCCATTGGGGTCTGTGCCATGTCAAGGGAATTTGAGGAAGGGGCCCAGCACATTGAGTGGGCCTCTTTGCTGTAGACAAGAGTCTTATGGAACAGGAAAGCATGAATAGGTTAGGATCAATTGATCACTAGAAGGGATACTTTCATCACCATTATCACAGACCAGTTGATGTATATTGACTCATCTCAGGGTCTCAGTTTTCTCATCTAATAAAACACAAAGGTGGAAGTAGATCAAGGGATCCTAGTATGAGATCCACAAATTATTTCAAAAAATATTTTTATAATTATGTTTTTATATAATATACCTTTATAATCTTGGGCATATTATGTATTTTAAAACATGATTCTGAGGAGTAAATAGGCTTCACCAGACTACCTGCCCAAGTGGACCATAGAGTAAAAATGGCTAAAACCTCCTTGAGTAGATCATCTCCAAGGTCCCCTCTATCTCTCATATCCTGTTTCTGATTCCTTTGATAAGTTTTATTTCATCACCTAGATGGGAAACTCCTTGAGGGCAGGGGCCATATCTTACACTATTTCTCTATATTTCCTTCATTGTACCTACCCTATGAACATGTTCAACATTTGATACAGATCAGTTGAATGCATAAATGACTGTCAGTGATGTTGACTTTTACTTCATTCCATGTCTCTGGCTCCCTACCATGAGTTGGTGAAGTGCTCATATGGCCATTGAGGTGGTAAGCATGAGATTGTAGCCTTATCTGAAGCTCCTCAAGCTTGCAGTTTCCCACTTACTCGGTCTGGTCTTTTGATAAATAGCATGCCACCGACTTTGGCTTCTTTGCAGAGAGCCAGACAGCTCTGGCTGTGTTTGGCAGATGGCTCCCAACAATCCATCTTCACTCAGTCTATTCCAAAATGAATTAGATCAATAGATTTGCAACTGGAATTCCCTGCATGGAACATTAACTACTAATACAGTCTGGCCAACTTATTTGGTGTTTTAATTAACAAAGAGTTATGTGAGCTACTTCCCAAGCTGCCAGTTGCTGGAAGACTCAACAGGCAATTCTTTGTCATGCCATCGGGACAACTGTCCTCCCCTCAAAGTGCAGAGTGTGGCCTGTGGCTTAAAGAGCTGCCAGCCACCGGAACCCAAGTGTAATGTGGCGGGGAGGAAGGGCCAGGCCAGAGGAAGGCCTGCGTGTTCTCCTGTCCTCAGGCCTGAAAGGTGCCTGTGTCTCAACCACCCAGATTTCAAGGAGTTGACTCAGTGGTTTCACCCAGAGCTATACTTGGTGAACATGGTTTAATTTTGCAAACACTTTCATGGTTCCATTGATTCCTATCCAGTCTAATGTGGAGTGGTAGAAGCATGAAAAACACTTTCAAGCATATCCAAATTGGATCAAAGGGTTTCCTGGGACAGAGCAGAAACTGGAGATCAAATGAAATAGAATATGTAAAGCATTTTGTAAATCTTAAATACATATATATGTCCATCTTGTATGTGTGTATGTATATATGTGGTTATTCCCATAGAGCAATAACCCCTCCAGTTTTTCACCCAAAGACCACTAAGCCGTAATGTTTACCTGTTTCCAATAACTCCTACAAATCAGCTGAACTTGATTGCAATGGACAGCAATTTAAAAACTAGCAATACTGGGGTGAATAAATAAAAAGATGCTTCTTTGGATAAGACACCAGAGCAAGGAAAGCAGATTCTATGCCTCACTGTTTTGTGAACCGCAAGGCTCATTCTTCCTCCATGCAAAGAACTTGAGATAGAAATGGGAAAAGCTCCTTGTGCTGAATTTTCAAGGGAAGACATCAATGGAAACCTGTAGCAAAGTTGGAAAGACTAATCTTTTGTCTGTAGTAAAATTAAAGGAATGCTCCATTGCTTAAAGGAATTCAGTGCGACCTTTTTTTCCAAGAAAAAGACAAGTTGGCCAAGTTTAAACTCACAGGAAAATACTCTTCTATAACATAACCAGCAAGTGGTCATCCATTCTCCACTTAAAGACCTCTAGTGAAGGAAAGCCTCTGAAGTCAGTCCATTCTACGGTTCTTACAGTTAAGAAGTTTCTTCTGACATCAAGACTGAACCTACCTGTCAATTTCTACTCACTACATTATATTCTGCCCTCCATGGCTAAGCAGTACAAATCTGACCTCTTTCCCACTGAGGGGCAGGAGAAGGGAATAAGCATTTACGTAGCACCTACTATGTGCCAGACATTATGCTAAATCCTTAACAAATATCATCTCATCAGATAGCCCTTTTATATATTTGAAGACAGTTGTCTCTGCCCCAGCACAACCACCACCACCAACTCTTCTTTCATCCAAGCTAACCATACCCAATTCCTTCAATTGATTCACTTAAAGCATGATCTCAAGGCAAGGGCCATCATGTTGCCTGCCTTCATCTGGATCTTCATCAACTTCACAATGTCCTGGTGGCCAGATCTAAATACAAAACAGGTGTGGTATGACCATATCTGAATACAGCAGGGTCCTCCTCTCCTTGGTCTTGGACTCTGACTCTCTTGATGAAACCCCAAGATCACTTTACCTTGTATGATTCTCATATTAATCTCTTGATTACCTTTTTATATAGCTTTCTTTTTTTTTCAGATGAACCACCATCTGGCCATAGTTCTCGAATTTCAGACTTAGCAAGGTTCATTTTTTGAAGCTAAATTAAGACTTTGTTTATTCCTATTAAATTTTATCCTATCCTAGATTTGGCCCAGCATTCTTGCCATTCATGCTCTCTTTGGATATCATTGTATTACCATGTTAGCTATCTCTTACAGCTTACTGTCCACTGTGTATTTGATAAACATATCTGTCCCTTTTATGAATATCATGTCAAATTTCAATCATTGCCTCCATAATCCCCATCTTAAGTCTCATAGGTTCCCAACAGACAGTTCAAAAGACCTTCGTTGAGATCAGCCAATCAACAAGCATCATTGTGTGTAAGGCTCTATGCTAGCCTTTGGCAATACAAAAACAAAAACAAAAAAACAGCTTCTGCTCTCAGATAGATTACATTCTAGCAGAGGAGACACATACAAAATAAACACAAGGTAATTTTTGCACAAGGTAATGAAGGAAGCACAAGCAAACGGGGAATGAGAGGGCATCATGCAGGAGATGATGTTTGAGCTGAGCTTTGAAAGAGATTGTAAGGATTCCAAGAGGTAAAGATGAAAGGAGAGTGTACTCCAGGCTTGTGGGACAGCCAGTGCAAAAGCACAGAGGTGGGAGATGGAGTGCCATAGGAGGAAAAGCAAAATTAGTTCAGCTAGAAACCAGAACTCAAGGGACTAACGTATAATAAGATTGAAAAGATAGGCGGAGGGCAGGTTATGGAGGGTTTTAATTGCCAGATGGCTTCAGGAATACTGAAAGAGGCCTCATGTGTGTGTGTTTGTATGTGTGTGTGCATGTGTCTGTCTGTCTGTCTGTCTATCTGTCTCTCTCTTCCTTCTCTCTCCTCTCTGTTCTCTCCCTCTTTCTCCTGTCTCTCTGTTTATATGTCTCTCTCTCTCTGTTTCTCTCTCCCCCTTTCCTCCTCCCTTTTCTCTCTCTGTCTCTCTCTCTCTCTCTCTCTGTCTCTGTCTCTGTCTCTGTCTCTCTCTCTCTCTCTCTCTCTCTCTCTCTCTCTCTCTGTCTCTCTCTCTCTCCCCCTCCCTCCCTCTCTTCCTTTTCCCCTCCCTCCCCATTTTACTATGTTTTTCTATTTAACAAAAATAGGTAAGCTAGAAAGCTGAACATAGACCTAGGGTGAGCTCCCATTCTCCTGCTTGTTCCCTCTCCATGAAACCAATTCATCATCCCAAAGTCTCAGTCTCCCCCACCGTGGGACAGTGGCCACCACTGTGGCCACCTAATCTGTGCCACTTAACCTGGGCACAATTGGGAATAGTTGCCCCAGGTAGAAACATTCCTAGCTAAAGCTCAGCTCTCAATGTCAAATCTCTCCAGGGCAGGGGCTACAAGTCTTCCTTACTATACAGCTCCCTGCAGGTTATTCTCTGCAGGAGTCCAGTAAACCCTTGTGAATGACGATGCTGGGGCCAGAGAACCAATTAAGGCTGCCCATGCAAGAAGAGAAGAGAGAAGGCAGCTCGCCTCCCACGTACCCCGAGGATCTCTCTGTCAGCTTTTATGGAGAATATTTTTCAGTAGATGCCTCTGAGTGAAAAGTCAGTAAAAAAAACCATGCAAGAGCAGTCTGTACATAATCCTTAAATGCGCTCGTTCATCTCTTCTTCCTCGGGCTTTGAAGGTATTAAAAATCACATTTGCCCAGTCCACCCTGAAGGGAGGTCATTTCTCTGCGATTCCCTAGAGTGACTAAAAGGGTCATAATAAGAACTGGAGCACAAAAAAATATAGCTTGAAGGTAATTAACAAATGGGACAGAACCTGCTTTTGTTACCAGAAGGTGCCCAGGGGGCAGGGAGGAATAATTGATTAATCTGATCTCTCTTTCCAGTATAGGATGGCTCTGATAGTTGGAATCCCTTTAGGATGGAAAGAGCAATAGAGAAAAAAATCATCTGCTATCTTCAATGATCAGAAAACTTTCTCCAAGGGTCTTCTTTGGGGTCCCCTTCAAATCAACTACTGTGAGACTGCTTCTGGATTTTCATGGGATTTTACTGATTCCCTCCGCCAATGGGACCTTTCTTCAGCCCACAATTACCTTAAATTTCAACGCCTATGTGTCACAGTGTGTGGAGTGTTGGACTTAGACTCAGGAAGACGTAAGTTCAAAATCTACCTCATACACTTACTAGCTATGTGAGTGTTGTAGGGATAGCAGGGGTATTGTGGGGATCAAATGAAAATCCATAAAGCAACTGGCAGAACTTAGAGGGATAAATAAATGAATTATTACTTCTATTATCTATGTACCCATCAATTCAATAAATGTGCATTGCCTACCATGTTACAAGCATGGTGTTAGGCACCAGGGACATAAATAAAAATGACAATCCCTGCCCACAGAGAGCTTGCAATGTCGTAGTGGAAGACTGTAAAGGGGGCTGGGTAATTGGGTCAAGGCAAGGACTATGCTTTGCTTTTGACTTCTTATCCTCATCACCTAGAACAGTAACACACATTGGTAGGTGTCTTAGAAATGCTTACTGAATTAAATTGTCCACCATTTTCTTTCTAGAGTTGAGACTCATTGCTGTATGTAAAGAGTTTAGCAGAGAATGATCCCACTTCCACTGACTAGGAGGCGCCCAGATGACTTCTAGAAGAGTATTAGTAAGAAAGAAAAGCCCAAACAAGTTATAAATCTCAGTCCTGATATTTCTATTTGCTAAGGAAAATAATTCTGGGGAAGAATACCAAAGATATTTATTCTAGAAGTTAGATGCAGCCTGCAGTTTGCAGGATCACAACATTACTGAGATGAAAGAATCATCTAGTTCAACATGCACCTGGCCAGAATTCCCTCTCCAAGTCACCCAGAATGGTCATCTAGATTTTGTTTGAAGACTTTTGATGAGAATTAACCCTCAGCTTCCCATTTTACTCTTTACAGAATCCCAGAATCCCAGTGTGATTAGGTACAGGTATCACTCAGACAATTGTTCATAAAATGAAGAAAACTTTGCCCAGGTAATAGGGCTCAGAAGAGAAGGGAAGGCTTTCCAAAAAAAGAACAGAGAAAGGTTTTCTGCTACAGAGGGAGGATTTCATGATTTCTGCCAGAATTATTTTTCCCTATTCCTCCACCCATTACTGCTCCCTACAAAGGTGGGGAACCTGTGACCTCAAGGCCACATGTGACCTTCTAGGTCCTTGGGTGTGGTCTTTTGACTGAGTCCAAGTTTTACAGAACAAATCCTTTTATGAAGGGAATTTGTTCTGTGAAGTTTGGATTCAGTCAAAGAGTCACACTCAAGGACCTCGAGGGCCACATGTGGCCTTGAGGTCACAGGTTCTCCCCAGAAGACAATCTTCATATATAACATACTATAGTGGGAGAGGAGGTAGTCCCAAAGAATTAAGGAGGAAATCTTTAGTCATGCACAGAATCAGTTGAAGAAATACTGGATTTGGGATGAGGAAAGGTTTAGGTTTAAATCCTGTATCTCATATTTGTAATCTGGGTGATAATGGCCAGATACCTATTACCTTTGAGCCTCAGTTTCCTTATCTGTAAAATGAAGATGATAGCACTTTTAGTGTATATATATATGTCAACTCTTACCTTGTCTGGGTCTATGGAGAACAACTAAACGGAATGGTGACTATAGCCACTGATTTTTAGTTACATTTTTATTGGTGCTGTGTATTTTTCTATCACAGTCATCTCTGGATGTACCTGAACTCCCTACCCAGTGAACCTCCCCTTGGGGTAAAGAAAAACAAGCAAAAGCAAGAAGCAAGTTCCTGAGCAATGGTCTTGGAACAGTGCCTGGAACATAGTAGGTGCTTAATAGTATTTATTGAGTCATTGTGCAGACTCCGTCCCTCCAGAGACCCAGGACCCCCATGTGAGTTGGGTCTGAGAGAGAAAACCCGGAGAGCAGTGTCGTAATTCTACTGGGGATGGAGGCTGTATGGACACAGAGAAACATATGCAAAGGAGAGAGAAACAGTATTTGGCAATGGAGAGAAGTCAGAGGCCCAGAGCTCAAGTCACAGTGCTAACACCAGCTACCTTTGTGATCTGGGGCCTCAGTTTCTTCATCTGTAAAATGAGAGGGTCAGACCAAATGGCCTCTGAGGTCCTCTCTGTCTCTAAATCTATAATCTTCTAACTTGATGATCTCAAAGGTCCCTTCCACCTCCAGATCCATGGTTCTAAACACAAAGTAATTGGGATTGCTAAGGATTTCAAGGATTAAGAATGGTGTATGTAAGAGGGGACACTCAAGCTACCCACACTAAGGATTCTGGGAAGAAGAAGTTTGGGGGCTGTGCAGACCCAGCCTAGAGACATCTCCAAGCTGAGATGATGACTCCAAACCTAGACTTATTTCTAGAGAAGAACAGTCCAGCCAGCTATGGGGACAACCTCTCCCCCAACTATTTTGTGACCATCCCAATTCACTTTATTGTACAAGGAAGGAACTCTTTGCTAATTAATTCCTACAATCTGGAAATCTATACCCTAAGGATTCTCAACTCCCAAAATAATGCCCATTTAAAGAACAAGAACTGAACCTAGCAAGACTCAACTGCCTAAGAATGATCCTTCTCCTTCCCCCTCCCTACTCAACTCATACAAAAATAGTGTCACATTTCTTTGAGACTTGAGGTATGCTGGGAGGTGGGAGTGAAGCAAAGGACAGAGGAGACCTTGGCCTTTCATAGCTATTGTGTAGAAGTTAAACAAAGCACAAAGGATAATGAAGATAAACAAGTACAAATCCAAGAAGCTTATTTTTAGTTTGGAAGAAAACAAAAGGCCAAGATGCTGTCTGAAGGCAGCTTCATCACGCAGCCTCCATCTGAAGCCTGCTGAGAGTATAAGGGGTGCTTGGACCTTCTGAGTGACCTTGGACAAGTCATCCTTTCTCTGGGCCTCCGCTTCCTCATTTGTAAAATGAAGGTAAGGGGCACTTGGATCCGCTGATTCTAAGTACCTCTCAGCTCCGAATCTCTTAGCCTATGAGTCATCCCAGCAGTGGGAGCTGACCTTCTCCGGAGGCTGCCCATTTTGCTTTCTGGATGGTTCAGAAGTTTCTTCCTTACCTCGACCCTAACTAACCTGCCTCTCTGCTCCTTATACCCACTGCATTCTAGTTCTTCCTGCTAGTGGCAAACAAAGTAAATTGAAGTCCTTATACACATGACAGATCTGGAAGACTCAGAGGGCACTATCTGTACTTCCCTTCCCAATTCCAGTCTTTCCTCCAGGTTAAATGTTCCCAGTTCCTTTCATCAGTCCTCCTTCATGGTTTCTAGCCTCTTCATCTTCCTAGGCACCTGCCTCTTGTCTAACTCATTTGCTAATGTCTTTTCTAAGCAGAGCCACCCAGAACTCAGCCCAATACTCTGGATATGGTCCAATAAGGATGGAGGATACAGCAAGATGATGCCCTTCCCTGTTCCAGGCGTGATGCCCCTCTTAATACACCTAAGAAAGCACTGGTTTGGGAGGACATCACAGTACTTCTCCAGAGCAAGTCAATGGACCCATAGACAGACCATGAAGTTCCGGAAGAGACTACCCATTCCAATTAATCCTCTAAGCATTTATAGAATTGTCAGGCATTGTGCTAGGTGATGAGGCCACAGAGACAGTCATGAAATAGATCCTGACATCCAGAAGCTCATCTTCTATCAATTTGATAAATATTTACTAAGCACCTACTATGTGCCAAAAACTGTTCTAAGTACTGGGGATATAAACTGAGGCAAACATCAGGAGAGGCGTGCACATATCTCTTCATTGTACAAGTGAGGACTCTAAGGCCAGAGGTATCGACCCTCTTGTCACTAAGATTCCTGTGCTCTCAGAGGTCACAACCGCTACCCCAACTTTGGCCATCCCCTCACCAAGAACTGATGCAAATGGACAAGCCTGACGGGAAGCCCCCGGTTTCAAAAATCACAAACAAAATAATCGTGAAAAGAAACAGATGCCAGAAGCAGCTACTCACTTACACTCTCTCCCTTCTGAAGCTCTGAAAAAGGAAATGGGCAAATCCAGAGGAATTCTGCCGATTTGGGATTGGGGTGTTTGTAGTTTGCTGTTTGTTCACCCTTCCGACAGTAGGTGGCAGGAAAGAGTCTTTCTTTCGGCCGCTGAATGCTTTTACCCAATCCTAGGAATCCCAGGACCTGGTTTCTCACTTTCTGTGAAAGGAACAAGACTAACCGGGGATGCCTCACCCTCTTCCCTTAAGGTTATTATGGTGCCCCCCACCATATTTAACTGAGGCCAAGCTCGGTGTTCTGGATGCAGCTAATAATATTTCCTAGGATTTACTTAAGTCCAGCATAGATATGCATAAGGACTAAATATAGCCCTTCTCTTTATTGACCATGCTTATCACAGGCTGCCTGGCAAAACCAGATTATGGGGGAGGGTAGAAAAACACTTTGTATCTCAGCAAAATGTGTGAGATCTGCAGCATGTCCAAATCATACCGGCTTCAGAGTATTGTTCTTAAATTCCAGGAAGGCAAGTTTTCCTTCCCTGGTAAAGCTAAGGTTTGGAGCTCAGTATTACTATAGAATAAGTGGGAACAGGGGCAGCTGGGTGGAGCAGTGGACAGAGCACAGGGCCTGGAGTCAGGAAGACTCATTTTCTTAAGTTCAAATCTGGCCTCAGACACTTTCTAGCAAGTCCCTGGGCAAGTCCCTTCACTCTGTGTGCCTCAGTTTCCTCATCTGTAAAATGGACTGGAGAAGGAAATGGCAAACTACTCTGGTATCTTTGCCAAGAAAACCCCAAATAGGGTCATGGAGAGTTGGACATGACCTAAGCAACACAATAAAGATAAGTCCCTCTCTCTTCTGCCCTGCTCAGACCACATCTAGTATGTATCATGTTCAGTTCTAGGTACATACACATACTGGGAAAGACCTATGTAAGAAAAGATGCAGAGCATCCAGAAGAGGGCTATGACAATGATAAAGGAGGACCAGAATCAGCAAGTTATAAAATCCCAAACTGACAAGAGGGAAAAGCCCTTCAATTGGAGGTGTTTACAAATAGAATAGTCTGCCTGTGGAAGGCACAGGTTCTTGCACAGCCATTTGTCATGTGGCTCATTGTAAGGATGCCTTTGGGGTGCAGGTTGGATTTACTAGATGATAGCTATGGTCCCTTCCCTTCTAACCCTCAATTCTACCTCACTGTAAGCACAGTAAGAACTCAGAAGCACTCTAAACATATCGGTCACAACACCATGAAGTGGGCACTAGTATGGTCCCCATTTTACAAATGAGGAAACTAAGAGAATTTAAGTGACTTGCCCAAGGTCACACAGTTAGGAAACATCAGAGCTGGGATTTGAACTTGAATTTTCCTTCCCCTGAGTCCAGGTTTTCTTTGTCTCTGTCTCCTGCTCAGGACCCTACACAAATGATAAGACATTTGAGGCAATACCTACACATAAGACTTCAGATATTAACAGAGACCACTACCATCCCAGGAGATCAGAGGTCCTTTGTCTAGTTATGTACAATCTGCTCATGGAAATTTTCTCCTAATCATTCCTCAGAGCCAGTAGGAGACTCAGAAGGTCACCTTCTCTTTCCCAAGACCGGTCACTCCAATAGAGAAACATTTAGGATTTTGTCTAAAGGGGTCCTCACAGTGATTCACACAAACAAGCTATTTCTCTTTCTTAGTTCCTCTCAAGATGTTGCAGTTATCACTAATGTGTCCTTCCTTCCCAAAAGGGTTCTGTTTACTTATCCTCAGATGAGTGCAGATGAGAGAGTCCAGGGGTACACAGGGTGTTCAGGGGTGTATGGGGCACTCAAGAAGAACTAGCATCTCTAGCATGGAGCTTGCCAAGCCCTTTTTAGGGCTTCTTATCCACTGTGAATGTCCATCTACCACTTCCCCTCTCACCTGTGGCTCCAACAAGCTGTAGCATACACAATGGTCACATCCCTGTAAAACCATTTCAGCAGACAGACCAAACCAGGTTGAGGGTAACTGACAGGTCTCAAACCCATCGGTGAGTTAGGGGAATGTCTACCCCAAGCATGTGAAGACTGCCCCAGCAAAATAAATGGATGAGAACAATCTGTTCCAACAGAATGAAGGCTGCTGAAGCAAGTGCTTGGAGTGCTTAGAGTTTGACCCAATAATGAAGACACCAAGGTCATCCACTGCACTCTGGGCCGTTGCCAATCATCTTGATTTTGTCCTACCACTGGACTTTGATGACTCTAGAAGAGAGAGTGAGACTGATGACTTTGTGAAACCAAGCCTCACTTAAATCCAGTCATGCATGAGTCAAGACATATGTCTTGGTCCTCTTCAAAAACAAAGAATAAACAACAGCATTGCAGGGATGATATTTCTTGCTCAATGGTTGAATTACTGTTACTTGCATTCTATTTTCTCAGAATTCCTCCTTGGACTCATGAATTTGCAATCAAAGGACCTGGATCCAAGTCTTGACTTTGCCAAGTATAATCTCCACAGTCTTGGGTCAGTCATCTAACTACTGTGGGCCTCAATTTCTTTACCTGCTAAATGAGGGAATTGTGCAAGATGAGCTCTAACGTCTCTTCAACTCTAAATCAAAGATCCAATGAGCCTCCCTCACCTTCAGTTTCCTTCCTCGTTTGTAAAATGGGAATAATTGTACTACCTATTCTTTCCATAAGTCTGTTACATGAAAAGAGCTTTGTAAACCCTAAAGCCAGTGTGATGTATTATCCTCATTCATTATTCCTATTGGCCCTGAACCCCACTTGGGTATTCCTCCTTCAGTCCTGTGGAAGTGAAACCTTTAATTCAGCACATTGAAATTTAAGAAAAATTGAAAAATAATAGTAAAAAAGTTTTTAGGGAGAAACTTGAGTATGATGTTTTATACTCTCCCTACTATACAACAAACACCTTCTTCCCCCCACATCCCCCCCAAAAAACACTTTGAGAGATCACTATTTGTGAGAAATCATCAAGTGTCATGAAGTTATCTTAGACTTCTTTCTGTTCCCTTTAACCCATTAGACTAGGCTACACATCATTGTAAATGAAGAACAAAAACTTGTTGATTGAGTAATGGAATGATCTATTTGGGGGACCATGGCATAATTGGAATACTACTTCAATTGGAAATGATATTGGATAAATAGCAGGAAAAAATATGTTGGATTTTATTTCCTTTCTAAGTTTGGTTTTTGTCGTTGCTGTTTGCGTTTGTTTTGTTTTGAGTTTGTTTTGGGGGGTACTTCACCTATATTTTAACTCACTGGAACTCCCAGTGAGGAAATTCCCCCTACCAGTGCATAGTAGCTCATGGGTAATTTTCATACTTCTCGGGAGTTGGCAGAGGGAGGGATGACTAGCCCAGAGTCACATTGCCAATATGTGATAGAAGTAGTACTTCGATCAGGAAACATGGTCCCCCTATCCACTACTCCACAAGGCCTCTCTTTTCTGTTTTAAAGGTGGATCCCATTTCCTTACTAAGCCGAAGAACATGCCAACTTAGACAAGATATTAATCTAACCAGGAGAAAAATGACCCCATCCAAATAGAACAAGAATTATCATTCAATGAATGTACCCTTGATAGGAAATATAATTAGGGCAATGAATATCAGAACACATTAGGGAATCATCTCGGCAGCCAAGTCTTCAGAATGGGTTACCCTGTCATCATGGAAACTGGAGAACCCCGAAGCGGAACTTGTAGAAGGTTTTGCCTTCGTTGCCTTGCATGCTATAGCGTGGGAGTAGATGGTAAGAGTGACTTGATTTACTGACAATCTGTGAGTTCATGAACCCCCTTGACACTCTGAACATGAAATCTATCACACTGAAAAAAACCTCACTCTTGACAAGGACCATTACCATTCCACCCTACAAACTTATCAAAATAACATGCCAAGACACTCAGTAGGCTGTACTGCAAATTGCTAGATGATACATATTAAACCAATCCTGGAATGTCTCATTACCATTATGGAATTTTGTGATTTTTATATTGGCTATTAGGAAGTATTAGAAACCTCCAACCAGGCAAAAGTATGTTATAGCTGGAGGGGTCTGGGTGATACTTAGAGTCTTGAAGGGATTCTTTATGAGACAAGACCTTCTTGGCTTGACAGCTGTCGGGCACACTCTGTGATAGCCTTCCAAAATATTCCAAGTTGCAGATTAGTTGCACAGCCTCATGGCTAAATGCTGGCTTTTCTAATCAACCATGGTTTGAATGCCTGTGGAATTCACCCTGATCCTCTGGTAAATGTTAAGTCTTTGTTGGCAAGGGACAACCAAGGGATTGCTCTGAAGTCTGAAGGGCCAAAGAAAATCTCTATAAAACAAAGATAGATTTTCCTCCCTTCTTTAATGCTGGAAAAAAATGCTGATGCAAATATCCAATGGGCATTAATGCCATTTCCCTAACCTCAAGGGAATGTTCTGTAGAAAAGATACTTTTTCAGCTACTAAACTGTCTTCTTGTCAGTCTTTACAAAGCCATGTTTCCAAGTCAGATGAATGCATTCTTGCTGGTTTATATATAACTCTGATTCTTGGAGAGAGGCTTTTGGAGGGCAACAATAACATTGTTGTTTTAAAGAATCAAAGGATCTCTTCATGAGAAAGTCACTTGCTAGAGCTTAAATGTCAAAGAGAAAAGTCTCATAAACTGTGCTGAAACAACCATTCATCAAGACTTAAGTCTTGTAAGATCATCCATCATCCAACTACCATGTGAAGAAGATAGGGAAAGGAAAGCATCTACCACTACCCCTCCCTGAGTCCAGGGGTTGGAGAAAATTATGGATCGCAGAGGGTTAGGGATAAAGTTAGAGAAAATGCTAGCATGGCAACTTTATATGCTGAGAATCTCCAAGGAATGTTGGTTTGTTACTAAAGTCATGTGGAAACTGCGTTCTGCCCCCAAAGCCCCTGTTTTCAAAGTCTAACCCTCTCAGTGATGCTCTGTGGGTGCAGAGCGTGG
This sequence comes from Notamacropus eugenii, assembly GCF_028372415.1. Lineage (NCBI taxonomy): Eukaryota > Metazoa > Chordata > Mammalia > Diprotodontia > Macropodidae > Notamacropus > Notamacropus eugenii. The sequence goes on along the minus strand of NC_092874.1, from coordinate 24,583,187 downwards.
CACACCAAGATCTCAGGAGAATTCAAACTGCAGGTGAACCAGTGGCCAATGGGATGCTCATGGTATGAATGGAAGCAGGCTGCTACATCTTGCTGTTACTACTCAGTTGAGAAGGAGCAGGCAGAAAAGACATGTATGATCAGGTAAATAGAGGACAGGAGAGAGAAAGCCTGAATTTCAGGCAAGAAGATCTGGTTTTGAATCCTGCCTTTGGCACATACTGATTATATAATACTGGAAAAATCACTTCATCTCTCAACAATTTTTTGGAGATTTTTAGCTGTAGAACAGATCCTGACCCATAAGAGTAGAGGAAATTTTCTCATTAGCTAGCTTTTCCCTAGGCCAGTGAAGTCACAGATCTATCAAAAGCAAACCAACGAATGGAAAAAGGAATGGGTCAATCACATTGTCAAAGTGGATGGTTTACGGGCTGCCCCAGTATTTTTATCTGCTTGATAAGTTGCTATACTCAAAGAATTCATTACCTACTGACCCAAATTTTGGAGATGAATTTTTCCATCTTTAACTGGGTTGCTGTTCATATAAAGCAGAGGCATTCCATTCCCAAAACTACTCAAGGCTTTCCTATAAAGATGCCGCCAGAGTTACAATTCATTCACCTTTAAAAAATTCTTTTAATCTTAAAGGAAGACCTCCATTTTGTTGGATAGGTCTTCCTTACTTCCAAAGAGACTTCATGGAAATACATGGTCAAAAAACATACAGGACAGGAAGAAATTACTGGATTGAAATCTACAACAATATAGTAGGTGCTTAATTAATGCTTTTGGATCATACAAATGATTTGGAATGCTTTTGAATAAATAAAATCAAGCAAACTTGACTTTTAAAAAAAGCATGAAATTGGAGGATGGAAGGATCCTTATAGCAAATACTTCTCAGAAATATTCCTTGCACATTCTCAGCATCTATCCCACACAGTTGCAGCACTAGCATTTTCTCTAACTTCACTCCTAACACACTGTGAACTATAATTCAAATTATATGAAATTGAAATCCTTTTGTACAAATAAAATCAATCCAGCTCAACTTAAAAGAAAAGCAGAAAATGTGGGGAGGGGAGTCTTTACAGTAATTACCTCTCATAAATATCTGATATACAAGACATGGGGAACTCACACAAATACATAATACCTATAGTTATCCCTCAACGGGCATATGATCAAAGGATAAAATACACATTTCCTAAAAGAACTACACATTCTTAACAATCACATGAAAAGTTTTTTTTTCTGAATTACAAATTATGCAAATTAAAAAAACTCTAAGGTTTGATCCCAAACCCTGCAATTTAGCCAAGATGGGAATAGTTAGCATTGGAAGAGTTAAGGAAGACAGGAATGCTAATATATTGATTGCTAAGGGTGTTATGCATTTCTCAAATAATTCTAAGAAACAACTTGAAAGTATACCCCCAAAAAGAGTTTATTGAATGAAAACAATAGCCTTTAATAAAACAAAACAAAAAATTTCTCAGCCTGACACTTGATGCTACTACCTTCCTGTGCTCTTAGAAGGACGGTGCTTTTTAAAGCTCAAAGTGCTATATAAAGATGAGTTGTTACTGCTTTGGACTAACCTTGACATTCTCAAAGAGGGTAAGGTATAATCACCCCTTTGCCTGCTGCTGCCCGAAGGCTAGGAAGGAAACCCTCCAGCTACTGAGTGTGCTCATTAGAGGTATTTGTAACTTGATAGTTGGCCTCAAAATAACTCAGAGATTATGGCTTTATAAAAGAATTGTGTATCTCACTATACTCTAATTTTGTAGATGGGCTGAAGTAGACATTCCCTTAGAGACAGGATGGCATTGCAATGAAAATAGAATCCATTAAGAAAGTTTGACCTTCTTCAAAGATTCAAAATGTAGGATTTTAAGAGCTGGAAGGTACCTCACAGGGTATCTGCCCTAAACTCCTAATTTTCTAGATCAGAAAGTAAAAAGCAGAAGGGATTTGCACATCCAAGGTCACCTAGGTAGTAACAAGAAAAGTTAGAGATTCAAACCAGGGACTCTAACCACAAATTCACGCTTACCTCACTATTGTCTCCTCACTTAAAATGACTCCTTTCCCAGACCCCATCCTTCACTAACAACATCTTCCCCTAGGCCTTTTCCCTAAAGCAATACCTGGCCAAACAAGGTACAGAGAGGCGGAAAACTTTATTAAAAATCTAAAAACCATTCTTAACTCAAGGGCCCTACAAAGACACAAGGTGAGCAGGTTGCCATAGTTTGCCAACCCTGTTCTAGAGACCTGATTCAAGCTGGCTCCAGCAGACCCAGCCTCATCCTGATGTCCATAGTTCAGGACAGACCCCTCCCATTCTCAATACAGTATCTCTTCAAAAGTCTGTTTGGAAACATGGGGGGCTTTGAAAGCTATAGTTGGGGACATCAGAGGCCCCATGAGCCTTCTCACCCCTGCCCTGCTCTGCTCTTCTCATTCATGGGAGTAACCCAAGATATATAACTGACTAAGCAAGCCAGCCATCTTTCAGAAACAGTACATAAAAGTGCCACCTTGGGGCTTGGGGTGGGAAAGAGGGGCTAAACAGAGAAGCCCCCACTTCAACCTTTGCTCCTCCATATCCTTCCACTTTGTGGCTAGGAGGCTCCACAGTGCACAGAGCACCAGGCCTGGAGTCAGGAAGACTCATCTGCCTCAGTTCAAATCTGGTCTCAGATCCTTACTAGTTGTGTGACCCTGGGCAAGTCATCTCACCCTGTTTGCTTCATTCCTCATCCTGTAAAATGATTAGAGGGGAAAGGCTAACTACTCCAGGGTCTTTGCCAAGAAAACCCCAAAGGGGGTCATAAAGATTTGGTCACAACTAAAAAAATGACTAAACAACAGTATACATACACACACACACACACACACACACACACAGACACACACACACCCTACAAGTCAGATTCATTTGGGTTACACAACTGTTTTCTCTAAATAGAGAGAATAGAAAGCCTGTCACTCATGTACACCACACTCTATGACAAACATTAAATTGATTGCTTTCCTCCTAATCCCATGCTGGGATATGCTCCACATACATTTTTATTTGGGAGAAGGGAAAGGAAAACTTGAGGGATAATTGTGAATGGGAAGGGGCTGGAGAGAGCAACCTGGGCGGACACTGAACTACAAGACTAATCGTAGTAACTTTCATGTGTTTACGCCGTTCACCACGTATTATTATTGACACTATGTGTTGTTTGTTGTCACTGTTTGTCCTTCTTTCTTGAAGAGAACCAGGGACCTCAGGAAGGTGAGGTCATGACTTGCAAGTGAATTGGATTTAACCCTATTTAAATCTGTGATTGGGCAAAGTCACCAGCCTCACTCTCTCCTTCGGAACCATCTGGGTCCAGGGGCCAGACTGGATAACTGGAGATGGCCCCGGACGCAGTGTTTAACCTTGGTTTTCCCCAGGTGTCAGTTTGTCTGACAACCCAGTCAAATGGAGAAAGGAAGAAGCTGATGGAGCAAAGTGTACTTCCAGCGTGAGAAGTCCATGGGGAGAGTGAACGTTCAAGATGAGGAGGCTTCCAAGGACCGGCAAAGAATATCAAGAGTCAGGAGTGTAGCCAAGAGAGGAATGTGCCTCTGACACATATCATCTGTCAGACCCTGGGCAATCACTTAACTTCTTGCTGTTCTAGGTAGCTCTCTAAGATTATACTTTTCTGATACAATGACCTGCTTTGGTACCAGGCTAGTTGATGCCCGTTGATAATCAATGAGAGGAGCATATTGGTGGGGGCTTAAGAGAAATAGCATTAGAAAGATACCTTAAATCCCTCAGGGTTACCTCTAGAATCTTGAGGGGAAAAGAAGCCAGCCTCTGTATGGGAAGCCAGCCTGTGACTACAGAAAGGGGATAGAGAGTAACCCTAGCACATGTCCTTCCCTAACATTTCATGATCCATGGTATGGATTGAGGACCTGGGATCCCATCTTGGATTTCACGCTATATAACTTAGACGAGTCACATCTTCTGGGCTTTAGTTCCCTCATCTAGAAAATGAAAGGATTGAACTGGATGACCTCTATGATCTTTTCCTGCTCAAGATCTATGATCCTAAGGTTCTAGTGACCAGAGGCAAACCTTTCTGCTCTTCCAATTTCATTCATTATCAGACTTCTTCCATTTCCACATTCCCTGTGATGTTTTACCTCCAGAGCCCAAAGTGTCAGATGCAGGTAGAGAACATCCCTTCAATTCATTACCTACTCTTGTTCCCCCTCCCCATATCTAAGTCTGGTCTGCAGAAAAGGCAGCAGGAAAAGTCCCAACCTTCCCCAGTCTGCCATGTCCTCCACCTCTTCAGCCTCATCTCACACAGCTTCCCCTACAGAATTCCTAAATTCAATTGAACTAGACAACTAGCAGTTCTGCCCTGTAGAATTTGCACAAACCATCTCCCTACTCGGAATACATTCCCTCTTCATCTCTGTTTCCAAATCTTTGTTTCCTTCCCTGATGCCATCAAGCCTCCCCACCAGAAGTGTTGTCACTCACTCCCTACTCAATTTTCCTCTGTAAGTCTATAATCTTCCATAGAGAAGTCTGTGACCTCTATAAGAGGTAACTGGTGACTCAGTAGACAGAGTGCTGGATCTGAAGTCAGGAAGACCTGAGTTCAAATCTTACCTCATACAATTACTAATTGTATGACCCTAAGTTATTTAACTTCAATTTACCTCAGCATCCTCAACTGTAAAATAGGGATAATTACCTCCCCAATGTGAGGAGCAAATGAGATGATATTTGTTAAGTACTTAGCACAGTGTCTGGAATACGTTAGGTGCTATTTAAATGCTTATTGCTCTTCCCCCATCCATCATGATGATCTAGAGTGATATCAAATTCAAATAGAAACAGGCCACATATTGACTTAGAAAACCATAAATTACATCATCTATGCTGTATTCTATTTTTATTTATTTTAAAATATTTCTCGATTACATTTTAGTTTAGTTTGGCTCCTATTCAGAGCTGCTTATTTGACACCTTTGGCCTAAAAGATAGTCTGTGATCTGGGAAAATAGAGATCATCTTGGCAGAGTTTTGGGATGGGTTGAAGGGGGTGCAGAAGGAAAGTAGCAAAGCATTGTGTATGTGTATGCATATAAACACATGTATGTATATACATTTATACATGTACGTATAGACACATGCAAATGATCTGGACCAGATATGGCCTCATTTGTGGCCAGGCCTTGTAAAGCCCAAGGATTAACTGGATCTGCTGATTCCAGATGAACAGATGAAGGAGAGGAGACCAGCCATAAGACCAACTCAGGAAGAGAAATATTTCCCTCCACAAGAGAATGGCCCACCCCCAGACTTTTGGTCACTGTTGTCCCAAATTATAGGCATGATAGATCTGTGCACTGCCTCTTGCAGTACTGGAGGCAATACAGATCTGATCACTTTTTCAAGAAGGCATGTGGTCTGCTGTTACCAAAGTTTACCATTAGGGTCTCTCAACATCTGATTTTGCCACAGAACCCACCAGACCAACCTTCCCACCTTAGGCTTCACATATTTCCAACCTGCCCAGATGATCACAGTGGGGAAGCACTGCATTCCATGGCTCCAGGATCTCTATACATGGACCCAGAGCAGCTGACATGGGTCTGGGATGTCCTGCCCTTCCAGGGTGTGAAGGGGATGACAGGCACCCTGGCCAGCTTCCTTCAACTCTTTGAAGGAGACCATGAAAGAGTTTGACAAGATTGTGACAGAAAGAGTAAGACTTGGGCAGCTCTTTACCATCACAGAGCAGACCTCTGCTTGGAAAGTGGATATCAAGGTGAAGCATCAGGGCATGAGAACTGTACTGGTCTATGCAGCATACACCTCCTGGCCATCCTCAAGGAGCTAGAGAGCAAAGGTTCTTAACCTGGGATTCCCAAGGAGTCAATGAAGAGACTTCAGGGGGTCTGTGAACTTGGATGATAAAAAATTACCGCTTTATTTTTGTTATCTCTAATTGAAATTTAGCTTTTCCTTCAGGTGTGCATGTAGGCAACAGTCTGGTTCTAAGAAGGTGGTCCGTAAGTTTCACCAGACTGCCAAAGGAGTCCACGGTACAGTAATACAGTTAGCACTGTACATGTTATCTCATTTGATCCTTACAACAACCTCTAAGGCAGGTGCTATTATCATCCCCATTTTACAAAGGAGGAAACTGAGGCTGAGAGAAGTTAACTGATTGAGGGTCATGTAGCCAAGAAAGCATCCAAGACTCCAAAATCTAGCTCTCTCTCTACCTACTCATCACTATTTGTCTCAGCCATCCCAAACACACATAATATTTCTGAGAGGTTGGTATACCCCAATGTAAGTGATTTCGCATGAACTGCGGTGGGAAAAAATAGTTTTCCAACTCTAAGTCCACTACTCTTTCTGTGAAGTCCCCTCACCCCTCTCTGCTTATCCAAACTGGACAGAATTTGGAGAACCAGGCATGAGACAGTGAAGAGACTGGAAGCAAAAGTGCAAATCTATGCACACTTAGGAACCTCCATTCATAGCTGCAAATTGGACTTCGCTTCCAAAGTTTGAGTACAGATTGATTACAAATTAATCTATACCATTTATCTATTGGGAAATGAATGGCTTTTTGTCTCATTTTGTTAGTTGCCTATATGTCCTGTTTATCTTTTCAGAGATATTTGCTACAAATCAGTGCAATTTTGGATTTCTTTTCATATCTAGAAACTGGCAAAGGTGACAAGAGAGGGATATAGTCAATATTGGAGGATTGTCCAAAGACAAACCCACTAAAGTACCATTGGTTGAGTTATGCATTGGTCCAATTATTCTGCAAAGAAATTTCAAATTATGCTAAAAATGTGATGCAATCGTCAATATCCTTTAACCCAGAAATCTCATTGCTAAGCATATACTCCAAGGATGTTAAAGATAAAAAGATGTATTTACAAGCAGCGTGTTTTGTGATAGCAAAGGACAGGAAATGAAGATGTCCATCAAATTAGGAAATCCCTAAATGAATTGTACATAAACAATATGGCACTCTGAGAAATAATAAATACGATGAATACAGAGAAATGTGAGAAGCTGTGATGAACTGATGCAAAGTGAGGAAAGCAGAACAAAGAAAACAGCCTCACAATGGCTACAATGATGCAAATGGAAAGAGCGGCAACACTATGTCAATTGGTTCTAAGCTGAAGAGATCTGAGAAGGCACTTCCTCCTTTCAGAGATACGCAGCTATGGATGGAGATGCTGCATACAGTCACATTTTTTCTGATGTTAAGTTTGGGTGACTTTACTTTCTCCCTCTCTCTCTCTCTCTCTCTCTCTCTCTCTCTCTCTCTCTCTCTCTCTCTCTCTCTCTCTCTCTCTCTCTCTCTGTCTTCCTCTGTCTCTCTCTGTCTCCGTCTCTGTCTCTCTGTCTCTGTCTCTCTCTCTCTCTGTCTCTCTCCCTCTCTCCCTCCCTCCCTCTTCCTCTCTCTCTCTGTCTTCCTCTGTCTCTCTCTGTCTCTGTCTGTCTGTCTGTCTGTCTGTCTGTCTCTCTCTCTCTCTCTCTCTCTCTCTCCCCCCCCCTTTTTTTATAAGGATGGAGGAGAGGAGAGGGATAGATTGGGAAATGTAAGTGATGCAAAAACAAAATATATCCAAACTATTTTAAACTAATGAATATAGTCATTGGTATAATCATTTGGGGAATGTCAGAAATGAGAACCTCGTGTTTTTTAATAGAAATATAAACAAGGGTCAACATGGCCCAATGGGTAGAGGACCAGTCTTGGAAAGAGGAAAACCCGATTTCGTGTCTTACCTCTAACACGTTGACTGCCACAACATTTCAGTGACCCCCCATCCACACACCCACCCCAAGCTACTCTCCAAGACTGTAAGTTGATAACTATTTGAGACTCTTCTCCAGGAAGACAAAGTCACAGGTGTAGACCAAAAGACAAAATAAAATTTTAAAAGTCTAACTATATTCTGAGTTTCCCACAAATTAGAAATCTGAACCACTGCTTCCTCCCCACAACAGACAGAAGTGCTGCTGCCACTGTGCTGGCCTATGACTCCTCCTCGCCCACTTCTGGCTGGCTAGCCCTGTAGTTTGGATGGCATTTGCTGAAGTTTACAACAGGGCAGCAGAGGAGAGGCCAAGGGCCACGTCTGCTGGATTCCAGTCCTTGGAATGCAGAGTTCTCTCTCCCGAGCTATGTGACTGTCTGAACAGGTCTGTCCTCCCGGCTTCAGAGTTCACATGTCTAAGCATGCCTGTGGCTCTGGTGCACCACCCTCCTTCAGCTCAAGGCATCTTTGCCCCTGACTTCCTGCCAGTGGGCAAAGAGGGAACAGAGTATCAAAAGCCCAGCCTGGTGGGCAGATTTTTTCAGTCAGCCATCTGCTCCACTCATTTCAGAGGAGTTCTCTGTGAAACCTAAGGCTTTGAATTCTGGCCTGATCCCATAGCTTAAATCGACTTATTACTGTGCCAATAGTCTAACACGCATATTCAGTTCTCCTGCTGATGCTTCTCCTTCACCCAACAATGCCTCAAAATAAATGCCTTCAAAAATGATTTTAATGAGCAGTAAATTTCAATTACACTTTGAGGTTTACAAAATGCTTTATCTATATGGATGCCATCTGAAATCTCTTTTCCATTTTCTTTTTCTTTTTTCTTTTTCTAACCAGTCCTTTCAGTGCTGGAGGACTCCTAGAGTGAGGAGCTCTCTCCCAATTCAGGTCAGCACCTGCTTTATAGCTTTGCAACCTGCTTAGGAAAGTCCCCTGGGGCTTGAGGAGTTAAGTGACTAGCCCAGGGTCACACAGCCTAGTGGTATATAGGAGAAACAGACCTATCTGTTCAAGGTCTTCTAATCCTGATGCTGATTCCCCAGCCATCAATCCACCATGCTTCTCTATATAGGATCATGGGATCATTTAGAATTGTGACTTGATCCAAACACTTGATTTGCAATTTAGGAAACTGAGGTGACTTGTCCCACTATGTCACACACTTAAATAATTAGAAGTTAGGGTTCAAACCCAAGTCCTCAGTACTCTTTTTTTTTTTCAGGTACATGGAATAATGATTTTTTTTTAATTTTGAATTCCAAATTCTCTCTTCTTCCCCTCTCTCCTCATTGATAAGGAAAATAATTTGGTATAGGTTATACATATGGAGTCATGTAAAACATATTTCCCTGTCGCTCATGTTATGGAAGGAAACACAAACCAAAAAACAAAAAACAAGAAAAATTTACAAAGTTAAAAAAATGTGTGCTTTGCTCTGCATTCAGATGCCATCAGTTCTTTCTCTGAGGACAGCATTTTTCATCCTAAGTCCTTCAGAATCGTCCTGAATCTTTGTATTATTGAAAGCAACTAAGTCATACAGAGTTGATCAATACACAATACACAAGTTGACAACATGGCTGTTGCTATGTACAAGGTTCTCCTGGTTATGCTAACTTCACTTTGGATCAGTTCATATAAATCTTTCCAGGTTTCTCTGAGTTCACCCTGTTCATCATTTCTTATAGCACAATAGTATTCCATCATAATCAAGTAACACAACTTGTTCAGCCATTCCCCATCTGATGAACATCCCCTCAATTTTCAATTCTTTGCTGCCACAAAAAGAAGTGCTATATATATATATATATATATACACACACACATACATACACATACATACATACATACATGTACATATATACATACACATATATGCATGTGTACATATGTGTGTATAGGGTTTTCCTTTTTTTAATCTCTTTGGGACACAGACCTAGTAGTGGTATTACTACATCAAAGGGTATGCACAGTTTGCTAGCCCTTTGGACATAGTTTCAACCATTCCAAAATGGTTGAATAAGTTCACATTTTCCATCCACTGAACTCCATCAACAATGTATTAGTGTCTCAATTTTCCCACATCCCCTCCAACATTTGTCATTCCCTTTTCTGTCATATTAACCAATCTGATAGAAGTGAGGTGGTATCTCAGAGTTGTTTTAATTTGTATTTCTCTGATCAATGGTGATTTTGAGCATTTTTTTGCTATAACTATAAATAGCTTTGATTTCTTTGTCTGAAAACTGCCTGTTCATGTCATTTGACCATTTATCCATTTTATTTTTTTTTATAGATTTGACTCAGTTCTCTATACATTTGTGAAATGAGGTTTTATCAGAGATACTTATTGTAAAAAAAAAATTCTTCCAGTTTTCTGCTTTCCTTCTAATCTTGGTTGCATTGGTTCTGTTTGTGCAAAGCTTTTTTAATTTAATGTAATCAAGATTATTCATTTTATATCCTGCTATGCTCTCTATCTCTTGTTTAGTCCTAAATAGATAAACTATTCCATGCTCCCTTAATTTGTTTATGGTGTCACCCTTTATGTCTAAATCATGTAACCCACTCTGCTGCTTTCCTTTTATGGGCAAGTTCATACCATTCACATTCACAGTTATGATTACTTACTATGTATTTCCCTCTATCCTACTCCCCCTCCCCCATTTATCCTTCTTTCTCTCTTCTTTCATCCTGTCCCTCCTCAGAAGTGTTTTGCTTCTCACTTCCACCTTCCCCAATGTCCTCCATTCTATTAGCCTCCCTCTCCTTTTATTCCCCCTCCCCTCCTACTTCCCTGTGGAGTATAGATTTCTATACCCAACTGAGTGTGTATGTTATTCCCTTTTTGAGCCAATTCTGATAAGAGTCCCCCCACCCATATCTTCCTCTCCACTTTAAAAGTCCTTTAGTGCCTCTTTTATGTGAGATAATTCATACCCATTTAACCTCTTCCTTCCCCCTTCCCCCAGTGCATCCCTCTTTTTCATCCCTTAATCATAAAATGACAATGATTCCTGTGAGACCTACCTGAAATGCTCTAGCATCTAGTGAAATGCTGGATGTCCCTCTGCAAACCTTAACTCAACATATAACTCTCAATTCTGTACATCATTGGTCCTCAGCAGTCCTACTTCAAAAGTATTCAGGGGCTGAGGATAAGACACAAAGTCCAAGACTATCATAGTGCCTGGCACATAATAGGTGCTCATTATTAAATGCTTGTTGCTTGATTCATTGATATGACCATCATTCTCTCACTGACTCCTGCAGTGCCAGCAGCTCCTGGGACCACCCTGTGGAAGCCAAAGAAGGATCCTCAGTGAATTCCAACTAGCAATGTGTTCAGAGGCAATGGCAGTTATTTGGTTACTGGGTCTAAAATGATTTCACGGTCTGGTGGCTTCTGCAGCAGCAGACAGGCAGTCTTAGGAAATGGACAGAAAACATCTGTTGTGGTGCTGGCCACCAGCCATTAGAATGGAGCATCTTGGCCATCTTTTTCTGAAACTGGTCATTTAACTTGACAAACATTACCGAATCTATTGCAAGTGTAATAGTCATAAGGGTACCCAAGAACCTGAGTATCTTCCTTTAAGGAAAACCTAATTATAGCAGTTCATATTCATGATATTCATAAAGTGCTGTTAAAAAGTAGCACTTTAAGGTACGCAAAAGGCTTTCCTTATATCCTCTCTGGGAGGTAGATAATGCATAATACAAACCAGTTTGTCTACCACCTCTGTGCCCCCAGGTCTGGTATGAACTCGCTCCTCACCTCCCCTTCATTAGAATCCTTGCCTTGCCTCAAAGCAATGCTCAGTGGCACCTCCTAGGGGAAGTCCTTCCTAATCCCTATCCTCACTAGCCCTGAGTAGTTGCTGCTTTCTTCATTCTGAATCACTTTCTATTATTTTTGTTTATATTTTGCATTTATATATCTATGTGTATACATTATCCTTATACACAATAGGATGGACAGACACTGATATTTGAATTCCAGCACCTACATTGTGCCTTACACATAGTAGGTGCTCAACAAAAAATATTATTGAATTGAATATCCTCCCCTTTTACAGACAAGAAAATTGACACCCAGAGAGGGAGGAGGTGGGATGCAGAAGTACCAGATCATAGAGTATTTGAGACAGAAGAAACCTTAGAACAGGAGTTCTTACCTTTTTCTATATTCTGGAAACCTTTGGCATTTTTGCAGAGGCTATACACTTCTAAGATAAATACATAGGATAAAGTGGGATTACAATTGAAACAGTTATCAAGATTGTAACGGTGATCAAAATGTTAAAAAAAAAAGAAAAAAAAAACAGTTACCAAAACTGTAACAATGATCAAAATGTTAACAAAAGTTCAGATTTCCAACTTAAGAACCTTGCCTTGGAGATTGGCATGTTCAATCCCTTTATATGACAGATGAGTGCCAGAGAGGAGATGTAATTTATCCAAAGTCCTTCAGAGGCTAGAAGCCACATTTTGGCTTCCTCTCCTGATGCCTCTTTGCTCTTTCTTGCTGTTCTCAGTTACAAACTTGAGATCATTTGTATTGATGGAGTAGAATATAAAATACAATGAGCAAAAAGACCTCTGCTGGTGGCAACTTCCACCATCTTTCCCATGAAGCACTTTACAATGATGATTTCAAAAAGGAACAGTTGAACCACCTGAAGCTTCTTAGATTCATAGACTTGGAATTAGAAGGGATCATCTCATCCAACTCAACCAATAGTTGAGGAAACAAGTCCAGAGGCATGAAATGATTTATCCAATGCAGATAATAAGTGATAGAGTCGGGCTTCAAACCCAGAGCCTCTGATAAATCCAGAATACTTTCCACTGTACCACACTTTCTCCTTTTAATACCAAAGACTCACATTTCTGTTGGATCAGAAAATTTACAAATCCACAGAAACACTGAGAAATAGCCATGGGCGTGTTCAATTATCTCTACTTTATAGACATGGAAGGTGTGTTTCTGAGAATGACTTGACCACAGATGCACAGCAAGGAAACGTCAGAGGCAGTATCTGAACCCAGATCTTGCGACTCCAAATTCTTCTGAAGTGTATAAAGGAACAATAACTGAAATTTACATAGAACTATCAGGTTTTTGAATTGTTAATGTCATCACTTAACAATGCCCATGATATAATTTAGTCTCTTCCTTCAATGCCTTAGGTCCTTGGAAAGAATCAAACCTCTTTCCCCTCATCAAAACTTACCTATCCTATAGCCCATCATATGGCATTGTTCTTCACTCAGTAACATGGCAAAACAAGTCTAGAATTTCCCAAACCAGGGAACCCCATCTCTTTGTGGACTAGATGGACCTTGAGTTACTTCTTTTCTTCTTCTATCCCATATACCAAAAAGAAAAAGGGAAAGGGAGAGATTTAAACCAAAGGAAAAAAATAAAGTCATTTTTCTCTTTGTAAACTAAGTTACCTTATCACTCATCCCTTAAGGTGTGAGCCTCCTGGGAAGAATGTAGATTCAGATATGCCTAGTAGCTTTTCCATTAAAAAAAAAAAATCAGTTTAAGTAGAAGGAGTTGAGATTCTATCAAATGAGAAATCCTTTTTTCATCTCATCCAGAAATGTTTGATGCAAACATTTCTGGATAAGAACATGATATGGAAAATATCTAGAGAATGAATACAAATATGAAGGCATGAAAATGAATCATTAAATGAAGAATCATTTATTAAGTAATTACTGTTGCCAAATAATCTGCTGAGTGCTGGGGATATGAATGCAAAGATGAGACAATCCCAGCCTTCAAGATTACCTTCAAATAGCGGAAGATAATACATTTAGGAGAGATTCATAGGGAAAGGGGGAGGAGATGCCAGAGAAGGCTAGCATGGAGATTTTGGAAAATGATACCATTGCCCAGTAACTGGGCAACGGAAGATGAAAGCTCTCCTATCAGAGCCCAGAGTCTCCAGAAAAGAAGTTCAAGTTCCAGTAAGAGAAGGTCAGAGGGGTTTGGAAAGGGCCAAAATATAACTAAGCCTAATAGGTAAATGGTCCAAAGATAGGAAGGGTTTTCAAAAACAAATAAAGAAAAGAAAGTTATCAACAACAGCTTGAGAGTGAAATGTTCCAAAGATTGATTCAAATGAAAAAAATGATTCTACCTCACTCCTCAAAATGGCAAAGATGAAAGAGAAAAGATGTCAGTGTTGGAGGGTCTGGGAGGAAACAGGCAGACATGCACTGTTGGCAAAGCTGTAAACTGGTCTAAAGTTCATTTTGGGAAACCATTTCAAATTATGTGAGAAGCCCCTGAATTGTTTGTACTCTGTGATCAAGTCATCTCTCCCCATCCCTAACTTGTCCAGTAACACTGCCTGACCACCTCTGGCCGAACTTCATCATTCACTGTGTTCTATCACATGAAGGGTTTGGGTGTACAATTGGGTGTACTATAATCAGGAATTTCTTCCCACACGTTGTTTTGTTTTGTTTTGTTTTTTCAGTTTTAATTCCTGCAGGGTTTCTCCAGCTCTTCAATCTTTCCAAATATACCTCTTTTGCAATTCAGTGCAAATATTTAACAAAGACACAACAACTTAATACAATAATCTGTGGCTAAGTAAACAATACAAAGTATTTTTTATTATGCCAAGCAGTTCCTTCTTGGCCCCCACCATCAAATGCCTTCAAAATCTTAAGGATATGAGTTATACAAGCAGTCTGTCTTTTGATATAAATTTAGCCAACATTGTCGTGTTCCGCTTTAGCAAATGCAGGTGTTTACTGCACCCCAGACTATCTTCAGTCATCCTTATTTTTGTCCTGCCACTGGACTTCAGTGACTCCAGAAGACATAATGAAGTCGATGACATTGTGAGACTCTGCCTCGTTTAAATTGCAAGTCAAGACACCATCCCACAATGTCATTGGCCCTCTTTGAAAATGAAACACAGAAAACAACAGTTTCCCCAGGAAATCCCATCTTTCCATCATTTTTTTCAGTGAGTTCTATGATACAATGCATCCATGGTATATTACCAGAGCTCTGAGTTTTCATCACTGGGCTCAGCCTTGAAAACTTTCAAATGGTAATTCTATGGCTCCATTTCCACCCCCCCCCCCAAAAAATTCTATGTTGAAACCTCAGAATCTGACTTGTGTTTCTCCAGGACCTAAAAAAAAATTATGCTACCAAACTATTAAAATAGCAAATATTTATTTAAAAAGCATATGACACCCACATCCTATCCTGTTTATCAAGAGAACAGGAAGGGTTCACCATCCAAGAGATGCTTTTCCTTTCCCCTCCACCACCATGTTGCATCCCAGCAAGAGATACTAATATGGTTCCCATAATATTTATGACACTAACTAGTTAAGATTTTTCCTTGTATATTACTTTTGTGGGTCCCAGGATTGGTCCAGTGTCAGCTGTCCTCTTTTCTTTCTGGGATATGAACTTCCTTTACTTATGATTTTGCTGCCTTTATCATGTCTCCCAGAGGCTGTCACCAATGCCTTTTCATTAGCAGAATGCTTATTCCAAAGTCAAAATGATAGCAAGGATGTTGAATTCAGAGTATACTAGGTTAGTGATCTCAGTGCTTCAGTGAGAAAGAACCTGGAATATGTGTCTCTCTTCATTTTTCTGTTCTTGTAAGCCAAGGCATCTAGGGGCTGAATCCCTTTCCCAAGGTAATTAGAGATACAGGAATACATTCAAGTTCACCATAAATATTTACATGTTTTGTTTTTCTTCGCTAAATAAAAAGTACCTGTGAGAGGCTTTCAAAAGCATTCAATTTGGGGTTACAAGGCTTGGATCCAACCTATGATGCTTGCTACCTGTGTGACTTCGGGCAAATCACTTCACCTAAATGCGTCTGTTTCCTCATCTGTAAGGTGATGGGATTTGGTTGGTCATCATGGCACAGGAGAAAAAAAAAATAAAAACAAAAAAAACTTGACAGATGTCAGGAGAGCTCAGTTCTACTTGTGTGACCCTGGACAAGTCAAAGCTTCCACGGTTAGTTTTCTCACACAACGAGAAGGCAGATCTGAGGTTCGTCCCAGCTTCACATCCAGCTTCACATCTCCGAGTCACTGAGATTTGGGTCTTGGCTCTGCTATTTAGTGCTTTAGTACTTAGTCACATCCCCTGTAGGGCTTTCATTGCCCCATCTCTGAATGATGGAGAGTACACTATTATTAGTTCTGGGTGCAGCATTTTAAGAGGGTGATTGATAAGCCAGAAAGTATGAGGTGGGGGAGGGACAGGAGGGTATCCAGGAAACTAAAGGTTCTTGAATTTATTTCATATAAGAACCTTAGCTGGGGATGTTTAGTCAGAAAAGACAACTTAGCAGGGGACATCATTGATTTGTCTTCAAATGTGTCTTCAAGGGCTCTCACACGGAGGAGGGATCACCTTCATTCTGCTTGGCCCAGAAGACAGAACAGAGATCCTCAGACAGAAGTTACAAGGAAGCAAATTTGAGCTTGAAATGAATAAATGGCAAATAGTTATCTAAATTAAATGGAAGGGTAGTGAATTCTTCATCCACAGATTTCTTCCAGCAAAGACTCAAGGGATATTTGTCTGAAACATTAGAGAGTTCCTTTTTTCTCGGTGTGAGTTGCCCCTGGGCCCCTCTCTAGACTCTAAAATTCTTTAACTTCATGACCTCTTACCAACATTTATAAAAGCAAATATTGAAAGACCTGTAAACCTGAAGTAATTGTTAGAGTAAAGCTAAATGAGAAGGTGAGATTCAATGACCACTAAGGTCCCTTCCTCCCACTCTAAATTCCAAGACTCTCTAATTCTTAAGGGATGCCTGGTGCCATCTGCTAAACATACACATTTCTGTCCTAGACTCTCATGACCCATGCACTATGTGTGAGCAAGGAGGATGGGGCTCCCACTGGCCCTCCCACCATCAGCAAACAGTTCAGGATGGTTTTTATTTACAGAGCTATCATACTTGCCAGTGGTTTGTTCTGCAAGTGCCCACCATGCTTTCTTGTACTGTCTGTTCTGGGGAGCACATGAGCTTCGAGTGGGCCAGGGCGCACCCCGAGCACAGATGCGTCCGGCACTGGGGGTGGATTGAGGGGGAGGCTCATCTTCATTTGAATAACTGACTTTGAGCTCACCCTTCCAAAGCTGAGAGGGAACAGAAGTAGGCAAGGCATGGACAGGCTGTAGAGACAGAGTCTGGTGATGAACTGGCCCCTTTCACCACTTTGTTGCAATAACAGAAGGTGATGATTGCTAACATGTTAAGCAAGATGAAAAAAAGGAAGCATTCAGAAAAGCACAACTGGGAAATGGGACAGTTTTGTCTAGAGTACTCTCTACCCACTGCTCTTTCCTTCATATCTCAGTGGGTACTCACCCTTTCTCAACTTCCTTCCCTTCAGACTTCTTTCTCCATCCTCCTCCAGCACCCTTCTTTCCCTGGAAGATCCCACCACTCTGGATTGGTCAATTTCTCCTAAAATCTCCATTTTTTTAAAAAGGCCCTGTCTTCTCTACTCATTCCTCTCTGGACTCCGTTGCTGACTCAGGACTTCTTTATCCACTTTCCCCAGACATGTGCCTCTGATTTTCAGCTCTCACATGAGAATGTGAGCTCCTGTGAAGCTCTTGTCTGTCTTTCTAACTCTTTTTGGATTCCCAGTGCTTAGCACTTACTTGCACATAGCAAGCATTAATAAATACTTGTAGACTTTTTATTATTCAATGGGCTAATTTAAAATCCAAGTTCTGCCTCATGTCCTGTGTGCCTTTAGTCACATCACTTAATCTCTCTCAGGCTCATTTGCTTGACCTCTTTAAAAAAAGGAGGAGGAGGTGCATAGGGTAGGGATGGGCTGGACCAGATGGGCTTTAAAGGTCATTTAAGCTCTGAATTTCTGATCCTGTGATTTATCTGCTCTATCTGTTCCCTTGCTTCATTTTATTGCCTACTCTGAGAATATGAAGATAGCCAAAGTTGCTGCCTTCACAGAGTTTCCAGTCTAAAGAAGAAATACAACCTGTGTACAGACTAAAAAAACGTTCTGAATACTTTGGGGGAACAACCCCAGGAAGACAAAGGGATCCGGAAAAGCTTCCCAAATAGGTAGCATCCAAGGTGAGCTTTGAAAACTAAGATTCCTAAGATCCCATCCTGGATCACTGCCTTATGATGACTCAGGGGCTTGAGTCACTCAATGAAACCATGAGCTGTGCCATGCAAGGTCACCCAAGATGGACAGGTCACCGTGGAGAGTTTAGAAAAGGAAATGGCAAACCACTCCAGGAGTTTTGTCAAGAAAACCCCATGGAGAGTATTAAGCAATGAACATGGGCTTGGAAAGACTTCAGGAGATAGTAGAGGACAGAAGGTCCAGGTGTGTTATAGTTCACAGAGTCACAAAGAGTTGGACACAACTGAACAACCAAACAGCAGCAAGGATCCTAAGATGTGAAGACAAGAACAGAATATATTCCAGGCACAGGGAAAAGATAGCACAAAACATCAAGGTGGGAGATGGGAGGCTGATTTAAAGGAATAGTAAATAAACTTGCTTCTTTGGAGTATGAAATGTGAAAAGGAGAAGCAGACCATAAGACTGACCAGCTGATGTACAACCATGAAGGACCCGAGGAGGTGCCTCGTATTCTCATCACTGAAAGTGCTTATTTTTTTTAAATATATATATGTATATAATTTATTTATTTTTCAGTTTTCAATGTTCACTTCCACAAGAATTTGAATTCAAAATTTTCTCCCTATCTCTCCCCACCCCCCACCCCAGGACAGCATCACCCTATCCTCCAGTCTGTCCTCCCTTCTGGAGGTGCTTATTAAGTACTGACTCTGTTAGTTTCGTTATATTAAGGAGTCAAAGAATAAACCAAAATGTACAAGGACAATGACAGTTTTTCCTAACCAAAATGTCACACAACTGGCATTTATCAAGCACCTATTATTTTCCAGGCACTGTACTAAATGACGGAGATGCAAAGAAAGACAATAAAAGATTTTCCCCTTAGTAATAATACATTTCTTTTCTTCTTGAAATTGAGATTGTCCCAGAAAATTGTGAATATATGTGTGTTGAGACATTACAAATATCTGTTGACAGAGTGAGGTGAGGGAAGGAGGAAGGAAGGAAAGGAAGAAGGGAGCGAGGGAGGGAGAAAATTAGAGTGTGTCTGACTCTGGGAATAGGAAATGCCTGCTTTCTCTGGCCCTTGCTTCTATCCATCAATTAGCAAGCATTTTCCTAGAGCACTTTCTATTTGCCAGCACTCTGTTACCCCTGAGGATACAAAGAAAAGGGCAGCTAGGTGGAAAAGTAAATAGAGCCCCAGGCCTGGAGTCAGGAAGACTTGAATTCAAATCCAATCTCAGACTCCTACTAGCTGTGTGATCCTGGGCAAGTCACTTAGCATACCTTGATTTCCTCATCTGTACCTTCTCCAAGAAAACTTAAATGAGGTCACAAAGAGTCAGACATGACTGAAATGACTGAAAGACAACAGAATACAAAGAAAAAGCAAAAACAGCCCATGCGTATATTCTAAAGGGACATACAGCTTAGACATGAACAGAAACATTCAAGATAACTACAGTGGATGGAAGGCAGTGTTTTCTTAAACCTGTGCTGGTCCAAAAGCAAACTCCAGAGAGGTTCTGGGTGCTCCTGGGACCTTTTTCGGATCAGGATGGTCTCTGGTAATTTTTTACTATGAAGTGAAGGGATGCTTTTCAATGAGCTATGATCCTCTGCGTGGGAATTCCATGAATAACTTAGTCAATAAGTCTGGGAGAGTTACCTAAAGTTCAGTGAGATTGTCAGTCAGTTAATAAACATTCACCACCTTCTATGGGCCAGACATGGTGCTAGCTAGCTGTGGATAAAAAGAAAGGGATGGAAGAGAAGCCAGCCCTGCCTTCAAGGACCTCCCAATCTAATGGAGTAGACAACATGCAAACAACCATGTGCAGACAAGCTTTACGCGGGATAAACTGGAGATAATCAGCAGAAGGAAGGCACTCGAAGCTAGGGGTGAGGGGATGGAGAAAGGTATCATAAACGGTAGGATTTTAGCTTGGATGTGAAGGAATTCAGGAGAGAGAGAGATGAGGAAAGAGAACATTCCAGGCATGGGGGACTTGCACAGGATTACTCGCTTGTTTGTCCTGGATGCAGTAGGGGACCTTGGCTAGTAAGTGTCCCAAGGAACAGACAAGTCATGCCATAGTGCATAGACCACCAAACCTGGAGTCAAGAAGACTCATCTTCATGAGTCAAATCTGACTTCAGACTGAGTAGCTATGTGATCCTGGGCAAGTCACTTAACCTCTTTTTGCCTCAGTTTTCTCTTCTATAAAATCAGGTGCAGAAGGACATGACAAAGCACTCCAGGATCTCTGCCAAGAAAATTCCAAATGGAGTCACAAAGAGACAGACACAACTGAACACAAGAAGCGAGTAG
Source organism: Notamacropus eugenii (assembly GCF_028372415.1). Classification (NCBI taxonomy): domain Eukaryota; kingdom Metazoa; phylum Chordata; class Mammalia; order Diprotodontia; family Macropodidae; genus Notamacropus; species Notamacropus eugenii. The sequence goes on along the minus strand of NC_092874.1, from coordinate 24,562,817 downwards.
GGCATAGCCTTCCACAATTTAAGGAAATGTTGTCGTGTCCTTACAGTCACAATGTAGAGAAACAGTTTCTGTAATTTGAAATATCACCCATTGTACAAATCCTACATGCCTTGCGCTTCTTTCTCTCGTTCATTAATACAGTTAAAGGGCGTTATGGACTGCTGTATGGATCACGTTGTTCTTTTTGGCCCCAGAAGGCAAACTTAGGATTAATTTCAGGAAAGACTTCCTAATAATTTGAGCTGTCCCAGTGTAAGATGAGTCATCTCCAGTATCAGAAGCCTACTTCCAAGAAAGTCCTCTTGTCCATTTATAGAGAGAATTCCTGACCAGATACAGAATCAAGATCTGAGCTCACGTACAGCAAAGCTCAGCTCAAATGCCTCATCCCATGTGAAGCCTCCCCTTATCAGCCCACCCTCCAAACTACCTTGTCTTTAATTTGTATGTATTTTGTTCTTCTCCAGGGATTCTTAGCAGCTTTGTGATTTATTTACTAGGCCGCTTTGACAATCTGGTTCACCTGTGCGAAGCCCTTCTCACACTCTAGTTTTTAAATGAATAAAATAAAATACAGAGGATTAATTCCAAATGAAACCAAGAATAGGCAAATACAGGGATCAAGACATTTCTAAATGCATCTGAATAGAAATGAGTTAGTTTGTGCTTCAAAAATGTTTGATTAAATAATTCGATTAGCTCAATCCATCAATAAACATGTATTAAATTCCTACTGTACCAGACACCATACTGAGCACTAGGGGAAACAAAGGCAAAAGACAGCCCTTGCCCTCAAGAAAATTACATATCATTGGGGGAAGCAACATGCAAATATGTATGTATTACATATATATAATGCATGTATACATGTATGTATGTATGTATGTATGTATGCATATACAAAGTAAGCCATACACAAGATAAATAGGAAACGGTCCACAGAGGGAAGGCACAGGAATTAAGAGGAGCAAAGACCTCCTGTAGGAGGAGGTTTTGGCTGGGACTTGAAGACAGGGAGGTCAGTAGTTGGACTGGAGGAGGAGGAAGAGTGTTCCGGTAAGGAGGGCAGCCAGAGGAAATGTCCAGGGCTGAGAAATGCAGCAACTTGTTCATGGAACAACCAGAAGACTGTCACTGAATGGAAGAGAACAGGTCAGGCTGTGAGATATAAAAAGCCTGGAAAGGCAGGAGCTCTGAGGGCCCCCAGCCTTGAGACTCGATGATGCCCTAATGTCTTCTTGCCAAGAGAAGAGTATCAAACAAGCTCATTACAACAGTCCTGAGAAAGTACAGCTTTCATCCATTACCCCCTTGAGAGCTATTTACACATTGAAAAGATGAGCAGAAGAAGGGAGAGTGCCTAAACTAAAGCAATGAGCAACTAAAGCAGATTTTCAATCAGCAGCCATCAACCTATTTCAGTAGGAGAAGGAGAAGGGAAAATGAGGATAGGAGACAGGAAACGGGAAAGGGGAGGAGGAAGGTACAAGGCAGCAGCAGCATTCAGCACAATGTGTGCTGGGCTCGGTGCCAAAGGATGTGGGCTAGAATCCTGTCCAATGCTTTCTGTGTGGCTCTCGGCAAGTCCCTGGACATCTGTGGGCCTCAGTTTCCTCATCTGTAGAATAACCAGGTTGGATTGCCGTGGCCTCTAGGGTCTCTTTCAGGTCTGAATCTACAATCTGGTACAAGACCAACTCCCTGGAAGGGAAATGCTTGCTGCTTTGCCTGTAAATTGGAGGTGTGAGTTTTGGATCTAGATGCTGGTTCAGCCCAGGCCTCCCCAGTGCTGCTCTGTTCTCACATGAGGAACTCTTAGTGTTACTTTTTAATAGGCACGTAGAACTGCAGCTGTTCAATTATTGAGTAAAAGGGCTTTGGAAAGGGAGGGACTTTGGGAAACTGCTTTCCACTCTGGCTCATATGAAATAGTTTTCTTTTTAACGGAACAAGTGTTTTATAAAAAGTGTCGACTTTCCGGCCCCAAGAGGGTGAAATCTCTGGCCCTGCCCCATTTGGCCTCATGAAGTCCATTAGTAACTTGCTCACAGCTGGATTCTTTCATATTTCCCAGCATTGAACACATCTGGGAAGGCCTGCCTCCCCTCCCTGCCCACCTACTGACACACACATGCATCCATTCAGTTAACAAATATGTAGTGAGTGCCTACCATGTTCGAGGAGAAAGGATGCTCATAAGCACAGTGCTGATTCATTAAGATCAAAGTAACACTCTCGGGGTTACTAGTATTCTAGGGGAGCTAGGGGGTACCACAGTGTACAGAGCACTGGACGTGGAGTCAGAAGACTCATCATCCTGTTCAAATCCAACTTCAGACACTTACTAAGTATGTGATCCTGGCCAACTCACTTCACCTGTTTGCCTCAGCTTCTTTATCTGTAAAATGAACTGGAGAAGGAAACGGCAAATCACTGCAGTATCTTTGCCAAGAAAACCCCAAATGGGGTCATGAAGAGTCAGACACAACTGAAAAACCACTGAACAACAAACTGCTCTGAGCCTGCAGGTGGACTGACCCCATTCATCTGCCACGCTTCTCTAGGAGAATCCTTTTCAGCAATGACCATAATAAGAGATAGCAAGGGAGATGGACCCAAGTCCTCAGATTCCCAGCTCAGTATTTCTTCAACTCTTAGGTCCAAGACTCTCGGTGAGCCCTTGGACAAGACAATTTATCTGTTTTTTTATTAAAGGAGACGTCATAGCTTAGTGAATGCAGAGTGCGACTTGGAGTACTGTTTCAGATACTTACTTTGTAGTACTGAGTGAGTCATTTAACATCTCTTGGCCTCAGTTTCCTTTTTTTAATCTGTAAAATGGGGATAATAATAGCATCTATCTCACCACTGTTGTTGTGAAGATCAAATGAGATATATATGCCCACGCGCTTTGCCAAGCTTAAAAGCCTGTTGTTCGTTATTGCGATGAGGAGGTTGGACTAATTGATGTCCAAGGTCCTTTCCAGTTCTATTCCTATGATCCCAGTGTAGGAGGAGTGTAATATAATGAAACAGATATAACTAACAAGATATCCTTTGCTTTGATGTCTTCGTCAGGTAAGAATCCCTCTTTCATTGAATTATAAATCCAATAAAATGTGCAGTATGGGCAAATCCTAAGTTGCTTTGTGGAATGATATAAATTAAATTTGAGTACTAAAATAAGGGGATCTTCTTCAGGATTCCACAAAGTGGTGAAAAAGAGACTTTCAATCACCAGGAGGCTACACGTGCTTTCTAAGCTTCTACTTTCCCTGGATTCAACATGAGAAGGGACTTGGATGAGAGTGTGTCCCAGATTTTTATTGGGGGAAAGCAGAATTTTTTTGCACCAACTGTTCAAGTTTTGTCTTCCTGACTGGGAAGCACAATGGATAGGGACGTTCTAGTAAAAGTACTAGAAAGAAAGAAAAAATCCTCAGTCATTCCTAGAACACTGGGGGAGGAAAATCTCTTTATACTCACCCCAATATGAGTGAGATGGAGGAAAGTCAACCCAGAAGGCATACTACACTGAAGATATTTCCCCTCCTCCATTCAGAGTCAGAAATTTATCCTCCCAGCTGCTATCCAAGAGTCTTTTGTATCTGATAAATTGCTAGACTAAAACTGATAGAGAGAAATGACAATGAATCCATTCTTTTTTAAAACCTCAGCCTTGAGGAAGGACAAATGATGCTCTGATCCATGTCCTGTCCCTTTGTTTCTTACTGACCCCAAAATGAGATGAATTGGGTTTTATGGTTTACAAAGGACTTTGAAGGGCATGATCTCATTGGAGTCTCACAGCACCCAATGAATTAGACCAGAGAGGTCAAGAGCCTTGCCCAAATCCATGCAGCTAGGTAGGGTCAGAGGAACCTGGCTTTTCTGAGTCCAAGGCTCTCTCTACTGCTTAATAACAAACCATTAGGACTGGATCATCTGTATCTGTAGACTACACTTTTCACTGAATTTACCACACTATAAATGCTAGTTGTTATTATTCATGAATGGATTTGGAGTTACAACACTGGTTGAAATCTGGGTACTGTCTGTGTAACCCCAGTCAAGTTATTCCCTGTCCCCTTCCCAGGCCCCTTTTCCTTATAAGGACAGGATTGGAAAATAGTCACTAAAGTCCCTTTTAGTTCTAAATCCTGTAATCCCAAGATGATGCTAAGTAGATGATACTCATGCATTCCACCTAGCAGGCTTGGGATAAATCATTATCTGCAGACCTATACTTACTATTAACCTCTTACCCCCTTAGTAGCTTTATTCCTCTCTGGATTTGTGCTTTCTGCAAAGGACTGTGCAGAGGAGATGGGAAACAGACAAAATGGAAGTAACCTGGGAAACAGATTTTGGAAGCAAAGGAGAGGGATAGAAATGAAAAAAAGAAAGGTAGGGAATGAACAATAACAGACACAGACCGGAATCAAAGGAGGGGAAGAGGGAACATAGGTAAGAAGGCCTAGGAGCTATGATAGAGCTGGCATATTCATGCATGTATCCATCTATTCATTCAATATCCATCTCGCCATATTTGTTTTTGATTGTTTTCAAAGGTCATTCCCTTGGAGAGAAGTTGAGTTTATTTGTCTCTCTCTAGTCATGGGATCTTCCAATTACCAGGAAGCAGGGGGAGGCTCTTGGATTGATTCAATCCCCTCCAAGAGCTTTATCTGGTTCCTCTCACCAGCATCATTTGGCCCAGGCTACATGTGGTTAAACCATTGGCTACAACAGCCTACTCTATCAGATAACTCCACACTCTTTTCTATGACAACAACATGAGTCACTGGTTATTTGATCTCTCCGAAGCCTGGGCAAGGAAGCAAGAGAAAATCTCTTCAGTCCACACCTCAGGGAGCAGAGAGAGAAACAACTCCTCAGTATTAAATTCCTCAAAGAGTGAGCTCACTCATGATCTCCCCTCTGTCCCGGGGCTTACCAACAAGGCTCTCCCCAACAGGTCAAAACTCCCCCCAAACAGAAGGTTGCGATTTCAAAGAGGGTTGACCATCCCCAGAAAATGGTGCAAGCCTGTCATTCATTCTCAAACCCATCCAAGATAAACAGCCTGAATCCTGAGCCAACAAGTGTGACAGAGCTCTTGATCATTCCCTTCTTGGGGATCCACAATGAGTCTGGCAGTGACTATATTGCTATACTACCAACGAGGTTAGTGTCAGGGCACCCTTTCTGGAGTAAAGGGACTTGTGTTCAAATCCTTGCTTTTCTATATTGTGCTGTATTTGTATTTATTTTGTTAATCATTTCTCAATTATATTTTAATCTGGTCCCTGCCATAAACAGGAGCTTTGCAGGCCACTTGGGGCCCAATGCATCTCTAAATTTGAAGAAAGTTAAGGTAGGAGAAGGCAGCCAGGCAGCTCAGTTGATGGAGCCCTGGACCTGGAGTCAGGAAAACATGAGTTCAAATCCAGTCACAGACACTTCTTAGCTGTGTGACCCAGAACAAATCACTTTCACTCTATTTACCTCAGTTTCCTCATGCAAAATGAGCTGAAGAAGGAAATGGCAAAGCACTTCAGTATCTCTGCCAAGAAAACCCCAAATGGGGTCAGGAAGACTCAAATACAACTGAACAACAATAACTGATCTCTCTCCCCCACTACTCAATTGTTTCTATCCTCAGATTAAAGAATTTCTAGCTGGGGCTCACTCAGGAGAGAGACTAACTTTCAACACTTCATCAACAACTCCTACAGCCCCATGTCTTCCTCAGCTCTTCTTCCTCTAACTGTGCCCAAAGCCTAGCTACAAGGAACTGGGGAAGATGGAAAAGTGGCTGGTCTTCCTCCATAAACTACCAGCTGAGCAATGATCAAAGACTTATTTTCCACGAAATAATGTATGTGTCTCGATGTTCAATGAGCTAATTAACATAATTAAAATAACAGGGGGGATGCTTCTGGGGTAGCGTCTTTCATACAAAGCTGAAGAATGGTGGCGGAGAAAATGGTGTTGATGGAACTTTGAGTAAAAGGTCTCCCCTGGACTCTTTCCCCTTCGTCCTATTTGTCATTGAGAGGGAAAAGTAAATAGGAAGGCCCATGAAGTCTCCCAATTGTTGTTTAGTTCCATAATTATAGGGATCTAGAAACTCCTATTTCTTTTCTCAATGACTTACCAATGCAGACCCCATCAACAGCCAAAGAAAAGCAATTTCAGCTTTCCCTGTGGGACATAATTGGTTGCCAGGGAGTAGGAAGATATGAATATTTTTTTTTCTTTTTCTTTCGTCTTGTTTGTCATTCATTTTCATTTCCCATTTCTAAATGCCAGTGAGCTGAGCATCCAATTCAGGGTTGAGGTATTGTTTTCAGGTGCTGGAGCCCTATAAGGGCATTTTCTCATAAGGATGAGGGGCTGATTTAAATTAAACTCTGGAGAAGCAAGGAAATGTGGAAGAGGTTTGGTTTTCAATATTGCATGTCTCTTATTCGTCATTTGGTGCTATTTCAGCGTCTTATGAGGAGGGTGCGTGTGTTGATTCTGTCTGTCACCAGTCACTCAAACACCATTAAGAAAAGTTTTTACCTCCTCCCCTCAATCTTGGTTAGATTCTCTTTGGCAAATAGAGCTTCAACAAAGTTTTATATGGGAATAAACATAGGTGCAATTCACGCCGCAGATATTACAAAGAAAATGGCCTTGATTTCAATCTTTAAATTTTCTAAATGGCTAGAAAAGAGAAAGGCCACAGGATTGATTTGCAGCAAGTTTGGACGATAGGTTAATATTGGCTCTGGCGTCGGGAAGACCTGAGTTCAATTCCTTTCTCACTCACTTAGAGATTGTGTGGCTCTGGTATGTCATTTTATTTCTGTGTGCCTCAGTTTCTTCAACTGTAAAATGGAGATGATTATAATAACACCTACCTCCCAGGCTTGTTGTGAGGATCAAATGTGATAATCCTTGCAAAGTCCTTAGCACAGTTCTTGGCACATAGTAGGCACTTAAAAAATACTTGTATTTCAAGGGCTGTCCCTGGTAGCATAAAGATGTCACTGTGTGTCTTGAAAGGAGGATGAACAGACATCTCTAGCCTCTTCTCCCTCCCCCCATCCCCAAGGGAGGTTTTCCTCCTGCCAGGAGGGAAAAGAGGAGGTTGAAGTCAACTCTAATTTCTTCAGAGAAAGGGGTACCAGGCTGGAATTATAATTTCTGCTCTCTTAAATATGATTAGTCTAGGGGATGTGGTTTTCAGATTCAGTCTAATTTCTGATCATTGGTTCATTGGTTAGGAAAGCAGGACCCCAAGCTTTCTATCCAAGGCTTGACTCCTTTCCCATGAAGTATCAGTTTTACAAAGAAGACTCATAACAGTAGCCAAGAAACCCATTTATCCCAATTGATAGCAAAAAACAGAAATCAGAGAAAGTATACATAGGGTAATACATACCAGACAATACAGAGTTAAGGAACTCTCCTGCTGGGAGTGAGGTAACAGCTCAAGCAAGAGAAAATCATAGATCTCACCCAAGGGGAAACTCCCCAACATCTCTAGAGTGGCAAGATGGGCATAGGAATACCACAGAGACTAACAGCCCCTCTCATGTCACCCTCTTCCCAAGTATCTTTCTTCCCTTCAGCAACCCAAAGTGGAATTGGCTCCATCATCTTCTCTCTTGAATCTAGAGCCCAGACCAAAACCTGAAGAGACTCAAGTTCCCAAAGATGAAGAGGATGAAAAACTCTTCTCTTGCCAGTTATGCCCCAACCCCATGCAAGAACAGGACATTGATCTCCACCAATAAAGAGAGCATCCCATCCTGGTAGACTTGGAGCCTGGGCTTATACTTGTCCCTTCCTTCTTTCAGACTCCAATATAGCACAGTGGAAAATCTAGGGATTTGGCATTACCCAGGTTTAATCCTGGCTCTGCCACTTCTCATCTGAGTGATCTGGTAAGACAAGGTGGTTGGGCTGATTCTAGCTCTAAATCTTTGACCTTTCATGATCCACCCCGACCTGGGGAAGAGGTTTTCTCAACCTTTCTAGAATATTTCCTGTTAGCCCAGAGGATACCGTCAGCTCATTTGTTCTGTCAGAACAAATAATAATGATTCAAACCAGCTCCCATGCCAAGAGTGCCTGAAGCTTCACAAGATATTTTTCTCCCAACAACCTTGTGAAGTAGATATTGGAAGGCAGCAGATATCCCTCATAGGAAAAGAGCCAGATGTGGAGTCAGGAAGACTTCAGTTCAAGTCTTGCCTCAGGAACTTCCATACTCTGTGACTACTGGCAAATCCCTTGCCCTCAGCCTCCTCATCAGTGAAATGAGACTAATAATACCTCCCTTAAAGAACTGCTGTGATGGTCCAATGAGGTTATGCCAACTTTATGGTGCTATGAAAATGGTGACTATTATTATTAGAATTGTAAACAGGGTTATGCCCATCTTACAGATAAGAAAAATGAGGTGTCCAGTGGTGAAGTTTTCACAGCTAGTAAGTACACAAGCCTGGCCTTGAATCTACTTCTTCTGACTCCAAGACTAGTGTTCTTTCCATCACACATACCGCTTTCCATCTCATCTCTAGGTATTTTCTCTGGATGTCACCTATGCCTGGAACGCTCTCCTCCTCCGCCTTCTCTTCATCTACTGGCTTTCTTGACATCCTTAATGTTCCAACTAAAATTCCACCTTCTATAGGAAGTATTTGCCATCCCCTCTTAATTCTAGTGCCTTCCTTTTCTCAATTATTTCCATTTCTCTTATATGTAGCGTTTTTGTACCCTGTTGGTTGCCTGTTGTCTCCCTCCATGAAATTGTGAGCTCCTTGAGGGCAGAGACTGCCTTTTGCCCCTTTTTGTGTCCCCAGCACTTAGCACAGGGCCTGACCCATAGCAGGTCCTTAATAAGTGCTTTTGACTGATTCACTTTTCAAAGCAAAGTCTATCTTTCCCTGTCTAAACTCCTTTCTTACCCCAAGTATTAATGTTATTTCAGAGAAAGGATTAGGCTATGCTGTTGTTGCTATAGAGTCATTTCAGTCATTTCCAACTCTTTACGACCTCATTTGGGGTTTTATTGGCAAAGATGCTGAAGTGGTTTATCATTTCCTTCCCCAGCTCATTTTACAGGTGAGGAAATTGAGTCAAACAGGGTTAAGTGACTGGCCCAGGATCACACACTATTAAGGTCATGAGGCCAAATTTGAATTCAGGTCCTTCTGACGCCAGGTCTGGCACTCTCTCCACTATGCAACCTAGATGCTAAATAGAGCATTAATTAACTGGTGTATCTGAGCCTGATTCAAAGGTGCATTGATAAGGATGACTGAATTATGGTGTTATAGATGTTACTCAGAGCATTGCAAGTGATAAAAGACATAACTATGTGTAGAGAAAATGTATGAATGGCACCTTGTAACAATAAATTCTCTTGGCCTATATGTGGCATGGAAAAATACCTAAATTGAAATTTAGTCCACCCCATGACCAGGGGAAAGTGGAATTTCCACCTTGTTTTGAGAAACAAGAAGAGGGGCATGCCTATAACATGACTGGCATAGAGGTGCATAAGGAACAAGATTCAGAACCCTAGCTAGTCTTTTACCCTCCTCTCTCCAAGAGTGATAGGGCTAAAATTATTTTGTCTACTACACATCTAAGCTCGCACATCTGAGAGTACAACAGGTTCAGAATAAAAGATACTTCTACTGATTAGTCTCAAGAGGAGGGTAATACTTAGCCTACTCTTGACAGCTTAGTTCTCTCCCACCAAACTCTGGTTACATAAAACCCCATCAAGAATAGCTAGTTAGCCTCTTTATCAAAGCAAACAGTAAATAGAAATTCAAAGTTATACAGATCAGAAGAGACCAAAGAATACATAACAGTAAATGTGCTCTCCAGCTGGAAGGAAGATAAGATCCTGGCTCCCAAAGAGAAAATGATCTTGGGGGAGGCTTCTCAGCACTCTGCGATTGTCAGCACTGGAAGTCAGGGATATGGTAAAGGCTGACTTCTTCAGACAAATATATCCCCAGGGAAATCTCTAGACTACCATTCAAGATTCGGAGCTTGCCTCTCCATCACGTCTCTCCAAGTCTTTCAACAATGTGAAGTCATAATGTGGAAATCTGCTTTACATGATTGCACATGTATAACCTATTTCAGATTATTCACCATTTTAGGAAGTAGGGAGTGGAGGGGGAGCAGGGAGGGAGGAAGAAAAATTTGGGACTCAAAATCTTATTTTGAAAATTAATGTTGAAGATAGTCCTTACATGTAATTGAAAAAAAATAAAATACTATTAAAAATATAAAGTCATGACTCTCTTACATATGTCACACTTAGACTCAAAGGTCTCTCAACCAATCAGGAGTCATCAGCATGCAAAATGTCACATGGCTCCAGGGAAACACCCCAGGCTTGGGTGGAAGTAGAATTAAGTATGCAAATATTGCTTGTCTTTGGGGCAGTTAGGTGGTGCAGTGGGTAGAGCACCAGTGCAGGAGTCAGGAGGACCTGAGTTCAAATCTCACCTCAGACACTTGACACTCACTAGCTGTGTGACCTTGGGCAAGTCACTTAGCCCCAATTGCCTCATCTTGGGTCATCTCCAGTCATCCTGATGAATATCTGGTCACTGGATTCAGATGGCTCTGGAGGAGAAATGAGGCTGGTGACCTGCACAGCCCTCACTCATTCAAAACAAAGTCAAGTATAATTCGTGTCATTATTTCTCTGATGGCATGGTCTTCTTTGTCAACGAAGGATGAACACACACACTCCTTGTCTGAAATGGGCTTTCAGCTGGAGAATGAAGGAAGCCAAGGAAACCAAGTAGAGGTAAGGGCATGCTAGACATGTAGGTCAACTAGGACAAAGGCACAAGATGGAAGATGGAGGGTTGTATATGGAAAAAGGAAAGTAGGCCAGTGTGTTTGATCTTAGAGTTTTGCTTTTCCTTGGGGAAAGGAATGGAGAGAGAAATACAGAGAGAGATAGTCTTTTGTTGTTCAGTCATTTTTTTCAGTCATGTCTGACTCTCCATGACACGGTTTGAAGTTCTCTTGGCAAAGTTGCTAACGTGGCTTTGCCATTTCCTCCTCCAGTGGATTAAGGCAAACAGAGGTTAAATAACTTGCTCAGGGTCACACAGTTAGTAAGTCTCTGAGGCCAGATTTGAACTTAAGTCTTCTGGTTCCAGCACTTTATCCACTGAGACATCTCGTTGCCTCTGTCCTAAATTTCCCTTGACAAATAGTTCAATTTTCACAAATATTTAAGCATTACTATGCACTTGTCAATGTGCTGGACAATGGAGACAAGAAAATGAAATGATGTGATCCATAATTTCAAAACTTTTGTAAACTAAGACCTAGGGAAATCATTGAAGTGCCCAAGTCTACACCACCCCAATTACAGTGATTTCTAGCTGGATGTCACAATTCACTCCTTTTGGCTTCCTAGTACTTGGAACAAAATTGTAGGAAGAGCAAGGGAATACAGTCATTCATGGTACATGCCCTTGAAGGGTCAGGTAAGAACTATACTGGACACCATGTCCTATAAACCAGACTTTATGGTGATGTCCATTGGTCTAGTCTAGTTGTTGACGTTATTATTGTTGTCTGTCCTTCATTCTCAAGGGAGATGATACCATGACTTGCAGTTGACTTTGATGTGAAGGAGGCAGGGCTGTGCAAAGTCACCAGCCTCACCCTCTCCTCCAGAGCCATCTAAATCCAGTGGCCAAATATTGATCAAGATGACTGGAGATGACCCCTTCTTGTCTAGGGACAAAAAGGATGAGGTATAGATCATGAGAGGAGCCTCAGAGGTTATCTAATCCAACCCCCTCACTTTCCACATGAGGAAACTGAGACCCAGAGAGATTCAGTGACCTGCCTCACATACAGTGAGTAACATGAAGCTCTTTTCTCATTAGCTGATTCCCTGAATTTGACATAGTTGGGCATCCCTTTCAAGCACATGGTCTTTTCTATTAGCTGAAAACTTCCCTGAGGGCAGGGTGGTGGCCTGTTTTCTTGAATCTTTGTGTCTCCTTTAGTATCTAGCATCTTCTCTTCCACAGAATAGATGCTAAAAAAATTAATGCTTACTGGATCAAGCCTAGGATCCAACATGCTAACACATGCAGGTCAGTTATTTGTCAGCGTGTGGCTCGGGTATTATGAATAGGAGCTGAGGCCCTTAAGATTTGCCTTGAGTCAGAGGCACCCAACCAAGCTGGGTTGAGCATTGTTTCTCCTCTTTTTCTCATTCATGGAACATTTCTAAAGGCTCCGTTTTCTTCCAGTGCATTAAGCCAAAGCAATAATCTTTCAGCCCTGCTAGGCAGGCATTAGAAGCCATTGAAAGGATAATATGCATTTTGTAAATTTCCTTAGCGAGAGATTTACACAAAAGACTACAGTGACTCATGTTTGCAAAAGTGCCTGAAGATGGATTTTCACCACATGACAGCCACGAACAGCTCATCTGGAGCAGTTACACAGTCTATTGGGTAAATAATGCGAGCTATATAAATTGTAGCAATGATCTGTTTACATAATAGACAGTAACCACTCCAGAGGAGGCCAAACAATCTGATAGTGGAGCAGTTTATAAATGGTGTAAATACAGTGCATGTTTATGTTAATGAAGTGAAACAGCCCCGGAAAGGGACAACACTGTCAGAGAGGACCCAGACCAGGGGAGGATGATTAAAACATTGACTTTTTTTTTTTTTTTTTTTGGCAAACAATCCCAAACTCTGGTATACCAGGCAGGCATGCGACACTTTTCCACTCCTCAAACCCACCCGGCAAGGTAATCAAAGGCAGTATCAGGCACGACACTGGGGGCAGAGTTGCCACAGATGTAGGCCCCTTAGCAGGATCTAAGTAGAGATATTACAGAATTTAGAGTAAGGCTTCTTAACCAGAGGTCCTCAGACCACCCAAGGGCTTCAAAGGACGGAGAAAAAAAATACATCTGTATTTGCATTCACCTTTGGTTTCCTTTGTAATTCAATGTATTTTATTTTATCTATTTAAAAGCATTATTCTGAGCATTTTAAAAGTCATTTTACCTGATACAAAAGACCTTTGATTTAGACCATGGGAATATTTTAGCGAGTACTTAAGGGAGGAACATCAGGGAAAGGGAACTGGCATTGTTGGACCAATCCAGTCTCAGTTTCCTCATCTATAGTTCATACATCCATAACTTTAAAGCTGGGAGAAACCTCAGAAAATATCTAGTTCTTCCTTCTCACTTTACAGATGAAGAAACTAAGGCACATAAAATTTATCTAGCTGTGTGAACTATCTTGTGGTGGTAAAGTTGTTTTCTTGAATCCAAGTGTAAGAATTTACACTTATCGCTAATAAATTTCATTTATTAGACTTGACCCAGCATGCTAGCCTATTAAAAACATTCTGTGTGGGGTGGAGCCAAGATGGCGGAGTAGAAAGACGCACATACACATAGCTCCAAACCCACAACACATAGAATGGCTACAAGGAAGTAACTCACAGCAAATTCTGCACCCAGAGGCCACGGAACATTGGAGCGAGGGAGATTTCTGCTCCAGAGAGACCGGCAAACCTCTCGCAGGGGGTCCTTCGCGCTGCGGACTGGGTGCTGGGACTGGGAGCTGAGTGCAGCCCTGCCACGGCTGCGGCACCGAGAGGAAAAGATCCGAGCAGGCTTCAGGGACGGGATCTCCAGCGGCCACGCGGGTCCCTTCACCTACAGAGGGATCTGCAAACCTCTCGTAAAAGGTCCGTCACGCTGCAGACGCGGAGCCCAGCCCAGACCTGCTGCGGCCACGGCGGCGGCACCGAGAGAAACAGATCCGACCAGGCTTCAGGGATGGGATCACCAGCAGCCGCACAAGTACCTCCACCCACAGGTGACGGGGGTCGGTGAGAGAGTCTCTTTGGCGGGTCGAGAGGGGAGTGGGGTGCCCCCATAATTCAGGCCCCCCCAGGAGGTAGAAGCTGAGAGGCGGCTGCAGACAGGGGCTCCCCAAGCGGGCGGGAGCCTGAATCCATTGTGGAAGGTCTGTGCATAAACCCCCTGAAGGAACTGAGCCTGAGAGGTGGCCCTGCCCTGACCTCAGCACCTGAACTTAATCTCATACTGAATAGCAGCCCTGCCCCTGCCAAAAGCCCTAAGGCTGGAAGCAGCATTTGAATCTCACACCCCAAACGCTGGCTAGGAGGATCAGGAGGCGAGGTGGGTGTGAGGAGAATATTCAGAGGTCAAGTCACTGGCTGGGAAAATGCCCAGAAAAGGGAAAAGAAATAAGACAATTGAAGGTTACTTTCTTGGAGAACAGACATTTCCTCCCTTCCTTTCTGATGAGGAAGAACAATGCTTACCATCAGGCAAAGACACAGAAATCAAGGCTTCTGTGTCCCAGCCCACCCAATGGGCTTAGGCCATGGAAGAGCTCAAAAAGAATTTTGAAAATCAAGTTAGAGAGGTGGAGGAAAAACTGGGAAGAGAAATGAGAGAGATGAAAGAAAAGCATGAAAAGCAGATCAGCTCCCTGCTAAAGGAGAACCAAAAAAATGTTGAAGAAATTAACACCTTGAAAACTAGCCTAACTCAATTGGCAAAAGAGGTTCAAAAAGCCAATGAGGAGAAGAATGCTTTCAAAAGCAGAATTAGCCAAATGGAAAAGGAAATTCAAAAGCTCACTGAAGAAAATAGTTCTTTCAAAATTAAAATGGCACAGATGGAGGCTAATGACTTTTTGAGAAAGCAAGATATCACAGAACAAAGAGAGAAGAATGGAAAAATGGAAGATAATGTGAAATATCTCATTGGAAAAACAACAGACCTGGAAAATAGATTCAGGAGAGAAAATTTAAAAATTATGGGGCTACCTGAAAGCCATGATCAAAAGAAGAGCCTAGACATCATCTTTCATGAAATTATCAAGGAAAACTGCCCTGAGATTCTAGAACCAGAGGGCAAAATAAATATTCAAGGAATCCACAGAACACCGCTTGAAAGAGATCCAAAAAGAGAAACTCCTAGGAACATTGTGGCCAAATTCCAGAGTTCCAAGGTCAAGGAGAAAATATTGCAAGCAGCTAGAAAGAAACAATTCAAGTATTGTGGAAATACAATCAGGATAACACAAGATCTAGCAGCCTCTACATTAAGGAATCGAAGGGCATGGAATAGGATATTCCAGAAGTCAAAGGAACTAGGACTAAAACCAAGAATCACCTACCCAGCAAAAGTGAGTATAATACTTCAGGGGAAAAATTGGTCTTTCAATGAAATAGAGGATTTTCAAATTTTCTTGATGAAAAGACCAGAGCTGAAAAGAAAGTTTGACTTTCAAACACTAGAATGAAGAGAAGCATGAAAAGGTGAACAGCAAAGAGAAGTCATAAGGAACTTACTAAAGCTGAACTGTTTACATTCCTACATGGAAAGACAATATTTGTAACTCTTGAAACATTTCAGTATCTGGGTACTGGGTGGGATTACACACACACACATGCACACATGCACACATACATGGAGACAGAGTGCACAGAGTGAATTGAAGAGGATGGGATCATATCTTAAAAAAAAAATGAAATCAAGCAGTGAGAGAGAAATATATTGGGAGGAGAAAGGGAGAAATTGAATGGGGCAAAATATCTCTCATAAAAGAGGCAAGCAAAAGACTCATTAGTGGAGGGATAAAGAGGGGAGGTGAGAGAAAAACATGAAGTCTACTCTCATCACATTCCACTAAAGGAAAGAATAAAATGCACACTCATTTTGGTATGAAAACCTATCTCACAAT